>NC_060232.1:25182427-25495355 GCF_021155775.2 Neodiprion pinetum
ATAACCATTCCGCCATTCCCGTCAGGCGCCGCACTCGTCTGTCTTTCTCTTGTTGCTCCGTTTTTGCCCACCCGTTCGAGTTAGCTCGGATCCGCGATGCTCCAGCTACGGTGTAGCATTTTGCTTTTTGCAAGGTAGACCACAAGGTTTCTTGCTCTTACGCTATTGTATTGCAGGTAATTGACGGATCCGGCGTTAACCGAGGTGTTGACAATGTAACTTTGTACCTGCTTTCGAAAGTGAGTGAGAAGTCAAAACGATCCCCGTGCGATCTCACGGTCATTAACCTTTTCTGAAACTCAATATCTACTATCGAGTAAGTATCTCGTAAAACTTTTAATAGATGTTTAGTCGTACTCCTTACAGAGATTAAAGTTACGAACACATTTCAGGGGCGTGTTGATTTTCCATTAAAAATGTAATTTTCTCTAAGAAATCACATTTCAAATATCACAAGGTTGATGTCGGTTATGACGGTTCATGCATAAAGCAAAGAACTTCAAGAGAAATGCAAAATTTTCGAACATTATTCATTGACACAATGACCCAGAATCAATTCAAGCGTTAGATGGTCTCAGTCTAAACAGGGAGAGTTCATTTCTTCTACGACATCTTCACTGGATGCCGGGATATTGAAGATATTCTACAATAAATACGAATTGATAGTGTAGACAAGCGATTTTTCACTCTGGCCGATACGACCTTGGGTCCAATATCTGTTTTCCTGGGGGTGCTGGGTTCCATATACCCCAGTCCTAACAAAATTCTTTGTAACGAAACTTATTGAGTGTCCCCTTCCGCGGTGCCAATTAATTATTTGTATGAAATAACATTATATTGATGTACAAATCACACCAAAATTAGAAATGTTTTACATTATATCAGTTTCCTTTGATTATTCTATCTCTGAGATTTCTGCTTTGATAAATTCCGAAATTTCATTCTATAAATCGTACTCGCTGATACTTTATTATAAAATAGACCACACCGCAAAAAGCCCGAACAAAACCGTACAAATGGCTCTATAGCTTTGAGCCCTGGTTATAAGTTACCTGTAAACCTAACAGCACCCCATGTGATTTCATAATTTCATCTAATGATTGAGTTGCAGAGGAATTCACAAACATTGAACGTCAACCCGGTGAGGAGTCGTATCGAAGGAGTCAATGGATTAGGTATTTCACACAAGTTATAGAGAATCGAGGCGGTACATCGGTAATGGACCGTGACGCGACATTGGCATCTGCCTGTAATTATTTCACCGGGTCTCTTCGCCATTGTTGTACCAGAATCGGTACCCAACGGGAGGTTTGGTTGTGCCGAAAATAAACAAGCTTTCATGCCCAACGGTAGCAGCACCCGGTATTTTCTCATGCTCTGGGCAAAAAATAGGAAACGAAGAATGTCACAATAACCTGAAAGCGTTTAGAGTAGTATCTACTCGGCTTAGCTATATTATTGATCCTGGGTACTCAATTTTCAATTATAAAAAAAATACGCACTATGGAAAATCTAGGGTTAAAATTCCAAACATCGATATCGATATCGTTTTCAAGCATTCCTGGTGCAGCAGATGGATCGTCTTTTTCCATTGAAATAAACGATCAGGTATAAGAGGACGAGTGATCGAATTTCAGTTTAAAAAGAATGAGACTCTATAACCTTCAAGTGTCTCCTTATAAGCAACGACTAGTTGTCTCAAATTACTTCTGACCAGCATCTCAAGAAGAGGATCACGGACTTGATGTAAATTATTGCCAAAAACTCCAACTTACCCCTGTCTTTGTTTTGTTCACGAAAAAAAATTGATCACGGGGTAAACATCCGAACGTCCCTTCGTACGTACGGTTCTTTCAGTAAGACCGAAAGTTTGAACAGACCTTTTATTTGCTATAAGGGTGAAAAATTTCCCACTGTTTTGGCTTCTGGCACCGGGCAGAAGAGGCGAAACGACGGACATCACGGATATGTCAAGTGCCAGTAATCCAGCATACCCCTGGCGCCCCGGCGTCTCTTTGCCGTCGAACGAATGTGCGCGAGACACACTGTGTATATATAGGATCCGACATCGCGGCGCCAGCTTCGCGTGTAATATATATGCGATCCCCCGGTCGCATCGTCCTCCGCTTCGGCGTTGTACCCCGTGCTCGAGAGTTTTGGGTCCTTGCGAGCGACTCGATGAGCATAAAAAACGAGCGTTTCGTCCTTTTTGCATCTTTACCCGTATTATCGTCAATCTCGAAATAAATTTCTCATGCGAAGGGTTGCGAAGTTTCAAATCAATGCGTTTCATTAAGAAAAATATCATTCCTTGCACCTTGAGTAAAAATCACCAAATCTCTCCGAAGTGCGAGGACTCTGGGAGTTGGTACCTCATCGATCACGAACTTGAAGAGTCGGCTGTTGATCGGCAAGCTGACGATCTATGACTCACATTTGAATGAGTCATTCTGGTCATAGATGAAAGTTTTTTTTAGGAAGGGTCAAGGCTGCTCTCTATCAATACCTCGACATTGGTGGATGGACGAAACGCAGAAATTGATCGGCACGACGATGGTGCAAATTGATCCTACCTCTGTTCGCTAAGGCACAGCTTCTTTCCCACACGTACACACCGTGTATGCATTCTACAACCACGGATAGAATCCGTGTCTCGCGCTCCCTTTCGTGTGGCGCGTTGTCCTCGGGACCGGAGTTCACAACGCTCGCGACCCATATATGGTCACTCGCTGTATAATTCATCGGCACAGACACAAGTACGAGCAGGTAACCAGACATACACACCTTCTTCAGATCAGGCGAACGTAACCAAACGTAACAGATATATCTGAACGGTGTTATTTACCCACAATGTGCACGCATATGTCCAGTTCGTAGATGCGGGTACTTCGTAGCTACGTATTTTTTTTTTTTTATTGTCAAATAACGTCAAGGAGGTGGATTAAATGCAGAAATAAAATAAGCATTGGCTGATAATTTTTCGATCAGTCGATTCTTGCAAAACCTTGGCGCCACCTTAGATTTGTGGTAGTTGGGCAGATGCATTTTTGTCCAAGTTTATGGAACGGATTCCAAGAAGTCTGTTATAACGTTTCACGAACTTTATAATACATTGCTCGATGGAAAGATCTCGTTTTTGTTCTCGATTTTTTTTCTTTTAACAGATATCCGTAGCTTAGAAAAGTATTAACCTTAGCTGGACAAAATGCTGTTCAGAGTTTTAACAACTTAATTTTCTCTGATACAGTAGTTTAAGCCTTGTAAGAAAAAGATTTGAATCAATTACCAATAAGTTTTACGAGGGAGAAAAAACATTCCCAATCATACAATGCCGTGATAATAAGTGCAAGGTAAAGGTTTCTCTGGTGATGTTTTGTTAGTATTCGGTTTCGGCTAATGGCGTTGGTAACAACCTGTAGTCACCACATCCAGAGGGGTATCCGGTAAAGGTGTTAAAGGTTAATCTGTGACCGAAGTTAATTAAGATTCTTTGCTGATCCTAGAACGAACACTGATTTCAAAATAAAAATCTATCCGTGATCTGATACCACCTAGAACGGATTAAAAAGTGTCTATAGTTTGAAATCGAGTTTGCCATTTGTTGAGGAAAGGTCGTTATCACCCATGGAATCAAATTAGTTGGCCAACATGTATTAAAGCGTGGGCATATGTTTTTTCACCAATATGAAATATTGCTCAGTGGATAACATTTGGAGTGAAGTAAAGTCTGTCGAAGAGAATTGTTTAAACGTAGACGAGTTTACTCCTCGCTAATTTTATTTCTTGTCAAATCATCGCCAGGAATGTTCCAGATTGAAAGTGCTCGGATGTTTCCAAGACGAAAGACCAGGAACCCAAAATAGTCGAGTCCAAGACGCCTATCCCATCGAGCGGGTCCGGAATACGAAACGCACTATAAAGTGAACCCGTTCTTTTAATTATCCCAAGCCGATGGCAGCCTCGAGGAGGCTAAAGAACCTCGGCGTCCGAAGACAAGAGCGATGGGAGAAGGGTGAGAACATTCAGGCGTGAAGCGATGGACCGTATCGATTAATTTTCGTGGACCACAGGTAATTGAGCGAACAGCCAGCCTTACGTCCAGGTTTCCTCGTCTTCGAAGGGACCCCAGATCTAACCATAACTCCGCCTCATCCTCACCAACAATGAGGTCTCCAAGGATCGGGCAGGTCCTTGCGCCTACGGTGACTTCGATTCTTGTTTAAAACGATTCGTTGGAAAGTTTGACCACGGGTAAGTATACATAATATGAGACATCTTTGATCAGCGCGCCTTAGGGATCCCGCTTTCCGGAAGAGTTTTTCCATTAATCACGGTCGTTTTAATCGATTTCGACTGAAACGCGAGTGAAATTACCGCATGCGGTAAGCAGCGCGTCCAACAACCCCGTGGGAATGCTATGCCCGATTCACCCGGCTCTTCATCGCGTCCGGTAATTCAGGAGTAATGTTGGCAAGCAAACGCCATGTACCTACAACGTAATTTATACAAGGTTACCCCGTGCGGGTCGTGAGGTTGTAGAATCTACGGAGAAGTTATTTTTCCGTTTTCATGTCAACTACGAAATCTTCGATCGTAGATTAAGTGTAAAGGAGTTGATTACATATCTTCAATGTTTCATATTCTCATTTCAGAAGTTCGCAGTACACTGAAATTGGTTGAGGAAACACTTTGTTGGGCTTTGTTGGGACGAGTGATTAAAGGTCCACAGTCAAACCTAAACTTTACCAATAAAACGAACTTTCTTTCACAAAATACTAGCTATGCACTTAATTCAACGTTCAACAAATCGACCGATTACTTAGCAAAGTATTTGGCAAAAGTTTTTCACAAAAGCTTGCAGGATCCCGTTCTAAATATAAAAAATATCCAAATTCATATGAAAGCACAACGGTTCATTACGCAGCTACGCTTGTCTGCAACGAACAGTGGAAGGTTAATTACTTACGGTTCTCGTTTAGTCGGACAACTTCTGCGCCCCGTCGGAGATTGAATTTGGAAACGATTCTATTGTCGTCTTAAGATAGATTGGAATTAGTTGTGTAGGGTGGTGGAATGAGAGGAGAGGCAGTCTGGCGCCGTTTGGACTGCAGGCAGGCGGCCAGACAGGTGCAACCGTCGTCACCCGAACGGGTCCCGCGTGGCTCCTTGGGATCGCGGTTCGATACACATACTCAAATATTAGCAATGCGTATGCGTGTTGGATTCGTCGGGGAGCGACGACGTTGCCAGCAAATTCCTACCTACCTTCGTCGACAAAAACAAAACGTACACGATCGAGCTTACATGGAATTTTTAATGGGATAATTGGTTAATTGCAATAAAGAAACCTGTCTAAGAAATGTTGCCTTAATCTTTGAGACGTGGTTTGTATTTTCGCAAACTACACTGAATTCGGGCGCACAGTGACACGCGATGCTTTTGTGCCTGCTGAGTTGCCTGCTCTGCAGGCGCACAGATTATACCACTTATTCTGCTTTGGTTATTTTTGAATATCGTACAATTTATTGGAAGGTAATGTAATAGATGATTTGCATTTTCAGTTCGGAGGCGGATTCCTAGAACATTTTAGAACAAGATTTTACCATCACATGAACGTCGTATGGTTGAAAATTCTGCAAGTTTATTCTGAAGGAATCACACTGAGAGAAATTTTTAATCCCTGCTACCGCTCAGTACTTAACTATTTTCATTTTTTACCACAATCGAAAAATATAGTTCTAGGTAGAAAATGAAAATTAGTTTTCTAGCTGTTACCAGAAAGTCTAGTATCCGTTGTTATTCTTTCTCATTACGATCACTGTTACTATATTTTCTTGCAACTGTTGCGAAAATTTAATGCTTGTGCAACAATAAATTGATGTTGAAGCCTTATTTAACTAAAAAAGTAGAGCAAACTGAACAAACTGATTTTACGTTGCAATTACCAAAAAAGGATCGACAATAGCGTAAAATGGTTACGTGTACCTCGTTTTTTGTAATGCCAACAATATTCAAACAGTTTTTTTAACGATACCTGTTTTACTGAATTTTTCGAATTACTGTAACAAATGAAATTTTTCTCAGTGTAGCTTCTTCCTTTTGAAATATAATAATACCGAACCGTTTAATTTTTCAAATTCAAAAATCTATAACTAACTGAATGAGGGATTTTTTTCAACGCTTATCTACGGTCGGTAATGGCATTGCGGTTTCAACAGTGTGCGGTATTAATAATCGACAGACCGACCAATGGTTCGCCGCTCTGACCGAATCATCCCATCTCCAGCGACACTACGAGTATACTAACCGACTAAACCATAGATGAATATAGTTTTAATTGAGAAAAATAACGCAAGTTCTTGAATACATATAAAAACGAATAATGAAAATGAATCTATCACAAGGTTCGCTGCAAATTAACTGGAATGAAGAACAAAAGTCTGGTGGATTTATTTTAAATTTTGACAAGCTGTTAAAATTGTCTTTCAGTAATACAACTTTTTGTAAATTTGACGAAAAATAGCTGAAATAATTACTTTACTTTCTGCATAATATCGACGTACTTATCAAACCATATTTGTCTTCTCAATTGTTGAAATGCTAAATATTAATTGTTGTCGATTCATAATTTTTCAAAGTGCTAAAAAGGACGGGAAAAAATATGTTTGTCACAGGGCAGATTTTGTAATGTTCAGAATTGTATAGATAACATTATTGAAAATTCGACGGTTGTATTTCAATAACTGATTTTCAAGAGCAATAATCCGATAGCTTTCAAATCATTAAATCCTCTTACCAACGCAACATTATCCGTAAGGTAAATTTTTATTCTGTAGGCTGTACGTCTGAACGTTATCAAAACGTACTCATGGTTATAATCTGCTATTCCGCATCAAAGGAAATTGAACCGAGTATAGTTACACCTTGCACTGTTGCACATTTATTTAACTTGAGAAGTGAGAATTAACTATATTGTTACGTATCTGAAAGGTGGAGTTGAAAAAGTTGATAAGGCTTTTCAAAAAGAGATATATGATTTGGAGCCACCTGCAATAAAAAGAGTACCGAAAACGGTAATCGAAGGCAGTATAGCAAGAATATGACCCGAGAATTTCTTTGCATGTATTTATAATTGAAAGTACAGATCATTTTGTCATAAACCATAATCATTCTTATCAGATGAAAATATATATTTTCTTTAATATTAGTGTTACAAGTGCGCGTGATAGATTCTTATTATTGTTAAATGAAAAGCGTCTTAGCCCAAAAAATACAGACACGTGACTTCGACATTTGATATACGAGTACGTGTCAATAAAAGTAGATGCAGGCTGCAAAATCTTTCGAAAGCTTGAAGTCTTCTGTGTTTAACGATCCTTTGCTCAACTTTGAGAAAAATTATCAATGCTAGCTACTACCAATGATATGTCGGATACGTGTTTTTGTTTGCAGAACTATGCAAAAAATCTGAGAAACATCAGAAACATGCACTCCAATCATCATACATCATACGTAGTATTAAAGTTCGAAACCAGAGTTTGGATGTTCGGATGTTCAGAAAGTGACGTCACCGAAATTTTTTTCTCTCTGACCTCATCGATCTATAGTAATCGCCGTCAACGAAAATCAGCTAGCCGAATTCCTCAGTCTGGAAACAACCGCGCAGTAGAACGGACGTATGAGAATCGCGCTCGGCAGATCTCGAGTACCGGGTTCTCTGGTGCATTTCGAGTTCCAGGACGAGCGCTCCGTAGTTTCTACGCTCCAGATCCGCTACCTGGTGAAACTCGACTTCCAGGACAAGCGCTCCGTAGTTCTGGCGATCCAGGTCCTTGACCTGGTGACTTTTGACCTTTAAGAATAATTTTCTGTAATTATGGCTGTCCAGGTCCTCCACCTGGTGGATCTCGACCTCTAGGACTCGCGCTCCGTAGTTTCTGCGCTCAAGGTTCTCTACCTGGAGAAACTGGACTTCAGGGACAAGCGCTCCGTGGTTCCTGCGCTCCAGATCCTTTACCTGATGAATTTCGACTTCCGGAACAGCGCTCTATAGCTACTGCGCTTCAGGTCCTCGACCTGGTGAAACTCGATTTCAAGGACAAGCACTCCGTAGTTCTGGCTGTCCAGGTCCTTGACCTGGTGACTCTTGACCTTTACGAGTAATTTCCTATGGTGCCTGCGCTCCAGGTTCGCTACCTGGTGAAACACGACTTCCAGGACAAGCGCTCCGTAGTTCCTGCGCCCCAGCTCCTTCACATGGTGAATTTCGACCTCCAGGACCAGCGCTCCGTAGTTCCTGCACAGTGCATTAATTCCGTATCATCTGGTAAAACACTAACATCGAGTAAGCGAGCGCACAATCACAAAAACTAGCTGCACTAGGCATCCGACCCTGAGCGAGTTTTAACGAGCGATGGTTTTACAGCTAGTATTACTTAAACTTCGACTCAAACTATTACTATTTAAAAAAATTTCAAATCTCCAAAGACTTAACTTCCAGGAGTTTAGATGTGCAAATACGTGATTTTGGAAACGGATGAAACAAAACAAAAACCTATAGCCCAAAATTTGGCTCGAAATTAAAACTATTTAATTCACATCAACAACAAGTCGACTAGCATCGCTCAACTCGCTGTAATCACTTTTGGAGTTTTAGAATTTCAGCGAGGCTCTTGTAAGCTCATCTTCAGCTGCTGCAGGAGACTCAATTCACCTCACCCAGTTTCTGGCACCCACTGAAATCAGGCCGACGATATATTTCCACAATGGACATCAATTACTGACTGAAGATATCGATTTTCGTCAACACTCTCTACAAGTATGTTGATCCATTCCATCTCTCACAAATATGTTTTTATTCCATGTTCCAATAAACGAATTTATAAATAATTCTTCATCAAATTCAACTCCTTTTATTTTCTAAGTTCCAATTACTCTGGAAGTATATCGATTCAAACTTTCGAGAAATCTCCGAATCAACTTTCAACGATTAACAGTTCCATACTCAACAGTGATTGATATCAATTCAAACTAGTTTTGCCCTTTGATCCTAATTCTTTGTCCGACCGTCCAATTTCTGCGTAAAGAATTGGAGAGTAGTGTCATGTTACTACGCATAGACGAATCCGTCTAGTTCAACCTGTAAGTTCGATAGACGCTCGTCGGAACTAGTTCACTACCCCTAAACCACAAATCGAATCATGAATTTATTCCTTTCTTTATTTATAAATCTACAAATTATATGGGATAAAAGTCGTTTTCACGTAGAAAGTACAGATTGGCTTTGATAGGCAAGCCAGAGCTTACCTAAGCGTAGAAGCAAAGTATCAATTCTGAATTGTTTTTTATTTCATGATTCAAAAAATTTGCTGATTAATTCACTTTTGTACTGCAAGAAATTGAAGTAGGAATTATTTCTAATTTTTCGCTATCATTTTATATTTTTTAATTCGAAAATCTCTAACGGGAATTCGTTTTCATTCCGTTGATTTGAAAAATTTAATTGCAAATTAATTCCTCTCCTTCAATGAGCAAATCCCTATTAATACAATTACTTTCAATTTTTGAATTCAAAAATTCGAATTAAGAATTCTTTTGAAAATTTCAATCTTACTAACGGAATTCGTGAGTGATGGTAACATCAGTTCTTGTCGTCTTTACGTACCGACCGCTTGCCGGGAAGGACGTAGAGGGCGCCGCTCGACGATGAATTTACATCATCCAGTTGCCATTACAAAAAGTCCCACAAGGCTAGCAGTCTTTGTATATCTTCAATCAACGCTAAGCATAAGCATTGCTGAAAATTTGCGAGCCCCACTCGGCCGTTTTTCCTGGTTTTCCCGTTTTCAAAGCTGATGTGTGTCAGAATACATGTACCCGCATCACTGTTCCAGCATAGGCTTATAAAGATAAGAAGAAAAGTCTTATGCTCCACCACTGTATACAATATCGTGTCAAAAAATATGTTACGCCCAAAGCGATTAGTTTAATCTCAAGATAAGAGAAATTCGCTGCGACGCGATACGACCAGCTTTTTTCCGTCTTGCAACCGCTCTAACAAGCCCCCACGGAAACGTCATTACGGTTATTGGTAGTTGTGTGGATAGTTTTTCTATTGTTGTAGGTACACGTTGTATGGATGAATCCGAGTTGTGTCAAGCTTATTGTCGCAGCTAGTATCGTTGAAAATGCGTGAAAGAGTTCTTTTTTTGTTGCTCCTCTTCTTTGCGTCTCCAATTTCGAATAGTTCAATCTGCGAGCCAAAGTCTGAGTACTACATAAGTCGTTGCGATGAAGGCAGGAATATGGCCAAGGTAAGAATATCGACAAAGTGTAAACTTTTTTGATTCTTTTGCATTTTTACTTCATGTTTTCTTTACCCAGGACACTTTTTACCGATTAGCACGAGGGAACGAGACAAAGTATAAATATGTGGACCAATGCCTTCTCAATGACGGTGAGTTTCCAAAATTTTACAGAGAGATTCAACATGCAATTTTGACTTTATTTCATTTTTGATTCCAGAATGTCCAGATCTTTCTGCGATGCAGTTAAATAATTTGCATCGCTCTGAGAATGACGCTGAACAGTTTGAATTGAGAGTTTTTGAGTGTTATGATTATGATTTGATGATACTCAATTTGACTGTGACCAACATTCACTTCAACAGTGAGTTGTATAAAACAAATTAAATTAATTTTAGCCACTTGATGTATTTTATTTGATTTTTTTTTATGAAGGAAAATTTCTTGACAATTGTGTTTGTTTGGTTGCAGAAGTGAAAATACTATTTCAGTATATCAAGGACCAAAAGATTTACCAGGCCATCGACTTAAGTCATGTAGCTCCTGAGAACTCCCCAAAACAATTATCTTGGTTATACCCAATAAATGGCAACAATTGCTTGTATGACGCGACCTTACAAATCTTGGTGGAAGTAGACAGTACTAATTACCTCAAACAGTATAAAGTAAAAGTGCCTAATTCACAGCCCAATGGTAAGATCTTTTGAACATATGCCCTTGACAAAAATTTCACTTCTAAACGGAATTATGTTTCAGAACACTGTCACGCGATAAAAGAACGACAATTATTGACATATGTCGATACAAGTGAATTGGACGAAGTCCGTTTACATATACAATCTTTTCCTGCAGAATGCAATGTATCCCAGTACGAAGTAAAATTTTGCAAATACATAGACGATAGTTGTTCTCAACCTGTTGCGCCTGATAGTTCAAATAAAACGGGGATCTGGGAATGGTATCGAATTCCTCAGGAGAATACACAGTACTATTTTACAGTGGTACCATTGTCCTCAAAGTGTGAACACGAATGTAAGGCTGTAGCCAGCGCAGTATTCATGAGGAGTAAGTTTTTTCGTTTCTGAGTCATGGCATGGTTAGAATTTTGGACAGTAAATTCCTCATTCTTTGCTCTGTTGTATGTGGAAATTGTCAGTTCCAAAGCTTCAATAATTGTAAAGGTTATCTTTCTCATTTTATAGGACGTTCTCCTGCAAAGGTAATTGTCATGATAGTTGGTGCTGGCTGCATACCAATTGTGATGTTCTTTGCTCTGCGCCAGATTTACGTCTACTGGACAAAACACCATCGTAAGATTGATTTCCCAAAATTTCTCCATTAATTTTTTAAATTATTTTAAAATTTATTTTCATGGATACATAGTCTGACTAATTTATTTTGTTTATCCATAATTTAATGATGAGGTTTATCACCCAACAGAATTGCCCGTCTTACGTGCAAGAAAACCGTATTGCCTGCTGACATATGATGCAGTACATGATACCCACATTGGTGTCATGACCAAGTTGGCTGAGTACCTACGATCTTGTGATATCAATGCTATGATTGATGTACTGGATGCTCCAAAAGATCCTCTCAAGGTATGTAAAATTTTCTGAACATTGAGTGCAATCCTAGATTTTATTTCTAACAGCCCCCACACATCGTGATGAATATACCATATTTAAATATGCTATATTTAATATAGTCTTATGTACAGGCCGCTTTTTTAAATCAAGTTCAATCCATTCAATCATATTCAATAAGATTGGATTTAATTAACTCCTTATAATTATTCAGTAAAAGATAGGATTATTGTGTACAACACTTCAATAAAACTGCATTTAGTATTAATTTTTCAGAATCCTAGTATCTGGTGTACTAGTGCGTTTAAAATGGCAAGTACTGTTATTGTAGCTGAATCTCCGCCACGTGATATTTCTGTCACAGTGACTCGATCAATATATAGATACCTACATGCGCATGTATGGAGATTAATAGAGGAGGACTACCATCGGAAGAAAAAAAGATACTTTGTTATTGAGTTTCCCTATTCTAAACCCGACAGCGTACATCTTCACGCATATTCCTTTAAACGATTCAAGATGCCCAAAGATTTGGATAATCTGGTTGATGAAATTCATAATGCGACTTATTCTAAACTATGTCCCAGAGACAAAGGAGATTTTTTGAAGAGCTTAAAATTGGCGAAAGATAGTATGCCCGACCCAACACTTGACAAGAAACCAATATCCTCCGAAAATATTTCTAGTGAGTAGCATTTTCTTTCTTCATCGTCAACTTGTATTTTTTATTTGCGACCTTAAATTTGATAATTCTTTACACCGATCAGTTTTATAATTTAGGATTTCTGTATCTAAATATTTCTTTATATTACAGGATGTTCGTTGAAAAATAATGATCAGAATGATACATATTCAAAGACACACAATATCAGCGAGTGTACTGTTTTCATAGGATGTAAAAACGATGATAAGAAACGGTTTTATGCAACTGATATTGGTGAGTTAGAGTTGCTCGGAGTCAATGACGAGTCTGAATAAGAATCTGAAGTCCACAAAAAAACCACGAACGTTGTATAAATATTGTAATCATCATTTTGTACTGAATCAATATTTTTTACTTGTGTTTTACCAAGTTCGACACATGAGTAATTTAATTACTAATATTAATGATTTATACGTGTATTATTTTTAATGAAAATTCTAAAACACACCCAAGCTTTTTCACTGAAATCATGAATTCTGTATGCAGTTAGATTTTCCTCGAACAGTAAACGAGGCTCTATGTGTGCTCAAGGATAAAAAAGGAGCTCTCTCTTACTCGGAACTCGATCAAGGAAACTTTCCTGAGTTGTATAATTGCACATGACTATTGCCTTTGTAAATCAATTGTCAAACTGTGTTCGCTACTTTTACAAAATTCTACTGCGACATATGTGCATTTTTCAGTTTGCCATGAACACATTCAATTATTGTTCCTGATGGTTTCATTTAGTGCGGTTTAATATTGCATACATATTCTAAAAGAAACAATTAGTTCGAATAACAAGCAATTTTTTGGATCAACTTCATTCTTTCAAACCATTTTGCTGCTATATGTGAATTATTTCACTATTTCAAAATACCTTGTGCCAAGAAAAGCAGTTACTACAAACAATATCACTAGTTTGCCGAGAATTTGAATTGCGTTAAATCAGTAAAAAATGTAACGAAATTTGTGGAGCTGTTGGTAAATATTAATTGTCGGGACAAACTTCTAACTAGAAAATTCGAAATACTGTTAATATTTTATCACCCTCGGGACACAAAATAAAATTGAAACTAATCAGCTTACCATTAGTATCTGCAGTTCGATGCTTACGGTACTTTTATATGGTGGGTTATTTTCGGACTCTTGATTATAGGCAAATCAGGGTATCAGTCCACTCTGAATAACCCGCTGCTCTGTTGTTAGCACGCGGCTGATGTCGCCACGGCGAAACTCGGAGCTACTGAGTGGACTCGAAACGTCGCCTGATGACCACGTGAAGATATATCAGTCAACGTTTGCAACCCTGATTTGCCTATAATTAGGGGTCCCTGTAGGGCGCATTACGAAAATAACCCGTTAGATCCTAGAAATGTAATTGGAACTTTTTAAGCAGCTAGTTTTTTTTGTGTAATTGTAAGGATTCGAATCTGTGCTATTAACCTTGCGTTGACAATATGGCTGATCAACGGCAGAAGAAGAATTGAAGGGATGAAGAAGAAGAAAATTTCCCTTTCAAATTCCTTTAACTGCAGTCGTTTCGTGTTGTCAGGCGTTTCAAACATGGTACGAAATTAACCTTGCTCGATATGCGCATGCGTAACATCACGCTCTAAGCGAACGTTATATCGCACCGTGGACATAGGAATACTATTCTATGTCAACCGTGGTTCGCAAATGCGTTATCTGATTGTGAGCGTACCTAGGTGAGGCCAACCATAAAAAGAAAGAGAAAGAGCATGTAAGCCTCATGCAGGTAAACTGCGCGGCTTAAGGGGCTGTTGAAGCCGTGACCGAAGGATGGAGCTAGTCCTGTATAGGGTCCTCTCTCTGTCGTACAATCAAGAGAGTGGGGAGGTATCCTTGCATCAGTCTATAAGTATGTATTCTCCTACCTAGAAATCTTTTACAGGCGACAGTAGCATTTCTAAGCGGCTCAATTTATTTTTTTAAAGTTTTTTACGTAGGCAACTCTGAGCTGCATATATTTTTGAAAAATTTTGAATTACTTTATTTCTAGTTCCTATCATTTCAAGAATGTTCCTATGAAGAGTTTTTCTTGCTTTGTTCAGCACTTTTAAGATTATTGGATGAAAAAATTCGATATCTCAAGCGTTGACTAACGAATGTAGAGACGGATACCCCTGGGTAAATTTTTGTGACCAGTTTTCGTCGGGCAAGTGGGCGCAGGTAGGCCTGGGAGCGTAGGAGGGTTCTGTTCTATCGACTCTGCTTAATAAATTTCTCCCAACATTCGTAGCAAAACAGTGATTTAATTGAAGTATAGGTACCCGAGAGAAGAATGTATACATAGATCATAAATAATAACAGATCAGAAGCAACAATGATGCAGAGATTATAAATTTTATAATTTTCGAAGAAACAAGCTAGATCATCTACAATAATACGGCTATAATATGGAAATAGAAGAATCATTCATTTCGAAATGGGATTCTATTCGACACGCGCTCGATGTATTCCATAACATTAATATTCATAATTATTCCAACAACTTTTCATTTGCTCTCTCGATCTTGAATTTTCGTAGACATAGAATCGAAACGCTGATTTAGCTTATCGCAAGTGAAGTACCTACATTGGGTAGTGAAGCAGAATTGTTTTCGAAAAGTGTTCATATCGAAAAAAATTCAGAGTAACTGTAATACATAACGGATGCGCTGATTTTGATCGAGATGAAATGGATGCTTCGTATATAAGACAGTATTTAACGCAGTGTCCTGACTTAAAGACCTCAAAAAGTGATGGTCGGCGATCTTTTTTTTCTGACAGCGAGAGAAAGAACGTAGCTTCTTAAAACTTCGAGTGTATTTTCTGACATACTTGAAAGATACAAGCAAAAATTTTTATCATCCAACTGTCGCAGACCGGCAGAGTTATTAGCTGACCCGTTAACTGGAGAATATATCTGTAGTCAAAGGCTGACCATCGAAGGGCCTAGCCGCTTGAGTCTGGAATCGGCAGGAAAGATAAAGTGCGTATTTCTTGTCTGAAACGAAAAAACTGAAATCATTTACGTCATATCATATCATCATACATCATACACCATACATCATCATGCATCCTACATCATACATCATCATAGTATTAAGGTTCAAAACTAAAGTTGGGGTATTCGGATGTTCGGATGTTCAGAAAGTGACGTCACCGAAATTTTTTTCTTCTGACGTCATCGATCTATGGTAATCAGCTAGCCGAATTCATCAGTCTGGAAACAACTGCGCAGTAGATCGGACGTATGGGAATCGCGCGCCGCAAATTTCGAGTACCGGGTTCTCTACCTCCTGGATCCTGCGCTCCAGGTCCAGTTTTTAGTGCAACTCGAGTTCTAGGACAAGCGCTCCGTAGTTTCTACGCTCCAGGTCCGTTACCTGGTGAAACTCGACTTTCAGGACAACCGCTCCGTAGTTTCTGTGCTCAAGGTCCGCTACCTGGTGGAACTCGACTTCGGGAAGAAACGCTTCGTACATTCTGCATTCCAGGTCTGTTACCTGGTGAAACTCGACTTCCAGGATGAGTACTCCGTGGTTGTTGTGCTCCAGGTCTGCTATCTGGTGAATTTCAACTCTCGGAGGACAAGGAAGACGCGGAGGACAAGGTGGACGAGGAGAACGAGGATTTCTGCACAGTGAGTCTAACATTTTCATAATGTCTAAAGGCAATCGTAATTACATTTGATATAACATTTTTTAAACTTGTCATGTTTACAATAAATTATTTCAATTCTTTTTCGCGTAAGCACAAATTCAGTAGTTCTCAATGCGCTAATACAATTTAGTATATTATTGATTAATAAATTAATTATATTAATCCTTACACAATATTTTTGATGTGTTCTTATACGGAAAATATTTATTACTATTCCAGACATAACCCGAGGTGGTTGGCAGTGGTCGTTGGAGATGGTTGGTGGTGGATGGAGGTGGTCGAGCTGGACGAGGAGGAGGACGAGGAAGTCGAGGAGAACAATGTGGACGAGAAGGACGAGGATTTGTGCTCGGTAAGTTTAACATTTTTATAATATTTGATGCAGTAGAAGTAGGATCAGAAGTAGGATCAGGGGAAGAAGTAGGATCAGAATTAGAAGTAGAAGTAGGATTAGAAGTAAATGTAGAAATGGGAGTAAACGTAGGAGTAGTAGTAGAAGTAGGACTCGGAGTAGGAATAGGAGTAGAAGTAGGAGTAGAAGGAGTAAAAGTAGTAGTAGAAGTTGGAGTAGGAATAGGAGTAGTCGTAGTAGTAGGAGTGGCAGGAGGAGTCGTAGTAGTAAGGTGGGGTAAGGTTAGGGGTAGGGTAGGGTAGGGTAGGGTAGGGTAGCCTAGGACCAACAGGAGAGAAATGGCGAGCGAAAAAGCACCTGCTGAAAAATTTTGGAAACACAGGTTCTCGGTTTTTGGCTGTAACTTTTGATGCGTTGATCGCAGCGTATTGATTTGGGATATCTTTTCTAGTTGAGAGCTGTACTCCACACAATACAAGAAATACTGGACAAAGGTGATGAGATGATAGTAGTACCACAATGGACCAGTATGCTGGAAGTTGTGAGGTCTCGTCTCAAAACCCTAAATGGAGCAACTTATGACACCCTGTCTGGAAAAATTCCCGTAAAAAATCGGTAGGTACGATTTGAGAGTTTTTGTCTATACGTCTGAAAAACTTCTTATTTTTATATTGCACAGTGATTTTTTTTTGGCTACAATGATATTCTTAGTTTTCTCACACATTTGCAATATTTATTTTCATGAGTATTTCACCAACTACCTTGGTCGAATCATTTCTATTTCTAATCCTTAAGATTTTTTTGTTGAAAAAAATGATAACCAGGCCTGTAGTTACGATGTATTTTTCTAAATCACATATTTATTTAAACAGACCGAGTTCTCATTACTTCGGAAATACGATTAACGTCTTTCTTAATTTTTGTAGCGCATAGTGGAGTCGTTCAACACAATAGACTCAGCACCGCAAATTCTATTACTATCGCTTACTGCAGGCGGAGTAAGCTTAAATTTGGTTGGCGGCAATCACTTACTTTTGCTTGATATCCGTTGGGATCGGTAATTGGAAGCGCAAGCACAGGATCGAATTTACAGAGTTGGCCAAACTAAAAGCGTTTACATTTACAAGTAATACATACAAATTATTTTTTGATAATACGTTATGCAAACTAACATGAGAGTCTACATAAGTAATTATTTACATTTACACAGGATTAGAGCACTGCAAAACAGAAAGCTAGAAATAGCGAACGGAGGTTTGACAGGAGCAGGTACTGCAGGTGCCTCCAAGTTATTGATGGATGATCTCAAATGTTTGTTCAGCTTGTAAAACTTTTATTTTGCCAAACGCCTGCACTTTCTGACCTAACTTACGTAATTTTACAAGAAGTCGATCGACCCGTTACTTTTCGATGTATCTATTCGCTAAAAACCAAAGTGTTTTGGTACGACTGAAGGAAATACGCCCTATTTTATAATATGAGAAATTCTACATTAATCTATTTTATAAGTGGATATATTTATGGATGAGTTAGTTATGAGTGTATTCGAGAAAACTTTGAACATACGTTATTGTTTCAAATCATTCTTAAGCCTAGTTTTTTAAAGCAGTAATTAATTGTTGCATTATTACTAAGATGTTTTCTATATTGTGACTTATATTATTACAAGAAATTGAATATTATTTATGTAAATATATACCAAAGATGGAAACTTACTGTGTTAGCCTTACTTATTCTTCATTTTTGGAGCCGAAAGTTTTTGATCTAAAATTCGATTTGAATGACCCTTATCTGATCAATCGGACCCTCAGGAACTCAGAAATCGCGGCGAAACGAGCGTCGGACCAACAGGAGAGAAATGGCGAGCGAAAACCACATGCTGAAAAAAGTCGAAATTCAGGTTCTGGTTTTTCGGCTGTAACTTTTGATGCGTTGATCACAGCGTATTGAGACTGCGCCCAATCGATTTCTCTCGCAAAATTACGTCCGATCAGTGCTACGATTAATTGATTCCAGCACTTTTCAATATCGCGGAAATTTTAACCAAAAATGGAAAGGGGTTAGCCTTACTTTTTTTTTGGGCAAAAAATTTTTGGTCTCAGATTCGATTCGTACGACCCTTATCTGATCAATTGGACCCTCAGGATCTCAGAAATCGCGGCAAAAAGAGCGTAGAACCAACAGGAGAGAAATGGCGAGCGAAAACCACATGCTGAAAAATGTCGAAAATTCAGGTTCTGGTTTTTCGTCTGTAACTTTTGATGCGTTGATCGCAGCGTATTGGGACTGCGCCCAATCGATTTCTCTCGCAAAATTACGTCCGATCAGTGCTACAATTGATTGATTTCAGCACATCTCAGAATCGCGGAAATTTTCGCCAAAAACACAAAGGGGTTAGCCTTACTTTTTTTTTTGGGCGAAAAACTTTTGGTCTTAGATTCGATTTGAACGACCCT
This sequence comes from Neodiprion pinetum, assembly GCF_021155775.2. Taxonomy (NCBI): domain Eukaryota; kingdom Metazoa; phylum Arthropoda; class Insecta; order Hymenoptera; family Diprionidae; genus Neodiprion; species Neodiprion pinetum. The sequence goes on from NC_060232.1 coordinate 25,201,477, forward strand.
CATCTGACCAATTGGACCCTCAGGAAGCCGGAAATCGCAGCGAAAGAAGCGTAGGACCAACAGGAGAGAAATGGCGAGCGAAAACCACATGCTGAAAAATGTCGAAAATTCAGGTTCTGGTTTTTCGGCTGTAACTTTTGATGCGTTGATCGCAGCGTATTGGGACTGCGCCCAATCAATTTCTCTCGCAAAATTACGTCCGATCAGTGCCACGATTAATTGGTTCCAGCACATCTCAGAATCGCGAAAATTTTCGCCAAAAACACAAAGGGGTTAGCCTTACTTTTTTTTTGGGCAACAAACTTTTGGTCTTAGATTCGATTTGAATGACCCTTATCTGACCGATTGGACCCTCAGGAACCCAGAAATCGCAGCGAAAAGAGCGTAGGACCAACAGGAGAGAAATGGCGAGCGAAAACCACATGCTGAAAAATGTCCAAAATTCAGGTTCTGGTTTTCCGGCTGTAACTTTCGATGCGTTGATCGCAGCGTATTGGGACTGCGCCCAATCGATTTCTCTCGCAAAATTACGTCCGATCAGTGTTACGATTAATTGATTCCAGCACTTTTCAAAATCGCGAAAATTTTCGCCAAAAATGGAAAGGGGTTAGCCTTACTTTTTTTTTGGGCAACAAACTTTTGGTCTCAGATTCGATTTGAATGACTCTTATCTGACCAATCGGACCCTCAGGAACCCAGAAATCGCAGCGAAAAGAGCGTAGGACCAACAGGAGAGAAATGGCGAGCGAAAACCACATGCTGAAAAATGTCGAAAATTCAGGTTCTGGTTTTTCGGCTGTAACTTTTGATGCGTTGATCACAGCGTATTGAGACTGCGCCCAATCGATTTCTCTCGCAAAATTATGTCCGATCAGTGCTACGATTAATTGATTCCAGCACTTTTCAATATCGCGGAAATTTTAACCAAAAATGGAAAGGGGTTAGCCTTACTTTTTTTTTGAGCAAAAAATTTTTGGTCTCAGATTCGATTCGTACGACCCTTATCTGATCAATTGGACCCTCAGGATCTCAGAAATCGCGGCAAAAAGAGCGTAGAACCAACAGGAGAGAAATGGCGAGCGAAAACCACATGCTGAAAAATGTCGAAAATTCAGGTTCTGGTTTTTCGGCTGTAACTTTTGATGCGTTGATCGCAGCGTATTGGGACTGCGCCCAATCGATTTCTCTCGCAAAATTACGTCCGATCAGTGCTACAATTGATTGATTTCAGCACATCTCAGAATCGCGGAAATTTTCGCCAAAAACACAAAGGGGTTAGCCTTACTTTTTTTTTTGGGCTAAAAACTTTTGGTCTTAGATTCGATTTGAACGACCCTCATCTGACCAATTGGACCCTCAGGAAGCCGGAAATCGCAGCGAAAGAAGCGTAGGACCAACAGGAGAGAAATGGCGAGCGAAAACCACATGCTGAAAAATGTCGAAAATTCAGGTTCTGGTTTTTCGGCTGTAACTTTTGATGCGTTGATCGCAGCGTAATGGGACTGCGCCTAATCGATTTCTCCCGCAAAATTACGTCCGATCTGTGCTACGATTAATTGATTCCAGCACTTTTCAAAATTGCGAAAATTTTCGCCAAAAATGGAAAGGGGTTAACCTTACTTTTTTTTTGGGCGAAAAACTTTGGGTCTTAGATTCGATTTGAATAACCCTTATCTGACCAATCGGACCCTCAGGAACCCAGAAATCGCAGCGAAAAGAGCGTAGGACCAACAGGAGAGAAATGGCGAGCGAAAACCACATGCTGAAAAATGTCGAAAATTCAGGTTCTGGTTTTTCGGCTGTAACTTTTGATGCGTTGATCGCAGCGTAATGAGACTGCGCCCAATCGATTTCTCTCGCAAAATTACGTCCGATCTGTGCTACGATTAATTGATTCCAGCACTTTTCAAAATCGCGAATATTTTCGCCAAAAATGGAAAGGGGTTAGCCTTACTTTTTTTTTGGGCGAAAAACTTTGGGTCTTAGATTCGATTTGAATGACCCTTATCTGACCAATCGGACCCTCAGGAACCCAGAAATCGCAGCGAAAAGAGCGTAGGACCAACAGGAGAGAAATAGCGAGCGAAAACCACATGCTGAAAAATGTCGAAAATTCAGGTTCTGGTTTTTCGGCTGTAACTTTTGATGCGTTGATCGCAGCGTATTGGGACTGCGCCCAATCAATTTCTCTCGCAAAATTACGTCCGATCAGTGCCACGATTAATTGGTTCCAGCACATCTCAGAATCGCGAAAATTTTCGCCAAAAACACAAAGGGGTTAGCCTTACTTTTTTTTTGGGCAACAAACTTTTGGTCTTAGATTCGATTTGAATGACCCTTATCTGACCAATCGGACCCTCAGGAACCCAGAAATCGCAGCGAAAAGAGCGTAGGACCAACGGGAGAAAAATGGCGAGCGAAAACCACATGCTGAAAAATGTCCAAAATTCAGGTTCTGGTTTTCCGGCTGTAACTTTCGATGCGTTGATCGCAGCGTATTGGGACTGCGCCCAATCGATTTCTCTCGCAAAATTACGTCCGATCAGTGTTACGATTAATTGATTCCAGCACTTTTCAAAATCGCGAAAATTTTCGCCAAAAATGGAAAGGGGTTAGCCTTACTTTTTTTTTGGGCAACAAACTTTTGGTCTCAGATTCGATTTGAATGACTCTTATCTGACCAATCGGACCCTCAGGAACCCAGAAATCGCAGCGAAAAGAGCGTAGGACCAACAGGAGAGAAATGGCGAGCGAAAACCACATGCTGAAAAATGTCGAAAATTCAGGTTCTGGTTTTTCGGCTGTAACTTTCGATGCGTTGATCGCAGCGTATTGGGACTGCGCCCATTCGATTTCTCTCGCAAAATTACGTCCGATCGGTGTTACGATTAATTGATTCCAGCACTTTTCAAAATCGCGAAAATTTTCGCCAAAAATGGAAAGGGGTTCGCCTTACTTTTTTTTTGGGCAACAAACTTTTGATCTTAGATTTGATTTGAATGACCCTTATCTGACCAATCGGACCCTCAGGAACCCAGAAATCGCAGCGAAAAGAGCGTAGGAACAACAGGAGAGAAATGGCGAGCGAAAACCACATGCTGAAAAATGTCGAAAATTCAGGTTCTGGTTTTTCGGCTGTAACTTTCGATGCGTTGATCACAGCGTATTGGGACTGCGCCCAATCGATTTCTCTCGCAAAATTACGTCCGATCAGTGCTACAATTGATTGATTTCAGCACTTTTCTGAATCGCGAAAATTTTCGCCAAAAATGGAGAGGGGTTAGCCTTACTTTTTTTTTTGGGCGAAAAACTTTTGGTCTTAGATTCAATTTGAACGACCCTCATCTGACCAATTGGACCCTCAGGAAGCCGGAAATTGCAGCGAAAAGAGCGTAGGACCAACAGGAGAGAAAAGGCGAGCGAAAACCACGTGCTGAAAAATGTCGACAATTCAGGTTCTGGTTTTTCGGCTGTAACTTTTGATGCGTTGATCGCAGCGTAATGGGACTGCGCCCAATCGATTTCTCCCGCAAAATTACGTCCGATCTGTGCTACGATTAATTGATTCCAGCACTTTTCAAAATTGCGAAAATTTTCGCCAAAAATGGAAAGGGGTTAACCTTACTTTTTTTTTGGGCGAAAAACTTTGGGTCTTAGATTCGATTTAAATAACCCTTATCCGACCAATCGGACCCTCAGGAACCCAGAAATCGCAGCGAAAAGAGCGTAGGACCAACAGGAGAGAAATGGCGAGCGAAAACCACATGCTGAAAAATGTCGAAAATTCAGGTTCTGGTTTTTCGGCTGTAACTTTTGATGCGTTGATCGCAGCGTAATAAGACTGCGCCCAATCGATTTCTCTCGCAAAATTACGTCCGATCTGTGCTACGATTAATTGATTCCAGCACTTTTCAAAATCGCGAAAATTTTCGCCAAAAATGGAAAGGGGTTAGCCTTACGTTTTTTTTTGGACGAAAAACTTTTGGTTTTAGATTCGATTTGAATGACCCTTATCTGACCAATTGGACCCTAAGGAAGCCGGAAATCGCAGCGAAAAGAGCGTAGGACCAACAGGATAGAAATGGCGAGCGAAAACCACATGCTGAAAAATGTCGAAAATTCAGATTCTGGTTTTTCGGCTGTAACTTTTGATGTGTTGATCGCAGCGTATTGGGACTGCGCCTAATCGATTTCTCTCGCGAAATTACGTCCGATCTGTGTCACGATTAATTGATTCCAGCACTTCTCAAGATCGCGAAAATTTTCGCCAAAAATGGAAAGGGGTCAGCCTTACTTTTTTTTTGGGCAACAAACTTTTGGTCTTAGATTCGATTTGAATGACCCTTATCTGACCAATCGGACCCTCAGGAACCCAGAAATCGCAGCGAAGAGAGCGTAGGACCAACAGGAGAGAAATGGCGAGCGAAAACCACATGCTGAAAAATGTCGAAAATTCAGGTTCTGGTTTTTCGGCTGTAACTTTCGATGCGTTGATCGCAGCGTATTGGGACTGCGCCCATTCGATTTCTCTCGCAAAATTACGTCCGATCAGTGTTACGAATAATTGATTCCAGCACTTTTCAAAATCGCGAAAATTTTCGCCAAAAATGGAAAGGGGTTAGCCTTACTTTTTTTTTGGGCGAAAAACTTTGGGTCTTAGATTCGATTTGAATGACCCTTATCTGGCCAATTGGACCCTCAGGAAGCCAGAAATCGCAGCGAAAGGGCGTGTGACCAACAGGAGAGAAATGGCGAGCGAAAACCACATGCTGAAAAATGTCGAAAATTCAGGTTCTGGTTTTTCGGCTGTAACTTTCGATGCGTTGATCGCAGCGTATTGGGACTGCGCCCATTCGATTTCTCTCGCAAAATTACGTCCGATCAGTGTTACGATTAATTGATTTCAGCACTTTTCAAAATCGCGAAAATTTTCGCCAAAAATGGAGAGGGGTTAGCCTTACTTTTTTTTTGGGCAAAAAACTTCTGGTCTTAGATTCGATTTGAATGACCCTAATCTGACCAATTGGACCCTCAGGAAGCCGGAAATCGCAGCGAAAAGAGCGTAGGACCAACAGGATAGAAATGGCGAGCGAAAACCACATGCTGAAAAATGTCGAAAATTCAGGTTCTGGTTTTTCGGCTGTAACTTTCGATGCGTTGATCGCAGCGTATTGGGACTGCGCCCGATCGATTTCTCTCGCAAAATTACGTCCGATCAGTGCTACAATTGATTGATTTCAGCACTTTTCTGAATCGCGAAAATTTTCGCCAAAAATGGTAAGGGGTTAGCCTTACTTTTTTTTTTGGGCGAAAAACTTTTGGTCTTAGATTCGATTTAAACGACCCTCATCTGACCAATTGGACCCTCAGGAAGCCGGAAATCGCAGCGAAAAGAGCGTAGGACCAACAGGAGAGAAATGGCGAGCGAAAACCACATGCTGAAAAATGTCGAAAATTCAGGTTCTGGTTTTTCGGCTGTAACTTTTGATGCGTTGATCGCAGCGTAATGGGACTGCGCCTAATCGATTTCTCCCGCAAAATTACGTCCGATCTGTGCTACGATTAATTGATTCCAGCACTTTTTAAAATTGCGAAAATTTTCGCCAAAAATGGAAAGGGGATAACCTTACTTTTTTTTTGGGCGAAAAACTTTGGGTCTTAGATTCGATTTGAATAACCCCTATCTGACCAATCGGACCCTCAGGAACCCAGAAATCGCAGCGAAAAGAGCGTAGGACCAACAGAAGAGAAATGGCGAGCGAAAACCACATGCTGAAAAATGTCGAAAATTCAGGTTCTGGTTTTTCGGCTGTAACTTTTGATGCGTTGATCGCAGCGTAATGGGACTGCGCCTAATCGATTTCTCCCGCAAAATTACGTCCGATCTGTGCTACGATTAATTGGTTCCAGCACATCTCAGAATCGAAAAAATTTTCGCCAAAAACACAAAGGGGTTAGCCTTACTTTTTTTTTGGGCAACAAACTTTTGGTCTTAGATTCGATTTGAATGACCCTTATCTGACCAATCGGACCCTCAGGAACCCAGAAATCGCAGCGAAAAGAGCGTAGGACCAACAGGAGAGAAATGGCGAGCGAAAACCACATGCTGAAAAATGTCCAAAATTCAGGTTCTGGTTTTCCGGCTGTAACTTTCGATGCGTTGATCGCAGCGTATTGGGACTGCGCCCAATCGATTTCTCTCGCAAAATTACGTCCGATCAGTGTTACGATTAACTGATTCCAGCACTTTTCAAAATCGCGAAAATTTTCGCCAAAAATGGAAAGGGGTTAGCCTTACTTTTTTTTTGAGCAACAAACTTTTGGTCTCAGATTCGATTTGAATGACCCTTATCTGACCAATCGGACCCTCAGGAACCCAGAAATCGCAGCGAAAAGAGCGTAGGACCAACAGGAGAGAAATGGCGAGCAAAAACCACATGCTGAAAAATGTCGAAAATTCAGGTTCTGGTTTTTCGGCTGTAACTTTCGATGCGTTGATCGCAGCGTATTGGGACTGCGCCCATTCGATTTCTCTCGCAAAATTACGTCCGATCAGTGTTACGATTAACTGATTCCAGCACTTTTCAAAATCGCGAAAATTTTCGCCAAAAATGGAAAGGGGTTAGCCTTACTTTTTTTTTGGGCAACAAACTTTTGGTCTTAGATTCGATTTGAATGACCCTTATCTGACCAATCGGACCCTCAGGAACCCAGAAATCGCAGCGAAAAGAGCGTAGGAACAACAGGAGAGAAATGGCGAGCGAAAACCACATGCTGAAAAATGTCGAAAATTCAGGTTCTGGTTTTTCGGCCTTAACTTTCGATGCGTTGATTGCAGCGTATTGGGACTGCGCCCAATCGATTTCTCTCGCAAAATTACGTCCGATCAGTGCTACAATTGATTGATTTTAGCACTTTTCTGAATCGCGAAAATTTTCGCCAAAAATGGAAAGGGGTTAGCCTTACTTTTTTTTTTGGGCGAAAAACTTTTGGTCTTAGATTCAATTTGAACGACCCTCATATGACCAATTGGACCCTCAGGAAGCCGAAAATCGCAGCGAAAAGAGCGTAGGACCAACAGGAGAGAAATGGCGAGCGAAAACCACGTGCTGAAAAATGTCGAAAATTCAGGTTCTGGTTTTTCGGCTGTAACTTTTGATGCGTTGATCGCAGCGTAATGGGACTGCGCCCTATCGATTTCTCCCGCAAAATTACGTCCGATCTGTGCTACGATTAATTGATTCCAGCTTTTTTCAAAATTGCGAAAATTTTCGCCAAAAATGGAAAGGGGTTAACCTTACTTTTTTTTTGGGCGAAAAACTTTGGGTCTTAGATTCGATTTGAATAACCCTTGTCCGACCAATCGGACCCTCAGGAACCCAGAAATCGCAGCGAAAAGAGCGTAGGACCAACAGGAGAGAAATGGCGAGCGAAAACCACATGCTGAAAAATGTCGAAAACTCAGGTTCTGTTTTTTCGGCTGTAACTTTTGATGCGTTGATCGCAGCGTATTGGGACTGCGCCTAATCGATTTCTCTCGCGAAATTACGTTCGATCTGTGTTACGATTAATCGATTTCAGCACTTTGCAAAATCGCGACATTTCCGCCAAAAATGGAAAGGGGTTAGCCTTACTTTTTTTTAGGGCAAAAAACTTTTGGTCTCAGATTCGATCCGTACGACCCTTATCTGATCAATTGGACCCTCAGGATCTCAGAAATCGCGGCAAAAAGAGCGTAGGACCAACAGGAGAGAAATGGCGAGCAAAAACCACATGCTGAAAAATGTCGAAAATTCAGGTTCTGGTTTTTCGGCTGTAACTTTTGATGTGTTGAACGCAGCGTATTGGGACTGCGCCTAATCGATTTCTCTCGCGAAATTACGTCCGATCTGTGTTCCGATTAATTGATTCCAGCACTTTTCAAAATCGCGAAAATTTTCGCCAAAAATGGAAAGGGGTTAGCCTTACTTTTTTTTTGGGCAAAAAACTTCTGGTCGTAGATTCGATTCGTACGACCCTTATCTGATCAATTGGACCCTCAGGATCTCAGAAATCGCGGCAAAAAGAGCGTAAGACCAACAGGAGAGAAATAGCGAGCAAAAACCACATGCTGAAAAATGTCGAAAATTCAGGTTCTGGTTTTTCGGCTGTAACTCTTGATGCGTTGATCGCAGCGTATTGGGACTGCGCCTAATCGATTTCTCTCGCGAAATTACGTCCGATCTGTGTCACGATTAATTGATATCAGCACTTTTGAAAATCGCGAAAATTTTTGCCAAAAATGGAAAGGGGTTAGCCTTACTTTTTTTTTGGGCGAAAAACTTTGGGTCTTAGATTCGATTCGAATGACCCTTATCTGACCATCGGACCCTTAGGAACCCAGAAATTGAAGCGAAAAGAGCGTAGGACCAACAGGAGAGAAATGGCGAGCGAAAACCACATGCTGAAAAATGTCGAAAATTCAGGTTCTAGTTTTTCGGCTGTAACTTTTGAATCGTTGATCGCAGGGTATTGGGACTGCGCCCAATCGATTTCTCTCGCAAAATTACGTCTGATCTGTGCTACGATTAATTGATTCCAGCACTTTTCAAAATCGCGAATATTTTCGCAAAAAATGGAAAGGGGTTAGCCTTACTTTTTTTTTGGGCGAAAAACTTTTGGTCTTAGATTCGATTTGAATGACCCTTATCTGACCAATTGGACCCTCAGGAAGCCGGAAATCGCAGCGAAAAGAGCGTAGGACCAACAGGATAGAAATGGCGAGCGAAAACCACATGCTGAAAAATGTCGAAAATTCAGGTTCTGGTTTTTCGGCTGTAACTCTCGATGCGTTGATCGCAGCGTATTGGGACTGCGCCCAATCGATTTCTCTCGCAAAATTACGTCCGATCGGTGTCACGATTAATTGATTTCAGCACTTTTTAAAATCGCGAAAATTTTCGCCGAAAATGGAAAGGGGTTAGCCTTACTTTTTTTTTGGGCGAAAAACTTTTGGTCTTAGATTCGATTTGAACGACCCTCATCTGACCAATTGGACCCTCAGGAAGCCGGAAATCGCAGCGAAAAGAGCGTAGGACCAACAGGATAGAAATGGCGAGCGAAAACCACATGCTGAAAAATGTCGAAAATTCAGATTCTGGTTTTTCGGCTGTAACTTTTGATGTGTTGATCGCAGCGTATTGGGACTGCGCCTAATCGTTTTCTTTCGCGAAATTACGTCCGATCTGTGTGACGATTAATTGATTCCAGCACTTCTCAAGATCGCGAAAATTTTCGTTAAAAATGGAAAGGGGTCAGCCTTACTTTTTTTTTGGGCAACAAACTTTTGGTCTTAGATTCGATTTGAATGACCCTTATCTGACCAATCGGACCCTCAGGAACCCAGAAATCGCAGCGAAGAGAGCGTAGGACCAACAGGAGAGAAATGGCGAGCGAAAACCACATGCTGAAAAATGTCGAAAATTCAGGTTCTGGTTTTTCGGCTGTAACTTTCGATGCGTTGATCGCAGCGTATTGGGACTGCGCCCATTCGATTTCTCTCGCAAAATTACGTCCGATCAGTGTTACGAATAATTGAATCCAGCACTTTTCTGAATCGCGAAAATTTTCGCCAAAAATGGAAAGGGGTTAGCCTTACTTTTTTTTTGGGCGAAAAACTTTGGGTCTTAGATTCGATTTGAATGACCCTTATCTGACCAATTGGACCCTCAGGAAGCCGGAAATCGCAGCGAAAAGAGCGTAGGACCAACAGGATGGAAATGGCGAGCGAAAACCACATGCTGAAAAATGTCGAAAATTCAGGTTCTGGTTTTTCGGCTGTAGCTTTTGATGCGTTGATTGCAGCGTATTGTCACTGCGCTCAATCGATTTCTCTCGCAAAATTACGTCTGATCTGTGTCACGATTAATTGGTTCCAACACTTTTCAAAATCGCGAAAATTTTCGCCAAAAATGGAAAGGGGTTAGCCTTACTTTTTTTTTGGGCAACAAACTTTTGGTCTTAGATTCGATTTAAATGACCCTTATCAGACTAATTGGACCCTCAGGAACCCAGAAATCGCAGCGAAAAGAGCGTAGGACCAACAGAAGAGAAATGGCGAGCGAAAACCACATGCTGAAAAATGTCGAAAATTCAGGTTCTGGTTTTTCGGCTGTAACTTTTGATGCGTTGATCGCAGCGTAATGGGACTGCGCCTAATCGATTTCTCCCGCAAAATTACGTCCGATCTGTGCTACGATTAATTGGTTCCAGCACATCTCAGAATCGAAAAAATTTTCGCCAAAAACACAAAGGGGTTAGCCTTACTTTTTTTTTGGGCAACAAACTATTGGTCTTAGATTCGATTTGAATGACCCTTATCTGACCAATCGGACCCTCAGGAACCCAGAAATCGCAGCGAAAAGAGCGTAGGACCAACAGGAGAGAAATGGCGAGCGAAAACCACATGCTGGAAAATGTAGAAAATTCAGATTCTGGTTTTTCGGCTGTAACTTTTGATGCGTTGATCGCAGCGTATTGGGACTGCACACAATCGATTTCTCTCGCAAAATTACGTCCGATCCTTGCTACGATTAATTGATTTCAGCACTTTTCAGGATCGCGAAAATTTTCGCCAAAAATGGAAAGGGGTTAGCCTTACTTTTTTTTTGGGCGAAAAACTTTGGGTCTTAGATTCGATTTGAATGACCCTTATCTGACCGATCGGACCCTCAGGAACCCAGAAATCGCAGCGAAAAGAGCGTAGGACCAACAGGAGAGAAATGGCGAGCGAAAACCACATGCTGAAAAATGTCGAAAATTCAGGTTCTGGTTTTTCGGCTGTAACTTTTGATGCGTTGATCGCAGCGTATTGGGACTGCGCCTTATCGATTTCTCCCGCGAAATTACGTCCGATCTGTGTCACGATTACTTGATTCTAGCACTTTTCAAAATCGCGAAAATTTTCGCCAAAAATGGAAAGGGGTTAGCCTTACTTTTTTTTTGGGCGAAAAACTTTTGGTCTTAGATTCGATTTGAATGACCCTTATCTGACCAATTGGACCCTCAGGAAGCCGGAAATCGCAGCGAAAAGAGCGTAGGACCAACAGGATAGAAATGGCGAGCGAAAACCACATGCTGAAAAATGTCGGAAATTCAGGTTCTGGTTTTTCGGCTGTAACTTTTGATGCGTTGATTGCAGCGTATTGGGACTAAGCCTAATCGTTTTCTCTCGCGAAATTACGTCCGATCTGTGTCACCATTAATTGATTCCAGCACTTTTCAAAATCGCGAAAATTTTCGCCAAAAATGGAAAGGGGTTAGCCTTACTTTTTTTTTGGGCAAAAAACTTTTGGTCTTAGATTCGATTTGAATGACCCTTATCTGACCAATTGGACCCTCAGGAAGACGGAAATCGCAGCGAAAAGAGCGTAGGACCAACAGGATAGAAATGGCGAGCGAAAACCACATGCTGAAAAATGTCGAAAATTCAGGTTCTGGTTTTTTGGCTGTAACTTTTGATGCGTTGATCGCAGCGTATTGGGACTGCGCCTCATCGATTTCTCTCGCGAAATTACGTCCGATCTGTGTAACGATTAATTGATTCCAGCACTTTTCAAAATCGCGAAAATTTTCGCCAAAAATGGAAAGGGGTTAGCCTTACTTTTTTTTGGGGCAAAAAACTTTTGGTCTCAGATTCGATCCGTACGACCCTCATCTGATCAATTGGACCCTCAGGATCTCAGAAATCGCGGCAAAAAGAGCGTAGGACCAACAGGAGAGAAATGGCGAGCAAAAACCACATGCTGAAAAATGTCGAAAATTCAGGTTCTGGTTTTTCGGCTGTAACTTTTGATGTGTTGTACGCAGCGTATTGGGACTGCGCCTAATCGATTTCTCTCGCGAAATTACGTCCGATCTGTATTCCGATTAATTGATTCCAGCACTTTTCAAAATCGCGAAAATTTTCGCCAAAAATGGAAAGGGGTTAGCCTTACTTTTTTTTTGGGCAACAAACTTTTGGTCTTAGATTCGATTTGAATGACCCTTATCTGACCAATCGGACCCTCAGGAACCCAGAAATCGCAGCGAAAAGAGCGTAGGACCACCAGGAGAGAAATGGCGAGCGAAAACCACATGCTGAAAAATGTCGAAAATTCAGGTTCTGGTTTTTCGGCTGTAACTTTTGATGTGTTGAACGCAGCGTATTGGGACTGCGCCTAGTCGATTTCTCTCGCGAAATTCCGTCCGATCTGTGTTCCGATTAATTGATTCCAGCACTTTTCAAAATCGCGAAAATTTTCGCCAAAAATGGAAAGGGGTTAGCCTTACTTTTTTTTTGGGCAACAAACTTTTGGTCTTAGATTCAGTTTGAATGACCCTCATCTGACCAATCGGACCCTCAGGAACCCAGAAATCGCAGCGAAAAGAGCGTAGGACCAACAGGAGAGAAATGGCGAGCGAAAACCACATGCTGAAAAATGTCGAAAATTCATCTTCTGGTTTTTCGGCTTTAACTTTTGATGCGTTGATCGCAGCGTATTGGGACTGCGCCTAATCGATTTCTCTCGCGAAATTACGTCCGATCTGTGTCACGATTACTTGATTCTAGCACTTTTCAAAATCGCGAAAATTTTCGCCAAAAATGGAAAGGGGTTAGCCTTACTTTTTTTTTGGGCAAAAAACTTTAGGTCTTAGATTCGATTTGAATGACCCTTATCTGACCAATTGGACCCTCAGGAAGCCGGAAATCGCAGCGAAAAGAGCGTAGGACCAACAGGATAGAAATGGCGAGCGAAAACCACATGCTGAAAAATGTCGAAATTTCAGGTTCTGGTGTTTCGGCTGTAGCTTTTGATGCGTTGATTGCAGCGTATTGGGACTGCGCCCAATCGATTTCTCTCGCAAAATTACGTCTGATCTGTGTCACGATTAATTGATTCCAGCACTTTTCAAAATCGCGAAAATTTTCGCCAAAAATGGAAAGGGGTTAGCCTTACTTTTTTTTTGGGCAACAAACTTTTGGTCTTAGATTTGATTTAAATGACCCTTATCAGACTAATTGGACCCTCAGGAACCCAGAAATCGCAGCGAAAAGAGCGTAGGACCAACAGGAGAGAAATGGCGAGCAAAAACCACATGCTGAAAAATGTCGAAAATTCAGGTTCTGGTTTTTCGGCTGTAACTTTTGATGTGTTGAACGCAGCGTATTGGGACTGCGCCTAGTCGATTTCTCTCGCGAAATTCCGTCCGATCTGTGTTCCGATTAATTGATTCCAGCACTTTTCAAAATCGCGAAAATTTTCGCCAAAAATGGAAAGGGGTTAGCCTTACTTTTTTTTTGGGCAATAAACTTTTGGTCTTAGATTCCATTTGAATGACCCTCATCTGACCAATCGGACCCTCAGGAACCCAGAATTCGCAGCGAAAAGAGCGTAGGACCAACAGGAGAGAAATGGCGAGCGAAAACCACATGCTGAAAAATGTCGAAAATTCAGGTTCTGGTTTTTCGGCTGTAACTTTTGATGCGTTGATCGCAGCGTATTGGGACTGCGCCTTATCGATTTCTCTCGCGAAATTACGTCCGATCTGTGTCACGATTAATTGATTCCAGCACTTTTCAAAATCGCGAAAATTTTCGTCAAAAATGGAAAGGGGTTAGCCTTACTTTTTTTTTGGGCGAAAAACTTTGGGTCTTAGATTTGATTTGAATGACCCTTATCTGACCATCGGACCCTCAGGAACCCAGAAATCGAAGCGAAAAGAGCGTAGGACCAACAGGAGAGAAATGGCGAGCGAAAACCACATGCTGAAAAATGTCCAGATTTCAGGTTCTGGTTTTTCGGCTGTAACTTTTGATGCGTTGATCGCAGCGTAATGGGACTGCGCCCAATCGATTTCTCCCGCAAAATTACGTCCGATCTGTGCTACGATTAATTGATTCCAGCACTTTTCAAAATCGCGAAAATTTTCGCCAAAAATGGAAAGGGGTTAGCCTTACTTTTTTTTTGGGCGAAAAACTTTTGGTCGTAGATTCGATTTGAACGACCCTCATCTGACCAATTGGACCCTCAGGAAGCCGGAAATCGCAGCGAAAAGAGCGTAGGACCAACAGGAGAGAAATGGCGAGCGAAAACCACATGCTGAAAAATGTCGAAAATTCAGGTTCTGGTTTTTCGGCTGTAACTTTTGATGCGCTGATCGCAGCGTAATGGGACTGCGCCCAATCGATTTCGCCCGCAAAATTACGTCCGATCAGTGCTACGATTAATTGATTCCAGCACTTTTCAAAATCGCGAAAATTTTCGCCAAAAATGGAAAGGGGTTAGCCTTACTTTTTTTTTGGGCGAAAAACTTAGGGTCTTAGATTCGATTTGAATGACCCTTATCTGACCGATTGGACCCTCAGGAACCCAGAAATCGCAGCGAAAAGAGCGTAGGACCAACAGGAGAGAAATGGCGAGCGAAAACCACATGCTGAAAAATGTCGAAAATTCAGATTCTGGTTTTTCGGCTGTAACTTTTGATGCGTTGATCGCAGCGTATTGGGACTGCACCCAATCGATTTCTCTCGCAAAATTACGTCCGATCCTTGCTACGATTAATTGATTCCAGCACTTTTCAAAATCGCGAAAATTTTCGCCAAAAATGGAAAGGGGTTAGCCTTACTTTTTTTTTGTGCAAAAAACTTTTGGTCTTAGATTTGATTTGAATGACCCTTATCTGACCAATTGGACCCTCAGGAAGCCGGAAATCGCAGCGAAAAGAGCGTAGGACCAACAGGATAGAAATGGCGAGCGAAAACCACATGCTGAAAAATGTCGAAATTCAGGTTCTGGTTTTTCGGCTGTAACTTTTGATGCGTTGATCGCAGCGTATTGGGACTGCGCCTAATCGATTTCTCTCGCGAAATTACGTCCGATCTGTGTCACGATTAATTGATTCCAGCATCTTTCAAAATCGCGAAAATTTTCGCCAAAAATGGAAAGCGGTTAGCCTTACTTTTTTTTTGGGCAACAAACTTTTGGTCTTAGATTCGATTTGAATGACCCTTATCTGACCAATCGGACCCTCAGGAACCCAGAAATCGCAGCGAAAAGAGCGTAGGACCAACAGGAGAGAAATGGCGAGCGAAAACCACATGCTGAAAAATGTCCAAAATTCAGGTTCTGGTTTTTCGGCTGTAACTTTTGATGCGTTGATCGCAGCGTATTGGGACTGCGCCTAATCGATTTCTCCCGCGCAATTACGTCCGATCCGTGTAACGATTAATTGATTCAAGCACTTTTCAAAATCGCGAAAATTTTCGCCACAAATGGAAAGGGGTTAGCCTTACTTTTTTTTTGGGCAACAAACTTTTGGTCTTAGATTCGATTTGAATGACCCTTATCTGACCGATTGGACCCTCAGGAACCCAGAAATCGCAGCGAAAAGAGCGTAGGACCAACAGGAGAGAAATGGCGAGCGAAAACCACATGCTGAAAAATGTCGAAAATTCAGATTCTGGTTTTTCGGCTGTAACTTTTGATGCGTTGATCGCAGCGTATTGGGACTGCGCTCAATCGATTTCTCTCGCAAAATTACGTCCGATCCTTGCTACGATTAATTGATTCCAGCACTTTTCAAAATCGCGAAAATTTTCGCCAAAAATGGAAAGGGGTTAGCCTTACTTTTTTTTTGGGCGAAAAACTTTTGGTCGTAGATTCGATTTGAACGACCCTCATCTGACCAATTGGACCCTCAGGAAGCCGGAAATCGCAGCGAAAAGAGCGTAGGACCAACAGGAGAGAAATGGCGAGCGAAAACCACATGCTGAAAAATGTCGAAAATTCAGGTTCTGGTTTTTCGGCTGTAACTTTTGATGCGCTGATCGCAGCGTAATGGGACTGCGCCCAATCGATTTCGCCCGCAAAATTACGTCCGATCAGTGCTACGATTAATTGATTCCAGCACTTTTCAAAATCGCGAAAATTTTCGCCAAAAATGGAAAGGGGTTAGCCTTACTTTTTTTTTGGGCGAAAAACTTAGGGTCTTAGATTCGATTTGAATGACCCTTATCTGACCGATTGGACCCTCAGGAACCCAGAAATCGCAGCGAAAAGAGCGTAGGACCAACAGGAGAGAAATGGCGAGCGAAAACCACATGCTGAAAAATGTCGAAAATTCAGATTCTGGTTTTTCGGCTGTAACTTTTGATGCGTTGATCGCAGCGTATTGGGACTGCACCCAATCGATTTCTCTCGCAAAATTACGTCCGATCCTTGCTACGATTAATTGATTCCAGCACTTTTCAAAATCGCGAAAATTTTCGCCAAAAATGGAAAGGGGTTAGCCTTACTTTTTTTTTGTGCAAAAAACTTTTGGTCTTAGATTTGATTTGAATGACCCTTATCTGACCAATTGGACCCTCAGGAAGCCGGAAATCGCAGCGAAAAGAGCGTAGGACCAACAGGATAGAAATGGCGAGCGAAAACCACATGCTGAAAAATGTCGAAATTCAGGTTCTGGTTTTTCGGCTGTAACTTTTGATGCGTTGATCGCAGCGTATTGGGACTGCGCCTAATCGATTTCTCTCGCGAAATTACGTCCGATCTGTGTCACGATTAATTGATTCCAGCATCTTTCAAAATCGCGAAAATTTTCGCCAAAAATGGAAAGCGGTTAGCCTTACTTTTTTTTTGGGCAACAAACTTTTGGTCTTAGATTCGATTTGAATGACCCTTATCTGACCAATCGGACCCTCAGGAACCCAGAAATCGCAGCGAAAAGAGCGTAGGACCAACAGGAGAGAAATGGCGAGCGAAAACCACATGCTGAAAAATGTCCAAAATTCAGGTTCTGGTTTTTCGGCTGTAACTTTTGATGCGTTGATCGCAGCGTATTGGGACTGCGCCTAATCGATTTCTCCCGCGCAATTACGTCCGATCCGTGTAACGATTAATTGATTCAAGCACTTTTCAAAATCGCGAAAATTTTCGCCACAAATGGAAAGGGGTTAGCCTTACTTTTTTTTTGGGCAACAAACTTTTGGTCTTAGATTCGATTTGAATGACCCTTATCTGACCGATTGGACCCTCAGGAACCCAGAAATCGCAGCGAAAAGAGCGTAGGACCAACAGGAGAGAAATGGCGAGCGAAAACCACATGCTGAAAAATGTCGAAAATTCAGATTCTGGTTTTTCGGCTGTAACTTTTGATGCGTTGATCGCAGCGTATTGGGACTGCGCTCAATCGATTTCTCTCGCAAAATTACGTCCGATCCTTGCTACGATTAATTGATTCCAGCACTTTTCAAAATCGCGAAAATTTTCGCCAAAAATGGAAAGGGGTTAGCCTTACTTTTTTTTTGTGCAAAAAACTTTTGGTCTTAGATTCGATTTGAATGACCCTTATCTGACCAATTGGACCCTCAGGAAGCCGGAAATCGCAGCGAAAAGAGCGTAGGACCAACAGGATAGAAATGGCGAGCGAAAACCACATGCTGAAAAATGTCGAAATTCAGGTTCTGGTTTTTCGGCTGTAACTTTTGATGCGTTGATCGCAGCGTATTGGGACTGCGCCTAATCGATTTCTCTCGCGAAATTACGTCCGATCTGTGTCACGATTAATTGATTCCAGCATCTTTCAAAATCGCGAAAATTTTCGCCAAAAATGGAAAGCGGTTAGCCTTACTTTTTTTTTGGGCAACAAACTTTTGGTCTTAGATTCGATTTGAATGACCCTTATCTGACCAATCGGACCCTCAGGAACCCAGAAATCGCAGCGAAAAGAGCGTAGGACCAACAGGAGAGAAATGGCGAGCGAAAACCACATGCTGAAAAATGTCCAAAATTCAGGTTCTGGTTTTTCGGCTGTAACTTTTGATGCGTTGATCGCAGCGTATTGGGACTGCGCCTAATCGATTTCTCCCGCGCAATTACGTCCGATCCGTGTAACGATTAATTGATTCAAGCACTTTTCAAAATCGCGAAAATTTTCGCCACAAATGGAAAGGGGTTAGCCTTACTTTTTTTTTGGGCAACAAACTTTTGGTCTTAGATTCGATTTGAATGACCCTTATCTGACCAATCGGACCCTCAGGAACCCAAAAATCGCAGCGAAAAGAGCGTAGGACCAACAGGAGAGAAATGGCGAGCGAAAACCACATGCTGAAAAATGTCCAAAATTCAGGTTCTGGTTTTTCGGCTGTAACTTTCGATGCGTTGATCGCAGCGTATTGGGACTGCGCTCAATCGATTTCTCTCGCAAAATTACGTCCGATCAGTGTTACGATTAATCGATTCCAGCACTTTGCAAAATCGCGACATTTCCGCCAAAAATGGAAAGGGGTTAGCCTTACTTTTTTTTTGGGCAAAAAACTTTTGGTCTTAGATTCGATTTGAATGACCCTTATCTGACCAATTGGACCCTCAGGAAGCCGGAAATCGCAGCGAAAAGAGCGTAGGACCAACAGGAGAGAAATGGCGAGCGAAAACCACATGCTGAAAAATGTCGAAAATTCAGGTTCTGGTTTTTTGGCTGTAACTTTTGATGCGTTGATCGCAGCGTAATGGGACTGCGCCCAATCGATTTCTCTCGCAAAATTACGTCCGATCTGTGCTACGATTAATTTATTCCAGCACTTTTCAAAATCGCGAAAATTTTCGCCAAAAATGGAAAGGGGTTAGCCTTACTTTTTTTTTGGGCGAAAAACTTTTGGTCTTAGATTCGATTTGAACGACCCTTATCTGACCAATTGGACCCTCAGGAACCCAGAAATCGCAGCGAAAAGAGCGTAGGACCAACAGGAGAGAAATGGCGAGCGAAAACTACATGCTGACAAATGTCGAAAATTCGGGTTCTGGTTTTTCGGCTGTAACTTTTGATACGTTGATCGCAGCGTATTGGGACTGCGCCCAATCGATTTCTCTCGCAAAATTACGTCTGATCAGTGCTACTTCTGTGTACAGTGGCGGTAAATATTCATGTTACGTTCGAGCATGCAAAAAATATCCGTTTGACCGGATAAACTTGGACGGATTGAAAACAGATATTGCATCAGCTGTCAAAGTAAACGCGTGAAGCAATGATCAACGTGTTACTGAAACTTCGCTACGTACAAGCGTGTTTTACAGGTATGTATCAAGTCACGAGGCAGCTGCCGATAACTCATGACTGTTTATACAGTGAACATGATCTTATCTATCCGTCGCCTATGGGGACAGCTACATATGGAAATGGAATTCTGTGTTTAATCTAGAAGTTTATGCACTGTATAATTTGAACTACTACCACAATTGATACTCTACTGAGCCTGAAATGCGGTAGCATCCGTTTATAATAATATATATATGAATACAGCCTGATTTGTACAAGTTGAAAAAAAAAGAAAATCACTAACCACACGTATGAAGTAGATATACAGATGTGGCTTATAACTATATACCATCACTCTTAGAGTCTAGAACTTACAAACTAATCGTGTACAGCATACAGTCAGTTTCACAAGAACGTACGGGCTATAACTTCAAAATTAGGGCTTGGGAGCAGCGGGGGGTGGTATTTTTGAAATCAGGAGACACAACTCTATCATGCATCGACTTTAACTCCTAAGCTGTTTCGCTCGACCTATCAGAGTGCAGTAGCTGCTGCACAAGTTGCAGCGTAACGCCTACATCTGCATGTCGCGTCGGTCCGATGCACATTCAATGCACATGCAGCCTGCTAGCGGACCGATCGAGACCTAAGCTCATACAGGTATATACGTGAGTTGGGATGCCTACTGGACGCAGTGTCGGGTCAGCTTATTCCATGTCAATGATACCAAGAAGTATGGTAGATGTATTTTATTTGCCATAAAAATTGTCCACACAATGCACAGCAGGTGTAAAACGATGAGCACAATTATTAAGTGGAGTATTCCGTCCCCACAGTTGTCAACCCTCTGTCCTTCTTGAACTCGGGATGATTGGTGGGCTGAAAATAGATAAATTAACATTAATTTCGTTGGAGCTTACAAGACGTTCCGAAGGGCGCACACGACAACTTGGTCGACGGACCGTTGATATGAGCAGCGTTCCCAACCCCGTCGATCAGAATTATGTGGCCAGAGCCGTAGCATTATCGTACGCATAACAAAATTCTAGTATTTTTCAGGAAACCTGAATAACGTAAAATTGATTCGTGAAAAGAAACAAAAAACATCTATGAACACTCAAATTCGATTATTTTATTTAAGTAATGTCTTCTTTCCTTTGGTGAAACGGACTCATGATCGAACAGCGATTATGGGGAATCGGGGGGGGAAAGAAAAGATTCTAGCAAAACATCGACGAGGAAGAAAAACCGAACGAAACGAGGAAAAATTTACATGTGATGGCAGTGAATGTGAAATTATAGTACATTTACGAGTTATAGTACGGGTCCAATGTTACATAGTACAAGTAGTCAAATTATGTGACATGTACTATAATTATGTTACGGTTGGGAACACTGATAGGAAGAGAAAGTTGCATATGAGCCCATCCTTCCATCTTTGTCTAATCGCGCGCATGCGCGCTCAACATTATCTCGCAGTGTAGTATACTGGCATACACGACTCTTTGGCTTTCTTAGGCTACATTAGCTTTGTTGAAGGGAGAACAGGTAACTAAATGATTGGTACGCCTGGATAAGTATCACAGATAATGAATTATCGTTTATTAAAGAATTCTGATGAAAATATCACGCGGTTTTTTCGCCACAGCTCTGGCTGAGTGTAACCGGCACTTTTTGCTCGCGCTCGGGAGCGGGGAAAGAGTTCTCGCACGATCATTCGTCGCAGAGACGGAACGTCAGCGTCTGCTTACGCTGCCGCTTACGATCTGGGGCGCTGCTCTCAGCTCTGACGACGGGCGAACCTGGTCGTTGTCGAGAGGTCACCACAACTCGCGTGTCCCGCGCATGCGCGATTAGACAAGGATAGAGGGGGGCCTATACGCAGCTTTCGCTCTCTACCGCGCTATCGCCTTCTCAGCCCGCTCATGCGGTCTATTCTTATATGTATATGACACCGACTCCCGATTTGAGTGCAATACTTTACGCACTCAGTGCTAAATTCACGCACTCGAGCTGCCAGTGGAACACGCTGGAAATATGAGTCTACCGCTAGTGCGCTCTCAGTTCACACTCAGTGCAACCAGTGGAAAATGCTATCAGTTCTTGTCGCCTCTACATACTGACCGCTTCGATGCTTGCCGAATTGAATTGCGCCTTGTTGAGCGTAGAAGTTCGCAGAGAGCGCTGCATGCCGACGAAAAATCCCATAAGGCTACAGTCTACATATCTTCAGTCAATGCTAGAAGACCGTGGGCGCAGTATGGTTACTGCGCATGCGTCATTAGAGAGAGGAAGAAAAAACACCGGTTTCGATCTCCTCTCTCATTTCAATAACGAGACACCTCAGCTTGTATCCAACGAAAATTCTATGCAAACAAGCAATGAGCGCCTATCATATTCATCATTCTATCCTTATAGCCATAGATTTCTCTCGTTTTTCGGCGGCATGATAGAATACAAAACGAGTCTGGTGTGGCTCGTGTGGCCCGTGGGTTGATGGAACGGAAGTACAGAGTATGGAACAATGAGAACTGAGGATACCAAGGTATGGGTAATAGATGATTTTTTCATGCTTACTGTAAACCTAATTGTCATTTACGCATTTCAGTCGACTTATTTTTCCTTATTGTTTAACTCTCACCACAGGGAAAAAGTTTTACATTGGTGGGAGATAAGGCTAAATATTGCTCAACGCTACAGCGTCAGTACATATTTTAGATCGAATACCACTTGTGTTATAACATTATACACAGTAATCCTCGTTATCGTGAAAAATGAGTAAAATAATTTTTTCTTTATTCCTTCTTTCATTCTTAAAAAATTCCAAGAGTGACCATACTTCGGGATTGGTTTGTTATCTCAATGGCTGTAACGAAGGTAAATTTGAAACGGTATGTTATTTACTTTTTTCCTTTGACATTAATGCCATAACTTTTGTGCATAAAATATTTGATGAACACACCTTACTTTTCAGAGTTTTTTACAGGAGAACAAGATAAAGAATTGTAGGAAAACAACATGTTCTTTTAATGACTGTAAGTCAGAAAGTTTACACTGATAAATTGGCCTCTGTTTTCATCTAGTCTTTTTTTCACCATGGTTTTCACCTATTTCAGCGTGTCCAGAGGTTTCCTCAAGTATGTGGGGTGGTTCGTCTTCTTTCAGCTATGACGAAATATTTAATTTAGATATTTTTGTTGGGAAAACAAAAACTGTACTGAATTTGACGATAACCAACATCACATTTTACAGTGAGTGTTTGGACAGAAAGCAAGAAAAAATTTGTTCACTGTAGAACTTCATGTTAGATTTGTTTTTTATTTACAGAACTGCACATAGGACTGAGGTATATCAGCATGAAGCCTCCTACGAATGACAGGATATGCCAGACTGTTGATCTGCGTAATGATACTTCGTCAAAAACCTTATCGTGGTATTCGCTAATACATCACGGATTCGATGCAATCCTGCAACTTTTACTGGAAGGAAAGAGTACTAGTTATTTTAAGAAGTATGCTTTAAAAGCACCTCGACGACGTGCGTATGGTAAGATGTTTTGCAAGTATGCCACCAATGAAAAATTCAATACACTTCTTGCACAGGTTAAAACAATTCTGAATTTTTTATACTGAACTAATTATTTTTCAGATGCTGGTGAAACTCCACAATATGACGATATATTCACATACGTGGACGTGAGCGTCTCAGACAAAGTCTTTTTAAACATGAAACCACTACCTCTGGTCTTCAATGTGTCCATGTACAATGTATCATTTTGCAAATTTTCTAATCATAATTGTAAACTTGACAAGCCTGAACATGTTAAAGGACAATTGACTTGGGAACAAAGTTTATTTCCACAGGAAAATTCAAAGTACTACTTCAAAGTAACACCAATTTCCAAACATGATGGAAAAGTGCTAGAATGGACAAAAAGTGCTCATTTTGTTATGAGTAAGTTATTCCAGTTTGGAACTATTGGTGCCTAACTATAATCGTTATTCATTGATTCGATACTACCTTCAGATTAAAAATGATCAAAACTAGTTTTCGAAAATTGAATATATGTAGCAATGCATTGAAGAAAACATTTTTTATCTTACAGAAAGTTCTCTCTGGACAGCGACATACATAGTGACTACCGTGGTTTTTTTATTGATTGGGATGTTCTTTGTTTTACGCTGTGTTTACTTCTACTACCGAAACAAGAGTATGTTAACTTAATACTTTGGTCAATCGATGTACATTTATTTTGCAATTCGCACATGGTCCCATGGCAATACTATTTCATCTGACAAATTTATATTTCATTATTTATCTGAAGACTAGACAATTATTTATCATTTAATAAAATAACTAAATTTCTTAACCCCGCAGAATTACCAAACATACGTTCAAGAAAGCCACGTTGTCTGTTGATATATGATGGAACACACAATGACCACATTGATGTTATGATTAAACTGGCAGAATACCTTATATCCTGTGATATCGATGCTATAATTGATGTGCTGCATGCCATGAAGGATGACCTCAATCTCCATGTAACCATCCATAATATTGAATTTAATTTCTGCGTTTATCAGTAATATTCTGCAATGAATAGTAAAAAAACAGCTTTTGAAGCTTTTCTTCTCATAACTAAATTTCAGTAATTGAACACGTCTTGTGATATGTTTTGAATTTTTTGACCGCCAAATTTAGTTATATGCAGTACATTAAATCATACCTAAAATACGTTTTATGTTACAGGCCTGGAGTAACATATACGGTCATTATATCACTAAGCTTTACTCAAGAGAAATTTTCGTCTATTTCAGAGTCCAACTCAATGGTGCGACGAAGCACTTCACATGTCTAACTGTGTTATTGTGGCACAGTCCCCGCCACGTGATAATTCTGTGAGAGTTACTAGAACAATATATAGATTCCTATATGACCATGCTCGCAGATTAATAGAGGAAGACTACCATCAGAACCACAGAAGATATTTCTTCATCGAATTTCAATACTGTCAACAGACTGACATACCTGTTGAAGCAGCGTCGTTCAAACGATTCAAAATGCCCACAGATTTGGACAAACTCGTTGATGAAGTACATAATGCGGATTATTCCACAGTATATACCGACCATAACGCCAGAGACTTTATAAATAGCATAAATTTGGCCACAAGAAGCATTATTAACCAGACACGTGAAAAACCAACATCTTTTGAAAACATCCCTAGTCAGTTGCATTTTCTCTTCCATTGTCAATCTATATTTCTATTATCGCAAATTTATGATCTTGATTTTATAGCTTAGAGCACGTTGATACTTTCATCTATTTTAGGTTGTCTGTCGAAAAACAATCCGAGGTCCGAGGTTGATTCAACGACAATAGCTGGCAATAAAAGTACTACTTTCATGAACGGAAAAAGACGTGATTTTGGAGATCGATCTTATGCAACGTTACTGAGTTCTTTGGATCTTCTAGAAGCAAATGAAAAGTTTAACTAAGTACATGTGTCACATAAGAACGTGTTCATGGAATGCGAATAACTAATATTTTTGTCCAACTCCACTTGAACAAAGACTTCGTGCGTCAACCGACAATTTTTCGAGTCTGCTTCATATGCAAGAAAGGCGCATTTTCAAAGAGACTAGGACAGAAAAATATGTGCATGATGGGCGGGTGTTAATTTTTTTTCTATGATTACCGCTTGAAGGAATGCCCCGTAGACTCCTTCTCTTCACCGCTAAAAAAAAAAATGTGTTTAAGTGTTACGTTATTGAAGTGTTATTTCTCAGTGATGAATATTTTTATACATATTATGTAAGTAGGTACATTTAAGTGATATTATACACGTGAATCTTAACTAAGTTTAATAAGTTGTATCCATGAGTTTGCAGTAAAAAACTTGCTGAAATTAAATGCCATCTGTTGAATTGAAAGAATGTAATTATCAATTGAAAATAAGATTTCTCTCGCAAAATAACGTTGATATATTTATAATGGGGCAATCTACGAATTGCCCCCAAAGAGGAAAACTGGTCCTCTGAGCGTTACGGGGAACGTTGAGCCAGAGAAGAAACATAGCAGGGAAACGTTTAGAGGATATATTTGCAAGATGTTCTCGTTTTAAAGTCTCGAGACTGACTATTGTTACTATCATCACGATAGACCGAGTAACCGTACGGAAGGGAGATGATTCAACATTTGATAACTGCGAGGCTGTATAAGGGGAATAACATTAAGGGTTGTGACACAACTTCGTTACAATATAGTGTATTAAAGAATCAATCCTAGCATTTTTCAAACCGGTAAAAATTTTCATCAAACTGTAAAGTCTTACGTCTTCAGAAAAAATCTTTCGTGTCAGAATCGATTTGTATGACCATTTCTTGACTAATTGGTCCCCCTGGACCGCAGAAAACGCGACAAAAAGACCGTAGCTTCAACGGCAGAGCAATGACGAACGAAATGCCATCATCAAAAATGTAACGGCAAAGAATTTTTGGTTTTTTGAATGTAACTTTTGATCCGTTGCTCGTAGCGCGTTGGAACTGCGTCCAATCAATTCCTATCGCAAATTCACATCGGAATAGTGCATCAAACAAATTATTCCATCACTTTTCAAAATCGCGAAAATTTTCGCCAAAAATGCAGTCATTAGTCTTACTTTTCCGCGATTGATTGGTTAAAAAAATGTACGTCTTAGAATCGATACACATGATCTGTTCGAGCCCAATTAGACTTCAAGGATTGCAAAAAAGCATCAAATATACGATGTTTTAAATATCTACCGCTTATGACCGAAGTGATGGTCCGATTGTGCTCGGTTTTCCCAATGGTTTAAAATGATAGTCGATAGCTAACGCATTAATTACCGATTTGGTTACTATTAAAGCGATCGCCAGATTTGTCCATGACTGCATGGTCGAATGTACGCAGATGCTATATGTGTGTAATTTTATTTTATTACATAGTAATTACAAGCAAAGAATAATGGGCACCTTATTAGCTATAGTGCGTCAGATTAATCTTTTTCCTTGAAGATGACGTAGTAAATAATGTTCTGCGTATTTTTAGTTATATTACGTATATAATGCATAAGTATATAATATTTATAGTTTTTGAAGACTGCATCGTATAACACGTAAATTTATAGTATAATAGTGTGTATAAATATAATTAGGCAGACTAATGGAATGTTCGATTTTATACATAAATACAAACGTTACGACATTATCGCAATATACATAATAAGGTACGGAAACGCAGTCTTTAATTTCTTAAATCAGATATGAAGATTGCAAACCGTAAATAAGTTAAGCCTCCATGTATATGTAACGTAATGTAGATGATAATAAAAACAAGAATAGTAAAAATCATTGACGATGGTAATAATAATTATAATAATATTGAAGATGAAAATAAGGGTTCCAGCATAACATATTACAACGGGATGGCTGTCGATTAAATCTGTTATTGTTACTGGCACTCGCCTCAACGGGGTATTATCATTAAGGAAGAAGAACAAGATATGTCGTTACTGAATAACTGATTGATGTAACTAAAAATGGCCGAACCAAATAGTAATTTTTTATTTTCGACAAGGTATCCTTTTCGCCTCATTTCGATTCGCCTGAGATCACTTGCACATGACCTTATTTCGGACACCATTATTCGACAAGGGATAATTCGTCTGAGGTTCTATTTAATGCTGGTGTTATTTGACACGGCGTTCTCTACAAGGACGTCCCGGTAGAAGTACCTGAGGCGAATAATGTCGTGTCAATTAACGCTGTGTGAAACAACTACGAGATCAATATTTCTCTGTGGAAAGTGGACCGCAGGTGAATCGGGCTCTTTCACTTTTTTTCTTTCCTAGATCTAAACTTTAAAATAAAACTTAAAATATAATTTTGTACCATCGAACTGAAATGTTGTACGATTTTCTTTGGTGTTGTACACGGTATCTATATCGATATAAATATATATAGCATCGTAGATATATTTGTATATACACAAATAATAATTATAAAGATGAAATTAAATGGTTGAATTATGAAGATTTTTTTCTATACGGCGTAACCTTACGCAGTACCTCTTAAATATAATCAGTGTAATAAAATATGAAAATAAAAACCGAAAAATCTCGAAAAACGCAATCCAAACACGAAACAGCTATATTCAATCACTCTTAATTATCGGAATAATTATTGTAGACAAACAATCATAGGTACAGTTGCGCTATACCCGCAACTATGTTCAACTATAACGCAACACATAAAACTAACATATAAATCACTTTTAAAACGCTATAACAGCGATTAGTCTGTACCGTGATAAACACTATACACAACATATCTCCCACTACGATCAAACGTACTGCGAATTCAGCACTGCAACAGTTCCGTGACACTTTTTAAGTACATGTAACAGTATTCTATTATAGATAAAAATGCATCATAGGCTGAAATACGAAATTATTTGGTATATCTATCTTTTGGTATATTAAATAATAGTGTAAACTTGTGTATAATATGTATGTTGTATGTTATACACCAAGGCAATCGTCCCAGGACATACACGGATCCGTTCTTTCACTTTCGCCTATCGAAACACGCATGGCTATTACAATGATTACCCTGACCGTGTTTCTTTGGTCCAATAAATTCACCGAAATTTCGTCACCCGTTTGCAATCTCCCTATTACGTTTCGATCTCACAAGTATTTAAATAATCCTCGTATAATCATATTACGTCAATCACGGCTGTGATCCCCTATGTACATCGTTCAACTGTATAAATCCGTCATCCGACAATAACGAGTTGAAATCTACACGCAACGGATTCTACATGGCGCGTCCATTCTGCAGACCATTCAGACCATTCAACCCGTTCAAAACTATCCCGTTTTCAATTTTTTCAATGCTCTTTTCCACGCTGTTGAAAAGCAGAAGGTCCTCTTGTCCCTCCTTCGCCTTCTTTCCGTCCATGTCGATGTACGACTGGGGTCGTTCATTCGGTGGCGTTTTCAGGGTGTTGTCCGTGCTACTGGCCACGCTAGCGTTCCGGAGTTTAATGGGACTCTCGTAATGGTTCTGGGCCATCGGTCGGTTGGAGATGTCGTTTACGTACGGTGGCTTGATCGGCTCCTCCGGAAACGAGGCGATGGGCTGTTGCCACAAAGCTTGGAGCTTGTCGACCTTGTCGCACTTGGTCATCTCCTCGGCCGGTGTTTTAGTCAAGTAGTTAACGTCCGTCCGCATCACTTCGTTGTTGACGTTGCCGTAGCCCAGCTTGTCGGTTCCGGAACCTGAAACACAGGAGTATATACTGACGACCGTTCCTCCCAGATCTTTTCATCGAAACTCACTTGTTGGACTGTCCAATGCGTGGAGGGACGTGAAGTATGCCCTGTTGTGAACCGTCCTTGGGTTCAGATCCAAGTAGTCGACGCCATCCTCTAGCATGCGCTCCCAGTGGCAAGTCAACTCCTTGAACGATGGCCGCATGCCCGCTTCTTCGTGCCAACAAGACACCATCAACTTGTACCTTCAGGGCATAAAGAGAGTCGCAAATTGTGGGAGGAAAAGAGATAGAGAATACGTAAAAAGTAAATTCTACAGACTTGTAATATTCTATTACTCACAACTGGTGAGAACAGTTTGCTGGCTTCTCCATGCGGTAACCGGCCTTCAGCAGGTTGTAGAGATTATGGACATCGACACCGGGGTAAGGCGACGCTCCGAGAGTCACGAGTTCCCAAAGAAGTACTCCGAAACTCCAAACGTCCGATTTACTCGTGTACACGTGATCGGCGAGTGACTCAGGCGCCATCCACTTAACGGGAACTGTAATCCGGAAGACAAAAAAGTTTCTCGGTTAGTCGATGAGGATTTGCATAATGCACGTTATTTCTCCGACTTTAGTTTCCGCTTCTTCTCACCTCGACCCTTGCTTCGCTTGAGGTAAGCGTCGTCTTCGTAGACGTCTCGCGTTAACCCGAAATCCGAGATCTTGCAGACCTTTCCGGTTGCAAGAAGGACGTTTCTGGCTGCCAGATCCCGATGCACTAGCTGATCGCAGGCAATGATTCGGTATTAATAGTTTTTAAGGAAGTTATACATGGATGTGGCTAAATAACATGGGGTCGGAAACAGATTAGGCCAGGGTATAGTTTTTGTTTTCAACATAGAAGATGCTAGATACTACCGACTCTCGCAGTTGAATATGACAGTCTTAAATGCAGTTTTTTCTAATCTAGCGCCATTACCACAACTTCAGCGAAGATCATTTTGTCCTCATTGTGTCCTCGGTTCATTAAATTACCTTTATATCGGCGAGGTAAGCCATGCCCTTGCTGATCTGCCATGCGAATGACAGAATATCGCGTGGCGTGACGCCGTAGTTGCAGATTGAGTCAACAATCGAGACGTCTTCTCGAGTTACAGCAGGGGATGCCGAAAGCAGGGACGTGGAACACGGGGCTCTGCCCTCTGACTCCAAGTGCCGACTTCGTCTCAGATAATTTCTGTGAAGGAGAAAAACTAGGAAGATGATCATATTATACGACGAAAAGAGGGCGAGAAGAAAGTGAGGGTGACGGAAAGAGAATTCGAGGTTGACAGAGAGAAGAGGAATTCAATACTATAATGTCGACTTGTTGGGGTCAGCGGCCAACCAGGGTGAATTCAACTCAGCACCACAATGAGCGCGGATGTATAGGTATAGCTTGGGGAAGAAATGAAAAATTTAATAATAAGCGGGAAAAGAACTATTGTCCACTCGACCAGCGGCAAAGCATTGTGCCGTTCGAACGGAATTCGTTGGACTAGTTTAATATATATGTCGTGTATATAGGTATGAACGTAGATACACCGACGGTACATTCGCTATACCTATGCTTACCATTTTTACGTAAGGTAGTAGTTCTTCTCATTTCATATATTCTAACGATACAATGGAACACCTTAGGTTCATTCTTATGGATAGTATAGCGGACACAGTGGGTGTCAATCAACCGTTCGGAGAATACGAGTATATCTAGTAAACGAGAGCGGAATCATTTTACTCGGATGATTAGATGTGAAAAAATTCTCCACTGCACCTTCGCGTACTTTTCTATAAACGATTCTACGAAAATTCACGTATCTACCAAAGGATTCATGATGCGGTGCACGAAAGTATGATTGCAACTTCGGAGCTCGTATAAGCAAATAGTTGACAGGGAGAAAGGAATGGCGAACCTGAGTGATCCGAATTCGGCGAATTCGATGATCAAGTAGACCGGTCCTCCAGGAGAAGTGCAAGCTCCTAGGAGTCTGATGACGTTTGGATGCTGTGCTTCCTTAAGTAGTTGATACTCGGAAAGTAGATCGGCAAGTTCCGAAGCACATGCTCCTTCCTTCAGTGTCTTAACCGCTACAGTCGTCGGTCCGGGCCAACCGCCGATGTCAATGGCTCGAGCTCGAAGGACTCGGCCAAATTCGCCTTCGCCGAGAACTTGTTCGATGGCCAACTGGCATCGTGGAAATTCCCACTTGGGATCCGGCTGAAGAAATTGGATTCGGTTCTTGTTAGAATTTTTCTAATTTTGTTAAAAATGGCCATTTCACCTGCTGAAAAATATATTCAACTCGTTTTTCATCGTATTTTTGAACTTTTCGCTGTGGAACAACGCGAAAGCAATGCTTGCCTGCTGGGTGAAACACATTGCTCGCTTTCTGACTTATTTGTTTACTCTTCCGCGTAAACACACGTGTGCAATTTCCATACATATTGACGGTGGAAATTTAATTTCAACTGGAAGGTCGGAGGTGAACAAACCTTGGAACTGAGCATTTTTAAAGGTCGGTGTTGACGCCGATCCTCTTGCGAATTGCGATAGATCGTATTCCAGCACTGGTATGGCGGTAATCAAACTAATAAAAAAAAAATTCAATTTCCTTCAAAATGTGATAGAAAACCAAAATTAAAAAAAAAAAAGAAAAACATCAAAACTTTCGCGTGGTTTTGAAACTGATCAATACATACTTGGAGGTTTGTTATAAATTCGCAACTTTAGCATTCAAATACGTTGTCCCCTAATTCGATTCACCGGAAACGGTTTTCTGTAGGAATTGTTAAAGCGAAGGAACTTTTGTGTATCCTTTACCGCGATGAACCGCCAGCTTACGGAAAATTTTACGCTGCTAATCGTCGTTTTTATCCGGGCTATTAGCGTTGATGAAACGCGTTTCTTTTTCACTTTCGTAACGGAGATACGCGTGGGGTGTACTGCGCGAATAGATATCTACTAATGGATCGATTTCCCAGGAATAGGGGGCTTATCCAACTTAATCCAGATGATACAGATTCTTGATTTATAGGACTAAATAAAATCCATAAATTTCTTCTCTCATCTCTTCGGTAATATACCTACCATTTTACCTTACACCTAAACACACCATCGTGACTGTAGTTACAGGGGTGAAGAACGTTGAGTACAGCGGCGATCAATCACGCGATGAAGGGACGCGTGGACGCTGAAGTAAATGAAAAGCCCAGGAAGTTTGATTGCTAGTTCCGCGGAATAGCACTTGGAAACTTTACTGCGAGAACTAATAACTACTAGTTTTATATTTGCCTGTCTCAAAAGCAAACATGAAAGATTGGGACCATGCCGTGCAACCAACGAAACAGGGCGAACTTCTGCTCGAAAATTAAAATTAAATTGAGAGGTGTGCTGGTACAGGTAACGCGAAAGCCTTCAAAAGACGATGTAATTGCAAAAAAATTGAGAAGAAGCCTCTCGCAGAGCCTTTGGCTCAGGCACTAGCGTTATTTAACGTGGATTATACTCTTCGCAGCATTAAAGGGTCATGCAGCCTGCAGAATTCAGCTGTGCGAATAGAAGGGGTGACGTGAATCCCCGAGATTTAAACTGACTTCCCAGCTCTTTGAATATCAAGGATATCTGTGCACTGTAAGCGGTGAGAAAATCCCGTATGCAGGCCATCCGGTGATTATTTTTAGTCACAGCCAGTCCGCGGTTTCTTTCAAATTCCAAGTATGCGAAATGGAAATCCGCGAAAATCCGTGGTTGAAAGAATTCCTTTCAATCTGATTCTCGCAAAACTTAGGCAATGAATTTATCACTCGTAAAATGAGAAAAGTCAAAAACTTACCGGACAAGACTTTGGCAATAGCAGGGTTCGATTTGCTGTGGTTAGAGAGTCCAGGCCGATGAGAAGACCATCACCGCGGTCAATGTAGTCGGAGGGTAGAATGCTGAGACCGCCTACACCCCCATCGGCGTCGTGTTTGCACTCACGGCGCGATCCTTTGACCGCCATTCTGCGAAAGACGAATCGATGACATACCTATACCCAGTGAACGGGAACTTATTCACAATTTCGAAATATCCGAAATCCCGGTTTTAAAAGTAATATTCACTTTCGTAGGAAATAATTGTATTCCAACGATTTCCAAATCTCACCTAAAGTTAACCATTCGAACACTAGTTTTCAAGATATCAGGAATGAAGAGATTTTCGAAACATGTCCGAAAATTTCGTGACATGGGATTTTCTTTAGGCAAAATTTGGAAAATTACACAGGATTTCGAGCAGGTTGAAAACATTTCGCTGACTGTCGAAATAATCGAACACGTCCATTTTACGAAACAGGTTTTGCGGATTGATGAATTGATTGATGAAAAACGAAGGATTTATACGTTGCATTGGCGAATTTGAGAATAATTGGGAATCGAATAAGGATTGAAAAGCCTGTGAATTGTATGTAGGTATTGGAAGATATTCTTATACACAATCTAAGTATAATAAACTGTTACGCGGTACGAAATAGATATACATATATCT
The DNA here is from genome assembly GCF_021155775.2 of Neodiprion pinetum. NCBI lineage: Eukaryota > Metazoa > Arthropoda > Insecta > Hymenoptera > Diprionidae > Neodiprion > Neodiprion pinetum. Next base: position 25,234,382 of record NC_060232.1, read on the forward strand.
ATAAGCGACAAGATTGCCTTCTCACAGAATATAAAGAGAGGATAACTCGAGAGCTAGAAAGTTTTGTAATCTTCCAGGCGAGTGGGATGATATTGCATTGCGCGTTGAGAGTACGGAGCTTTTTTCAAGTAGGTAGTTGCAGCTTTGAGGTGCGCTTCTCATCGGCAGCGTCCACTATAGTATACTCAGTATTCGACCCCTGGTCACAGGCCTTGCGGCGTCCGATCGATATCCCAAAGTGTCGACGATAAGGATCTTCCTGCCTCGGGTTCGCAGCCGAGGGTGAAATGAGTGAGAGGACTAAGTATAAACTTCATGAGTGAGTGCAGTCTGGTGAATTAGTTATAAGATCCGATTCGCTAAGCGCACTGCGTACGTCAATTTCTAGCCCATAGAGTGCCTCCGAGAAAACAGATGGACCAGATCCCGACCGTAAGTCAATCCCATGATGTAGACATTTGGAAAGTTTTCGCGAAACCCAAGGATCAACCGAATTCTTACATCGTGTCGAAGAGGGTAGGAAATCGATTCACGATGATAAATTATCCGGATGATTCAGCTTTGCGTTATATATATATAACGTCGACTTGGCGTCGAGAACGAAAGTTTTAAACTGTCTTCACGTCTGAGGCACAGAGTTTCACGTTTCTGATCAAATAATGAGATTAACTTATCACTTTTTTTGCCAGATTGCTGCACCGCACGCTGTCTCGATTATACTGCATCTTCCAACAGCCGGCTGCAACGTCTGGTGCAACCGCTGTGCATACAAAAAATGCAAACAAGTTTAGTGCGACTTATGCATTTTAGTCTGTTGTAGTGACGTGATGCAGGGGTCTTGGCTTCTACTTGTAGACTGCGTACAGTTTTTCACCTTCAAGTTATTGCATCTGTCATGCATTCGATGACATCGCGAGTCTTCCTCGCTACTTGTTCTTTGAAAAACTCTTTCAACTTGCTTTGAAATGCGTTAATATCACCAATTTCCGTGCCGCAAGTAACAAAAAAATCCGAAATGAAACAGGAAATGAGTTTACTTCCAGGTCTGCAGTGACGCAACCCGCACATAGTACAATGCAACTGCACTCTGATATTTGAACCTCGGCAAAAGTCAGAGCTTGATATCGCGCGAGCCGGGAATATCTGATCCAATCGTGTTAACTAGATGAAAAAAGTATATCGTTCGTAGAAGAGTTTATTCCTCAATATACCGAGGAGGTGACCTCAATCAAACATCAGTACCGGTACATTCGAAAAAATCTGAAAAAGAGTAATCCCATGACTCGGAAAAAAAACTAGCCTCATACCATGTGTACGAAAAAATAATAAATTTTCAGCGTCATGTGACGTTGGGGAAAATATTTTTTATTAATTCCTTGCGCTAAATTCTTTGAATCTATGATTCATCGAGGTCAGGTTAAAATAAAAGCTTGTTTGCTCTGATTAATTGAGAGTTGTTATGCAACGAACGTTGAATACGCACTGTAATACACAGAAACAAGGGAACTCTAATTCTTACCGGTATCTCCAGGTGACAAAAATTCCAGCAACGACGATCAGAACGAAGAGACTCGCGCCGATTACACCGACAAGACACGTCGGTCCGCAAGAGCTGCCAGGAACTACTGAAACACCAAAGCATTGGGAGTAGGAAATTTTCATATTCCATACAGCTTTGTCTGCAGTTTCTGCCGGATGAATGAGAATTCGTGCCTTGAATAGAATTAGATAATTAAGATATATTAAGATAATGATATCAGAATGATATCAGAATGCCAAATTCGATACCGCCGCGGCGACTCTTGAATCCTTGATAAAAAACGAACTACCGTACGTTAATTAAGGTTTACGAAAGTCACGGTAATGATCTTGGCGATGTAATCCGACCTCGATCCCGTTAATATTAACGATTATAACGGTGGAAACAAGAACCTACTGCGACCCGAAACGACCTCGTCGTTGTTTTGAGTTAGGATTAGTCGACCTTAGACTCTGCTGCTTGTATTACACGGTTAATTGCTGTTATAAATATCTATTCTCGACCACCCCAACGATAATGGTGATAAGTGATGAGACACAGGTAATTCTCTCAACACCCAAAATAGTTTTCTTTCTCTTCTTATACCGTTACTATATATCTCTCTATATTATAAAGATATCTTATAGTTGTTTCAGGAATCCAGCCCTTCCGTCGACCACCCGTCATTCCCTTCACTATCGCCACATTTATACCTACGCAGATTTAACCCAATTTAATCCTACGTTTATTCCCTTATGGCTATGACGATTTAACCCTGTACCATACGTACATATCTGTGACGATTTAACCCTTTACCCTACGTATGTACCATTATACCTATACTGATTTAACCCCCTTTACCCTACATAAATACCATAACACCTATGAAGACTTGACCCTTCACCTACCGTATGCACATGCATCTAGTAATCAGGGATTTAACACTCAACCCTTTACACATATACATTCCTGTACCTACAAAAATCTGACTATATGTATGTGTGTCAAATCTATAGAATATTTCCACTCTGGGATAGTTGAAATCGAGTAAACATTATCTATTCTGGAAATCGAAGCTCGCTTTCAATACACGATGTGAAAATTTGAGTAAACGAGCAGCTCCTCATCAAACATACCTTTTTCCGGTCCTGCAATACCGGCCAGGCTTTTACCATCTTTCTTTGACTTGCCGTTGGATCCAGGACCTCCATGCGGGCCGTTTTCTTTCTTCTGAGTTGTCCTGGGACCGCAGGTGCACTGCAACGTGTCAGTGCACGAGCACATACCCAAACCAACGTCGATTCCTCGCCCTTCCTTGTTAACGTGAGCAAAGTGGACGTCGGCTGCGGAAGAAAAAAAAAAAGAAACAAATACGCATATAAAAAAGAAGTAAAAAAGAATTATGATTCTCCGTGCTGAGAAGGATTTCATTTGTTGCAGTTTCCAACCGTTACAATGACAGTTTAAATATTATTAGAGTTGCTAGGAAATTTGGTACAAGTAACTATTCGGTGTAATTATAGTTGTCGATACTACATTTTCTAGTTATCGCCTGACGTTCGTTTGGTTTGTATAGTTTACTAGATTATTATTCCTGCACCAACGTCAAATTGTCACAACAGTTGTACAAGCAAATATAGTACGAGTAACGGTAAAAAAAAAAAAAAAGAAAAAAGTAACGTGTACTAGATTTTCTGATAACAGTAACAAGTCAAATTTTCATCTTGTACCCAGGACTATATTTTTCACGCATGGTGCCAAATGAGACCAATGGACAGTGCGCTAATCGAAACACGATAATTTCTTTCTATGTATACAACTATATTGAAATTTGGGAAAACTCACATTCGATGACGCAATCCTGAGGGCAAATTCGAGGGTTGAGTTCTTCGAGGGCGTCGCAAGTTTTGTCTGGACAGTGTGAAAGGGACGGCGAACAAGTTTCGTACCGCGAAGTCATGACCATAGAGGCGGCACTCGCTTCATTCTTTCGCCAGCTGCATTCGGGGGTGAAGTTGCCGATCCTGACGATTACACAGTGACTGGTATCGATCAGGGTATTCACGGGAAAGTATGAATTTTGGTTGTGCAAATACGAGGGATCAGACTGTTTAACGTTATTTGCACAACGTTAGTAGTGAAAATTTCACAAGCTTTATCTCACGTTAACGATCCGCTGCCCACGCCGCAGCTGCTCTTGCAAATTTCCTCCGTCTCGGCGTTAGCGCAGGAATGTAATCCCACCGATGTGCGATTACAGGATGATCCGTTCACCAGGTGAACTGTTAGCGAGGTCGTTGATACCGTGCCGTTTCGGTTACGCCACTCGATTTTCAGTCTGAAACATCCGTCATTTAGCCGCGGCTGAAATCTCTTACAAGACTCTCGAGAATCTTTGAAAATTTAAAGACGACCAAACGACCTCTTTTAAATCATTTCTCAGGCAAGAATTCACAATTTAACAAACGCCGTTAACTTCCGATGAAAAAAAAAAAAAAAAAATCATACGACTGTGATCTAAAAAGTAAATGGTAAATTTCCAAAATCTTCAATAAATCGTTACGGAGTTCGATACACATCTGTGCACAACTTCGCGCAGCTTGTAGAATCCTCGGTGATAACTTATTACGGCATATTAGCTATCCGAAAATTGCCAGCTTTGCAACTATTGCGGAAAGTGATAAATTCTTATGATAATCCTGAGGGCATTGTATTATAATATAAGTCACCGATTCCTTTGTTACTCGGAACAGTTAATTGATTAATTGCTCACGTTATCGACGACGGTGCGGATTTCAATTCCGTTGTGTTGGCCACGTAGACGATGCCGCCGCTTCTGGTGATGTTGAAAGCCTTCGAATTCCGCAGGATGAAAACCACTGCCGAGTTTGGGGAAACTGAGGGTGCCGCTATGCGAGAAAATTGCGAGGATCCACGGGCTACTCGGATGTTTTTGGGGTATGATATCGGATGCTGCACGGGAACAGTTGTCGTCGCTGACGATACTTGTCGTATCGAACCGTAAAACGACAGCGTGATGTTTACCTGGGATAGGAATGTGACAGGTAGAAATACGGGGGAATTAGTAAATATCTCTTTTACAACCCCACACTGAGAAAAATTTCATTTGTTATAGTAACTAGAAAAATTCAGTAAAACAGATATCGTTAAAAAAACTGTTTCAATGTCGTTGGAATTACGAATAACAAGATACACGTAACCATTTTGCGCTATCGTCAATCCTTTTTTGGTAATTGTGACGTAAAATCAGTTTGTGCGGTTTACTCTACCCTTTTACTTAAATAAGGCTTTAACGTCAATTTATTGTTGCGCAAGCATTAAATTTTCGCAACAGTTGCAAGAAAATATAGTAACAGTGATCGTAATGAGAAAGAATAGTAACGGATACTACACTTTATGGTAATAGCTACAAAACTAATTTTCATTTTCTACCTAGAACTATATTTATTGATTGTGGTAAAAAAATGAAAATAGTTGAGGACTGAGCGGTAACCGGAACTAAAATTTTCTCTCAGTGCATGATAAATTAATTTGATGAAATGAAATCCTGAATACACAGATGATGAGATAAATTTCACTTGTTACGAATTACTGGAAAATTTTAGTACGTAAGTATAAAACAGTGGTCATCTTCGCAATATCGGTTTAAATATTATTGGACTTACAAGAATATGAGGTACAAGTCACTGTTTATCATAATTATAGTTGTTGGTAAACTTTCCTGTGACTGCAACGTTGATTCTGTTCAGTTAAAAACATTTTCTCATTGATTCAAATTACTTGGACATTAGTAACAATTTTGTTCCATCGTTTCTAATATTTCTCTCCGAACTGCAGGTTTGACACGCGCGTAGAATGGTACCACTTTGCTCTAACTATGAAAAACCGGAGCCGTAGCACTCAGTAGTAGCACTTAGAAAAAGGATTGGCAGTCTATTAATAGATCTCGGGGTTCATTTTTGTGAAAAAATACAGCGATCAAAGTCTTCAGATTGTTAAACCGTGTCTGTAACTTCCTCGTATTATCTGAGAAAAATATCGAGGAACTTTGACTCCGGATCAAGTTATCCTATAAACCTGATCGCACAAGTAGAAAAAACAAAACTAGGGGAAAAAAAATCAGACCCTTAAAGCGAGATTTATTTTCAAGGAAAGATCAAATCGGAATCGCGGGTTGGATTTGCCGAACTTGGCTTTCATAGCCAATAAAAGGATACCCTGATCTTACCGCGATACGTGGAGTTCGCAGAAATTGGACACTCTTCAATCTTCGCTTATAAATTATTTTACCGAGCCTTGTGTATGAGCGAGGAGACAAAGGTTAAGGTCATCGAATCCTTTTATTACTCTAGCCTGGCAGTCCGGAAAATCTTATCTTCAGGCAACACCATTCATATTATACCTATGTATACATGACTTAACCAACGCGTGTATGCAGTATTTATGGCTCAGGGTAGTTTCTGGTTGTGCTTGCTATGCAGCTCTTGACTATTTTCATTTTTTACCATCACCAAAAAATTATGGTTCTTAGTACAATGCGAAATTAGGTTTTGACGAGTACAATTACACTAAATAGTTTGGTAGCACATTTATTGTTAGAATTTTTTGGTAACTATACCAAACGAAATTTTCATCAGTGTGGTAAAAATTTACTCAAAAGTTTGAATTTGCTACTTCGTTCAGCCCCGATGGTCGGATATCTGGAAAAATTTCATCAGTATACTTTCGCGTTTTGCAGCTTTTAAGACTGGCAATCCAAAAGCATTTTACTGATCACGATTACTCCAATATTTCTTCGATTCTTCTTATATCCTCAGTTTGTTCAGCAATATATGCAATTGATCTAATATTTGCTTATAAAATTCTTAACAACGCGATTGACTGTCCCGAATTACTATTTAGGTTTCGTTTTTTTGTTCCAAGCAGAACTTTATGACACAACAATTACTATTTCTAAATAAACTTGAACAGCAAATCTTACTCTGCAATTGACCATTTATTATCATTATGTAATGAGAATGAAAATTGGTTTGATCCTACCATCACTAGTTTTTATACTATATGTAAGAAACTACTCTAGAGCCTTATTTGAAAGTATGAATAGTCATTTCATTGTAAATTATACTACACCATTGTGTCACTTAATACTTTATATCTATATTGTATTATATTTTTTTTATGTCCAAGGGTATATCCCGTTATTCTCTGATAAATAAATAAATACAGATGCTAGTCACTATTTGACGCTGTTGAATTGAAAATCGATTAATATATATTATACACCTTGCTCCGAAAATTCTGATTCCTTTCACCTTGCACCAGTCTGAAATAAATCGAAAGTCTATTTTCTCAAGTTCAATTTAAACTGTTGATCAGGTTTGGAAATGTCTACGAAATATGTCACGAACAGGCCGATGTCCAGTAGCCGTGGCTCGCAGCCAATAGGGAGGCTTAGAGGGCCTTAAAATGTCATTAATACCTGTCAACTACACGCGGCATGCGGAAAAACTACAAATAATATTTTGTACATCGGTTCGTGACTAGATACGATCGCGGAATAAAAATACCAGAAGACATCAACCCTCCGGATGCACCCTTCGACTACCACCGAAGCAGTTGTACGACTGGGAAAAAAACCGCTGCCATTATTTCTTGCTTCGAACCTTTAGAAGTCTTAATATGTCAACGGTAAATTGAAACAGTTTTGTTGAAGATCGTAAAGGCGAACTTGGCATTTTTTTTATGTAAAATATGCTCCTTTAGTACATATTTTGTATAATATGTTTATTATTAAGCTGCACTACCAAAAAATTCGCAATTTGGCGCTTGCGGAATTTTTCAAATTTGAAATTTCAACCCAGCCTCTTTAATTTAACAAAAGTTGAAAACGGTTCGTTTAATCAAACAATTAGTAACCACACGGCGAGTTTCTCCCACGGGTTGCAGGATAATCGCGTGGATAGGGCATTGATTTTTTTCCGGTTATTAATTGCTCCCGTAGGTGGCATTTTTTGCGCCCACGTTCCTACACCACGGAATAACGATTCATAAAAATTCCAGTGGGGTACAGGAAGCATAATTGAGAAAAAAAAGCTGAGGACGAGATTGCAGCAGTAAAAAAGACGCAAGGTTGGCTATATCACAAAAACAATAAAGATGATACATCGTAATTACCGATTTATCGCCGTGTCCGCGTAGCAAGCTCTCGTCGGTCATCTGCAGGACAACTTTGTACGGCGACCTGGGCAGTAATGTCGTATTCGCGTACAACCCTGAAGAAAAAAAAAAAAGAAATTCTGAGTATAGAAATTTTAACAGCTACGAGAAAACAGAGTGAGTGTCAAAGAGTGAAATGGCCACACGATAAAAGCGTCACAATATCGAATTTTCAAGATAGCGAAAATCTCTTTCGTAGAATTTCAAAATGTAGAAACGTCAGAAGTATGTAAAAAGCGATTCTATAGAATCGTCAAAATTATGAATAAAAATAGGCAGCAGACCGAAATATAGAATCAAACAAACCGGTTCGTTTGCAAAAATTTTATTTATTCTAACGGTTACTCTACAATACATAAAGAACTGACTGTAATTTTTTATAAGTCTGACACTACTAAAAATAAATATGGAATTTTTGAATCGACCGTAACAATTATTCAATAACGGTTCAACCCAGCCGATTTTCGTCAATTTTAACACCACTATTTTTGACAATGTACATTTTGACCCAATTTTCCGTATCTCAGCTTTCTACATTTTGAAACTTTGCGGAATAAATTATTGAGTCTTTTAAAAATGGACATAGTGACACTTTTTGACTCCCAGTCGCTTAAAGGCTCAAAGTGACGAAACTCACTGGTGTAGATGGCCATGGAGGCAGGATTGGTGTGATGGTCAACGAGATAGGGTTCGTAGTCGATTTTGAGGGCGTTATCGACGTCTCCCAACATCCGAACGCTGTACTGATTTACGGTCATGGTATCCGCGTCCTGGATGATCAAGTCGTTCTCGTCAAGCCTGTCCCCCTGTTTCCGGACAACGAACTCTACAGTATCGTGACGAAAAGAAGAGAAAGCCCACCCTTTACCCCGAGAGAAACCTCCCCGAAATCTCATCCTACGACTGTCACTTTCAAACCGAAGGAAAGCGAGCTTTGGAACCAACTGCAGGAGTCGGGTTTTAATCAGGATGTGCCGGAGGCTTTTACGCAGCCTTTCTCTCTCCTTCTCTCCTCCCAACTTTCTCTTGCTCGTTTTACTCCCGTTATCTCTTGTCCAGGGCATCGTTTCACTCCGCCTCCTGCATTCTGCATCCCGACATTCTCAATTCTCAACAGTTTACAGTCAGTCATACTCATCCCGAGGTCTGAACAACGGTTTAATCATTTACACAATACGCGATCCCAACACCCTTTCACCCCTGCATTGGAATTCTGTTGCAATGCAAACCGCAGCTCTGACTTACATGAGGCTAAAGTTAGTAACGTTAACGCAACGAAACATCAAGGAGAAAATCATTATTGCTCAATGTTAGAACGACTTTCAAGGAGTTATTTTTTAAAAATAAGAGCATGTCTCGTTTATCATCGTTTACTAAATCTTGGACATTGCCAACGTGTGAGAAGTAACGATTTTTCCCAAATATGCATCCTTAAATTAACATCCACTAACTTCGTCCTCGTTGACTTACCGCGACGAAGTCCTTGAGGTGAATTTTTTTGAAGCTCGGAAATTGGGGAACGGGAGGATTGTCGTCTTCGTCCAGGATGTCGATGCTCAGTGTCGCGTTCGAGACATGCTGGTTGCCCGTCTTCTCATTCCAAACAACGCAGCTCACCAAAATGTTCATGTGGGGTCCGGGACCAGGGCCAGTTGGCTTCGGCAACGTGTCTCGGTCCAGAGCAGCTTCAGCCTGAAGACTTTTGTTCACTATATGAAAATATTTTGTACCTGCGAACAATTTTTTGGAAACATTTGTTCAGGACTTATTTGCAGCTGCTGAAACTGTTGAGGATAAACGCAAAAATTTATATTTCATTCCCGAATGTGATTATTTTTTTCTTTTATCGCATGTAAGGTACAACAAAGCAACAATAATTAAAACCAAATTTTCTAAAGAAGAAAATCATTAATTTGAAAAATAACGTATTTCCTAAATAATTGGGAACAAACTGCATAATCACTTGTTCAAAAATATCTCCGATGATTTTGGACTAGGTTCCATTTTTTTAATAATACAATAGTGAAGAATTGAGTCGTTTAAAAAAATGTTCTTATCCTCGTACGAAATTGCTGGTTGAACATTCTATTACATAGAGAAACACAATACTTAATGCAATTACAAAAGTCAGTGTTAATGCAGTTTTGTTACAATTGTTGAAAAAATACTGAACATCGAAGAAAAGTGTATTTATATTTACATAAAAACTTGTATCAAATGAATAGTTAACATTTGAGGGTAAAACAAGTATCATTTTCAAATTTGAAACCAGGCCACTGTACTAGCTGTATTGTTATTTTTATGCCCAATGTGGCAGTTGAGAATTTATTCAACTTCTTCTTGACAGGGTGAATTATTCACGAGCGTGAAAACTAATTTCGAAACACATTAGTGGGGTTAAAAAAAACAAAACAAAATTTAAATTGCTATATCGACAATCATTCCCTGAATGCGTTCAAAATTGTGCAACAAATATTTAAAACATACGTATATTGACGCCCATAATATATATTATAAACTTGCCGCGAAACAAAACCGTGAAAATGCAAGGATAAAATTAACTGTGCAAAGTTCAGTTTATCACGGTGTCGTTTGAGTTGCACGGTTGAAAACAAGCTATGTACAAAACGTGCGTAAATAATAACAGTTCGATTCACTGACGCACGTATACAAATATTGAAATTGCAATCTAGCGCGGATACGTAGGTATAATAACGGCTGGAGAGCGAAAATCCTTCGTTCTCTATAGCTGCGGTTATTTCTACTCCCGTGACGTATTAGATAACCTTTATGACACAAGCTGGAAACGTTCCGGATAAATTGAAACTGGAATCGGAGGGAGTGAGGGAGATTTGTCGGGCGGTGTTTGTGTCGATCACAATGCAAAAGATGTTTTAAATTAGTTCGGGTTATCGCTTAGTCCTTAACGTTGCGAATAAATGTTTCTCACAAATCATTGAAATAGGTGAATTAGAATCAAGGATTAATGCGTTTTTGTATGCACGAAGAATGAAATTCATTTCAGTTTTTTCCAGGGTTAAAGGTTTGTCCATTTACCGTTTAGCAGCTCGTAACGTGTGACGTGAAAGTCTGGACATATCGTGGCATAGACTTCTGGTCCAAGTCGGCCAAGCATGGTGGCAGGCTTGTTTTCGTATATTCGGTACTTCGAAGTGTTCCAAAAGCACATGTCCTGCAAAGTGAATTGCCGAGTAATGTTTAGTAATAGATGGATCGATTATTCTGGGCGGTACGCAGCAACGTAAAAGGATCAAGGCGCTTATGAGAAGTCATGAAACGAATGGAAAGTGTGACTATCTCGGTGTCTGTGTACCCACTTCGTACTTCGACAGAAATACAAATTCCCCGTACCAGCTGCTGGATGTAAAGCAGTCATCCCACCCTTTAAAATTGTTGGATATCGGTATAAACGTTTCTACGAACATAGAATTTTATTTTATCTCATACAGCTACACAGAAACCGTCGACGGGTTTTAAAACTCATAAACTCGAGACGTGATGTCATAAAACTTGGTGTCAAAGCCTAATGCCAAGTCAATACGCCGGCGTTATTGCACACACGGATGATATTCGTATAAACGTGACTCTTGAGTCATAAAAATATCCCCCCGGAAAAGCGAAGCACAGAATTTTCGTCCTGGAATTCTACCAATCAAAACTCGGCCATGAGTGACTTGGCTAATCGCAATCGAAACAAGCTCCGATTCTCTTGACCGTAGGTACTTAACGGGTATCTTTTACCTTCACGTAGGGTGTACAGTTCAGTTTTTTCCCCTCCGAGGAAATGCTCTGAAGCTTAATTTCCAGCTCGGCGTCTGATCTTCCACGTGCCGTCGCCTGCACGATTATTACCTTTGGAAACTCTGAAACTTTAAAGATAAGATTGACGTGAATGGATAAAAAAAATTAGGCGAAAAAGAGATACAAGCTGATTCTGTGCACGAATGATAGAATTAATCATCTCGTTGAGAAGGTTTGTCAGGCAAAGCTCGATATCGTTCATTAATTTCACGACGATGTAGTCTTAGATTCAGTATTTATCAAATTATTAAAACGTAAGCTACGTATAACTCTAGAAAAATAAAAATTAAAAGATTAAAATACAGTGAATACTGCAATTATAAACGACAGCTTAGAATGATATCGATGCTTTATTTCAAACCGCTTCAAAATGTTGAAAACACGAGCAGATTCGTTCGATTTCACTCTGCTATGGCGCATTTTATTTACGGATACTATTTTCTAGAAAGTCAGTGTAGCATATTATTTCTTTAAATTGTGAATTAAATATTGCTACTTGTTGATACATAATCAATATCAGTGCACTGTATTCTCAAATATTTAACGATGCCAACATAATGAAAACAGATGTCAAAGTTATTTTGTAGAAAATAATCTTCTGAATAGAGAGAGCGATGATATGGACTGAAATCAAATAAATTTACTATATCTTTAAACATTTTGAAATGATTTGAAATGATGCGTCAAAATCTTAGGTTCTGTTTACAAGTCCAGCATTTTAATAATTCTTTATTAGCTAACGAAGTTATGAATTTTATGATCTGCGGAAAGCTTCGTTTCGCTTCAACAATTTCAAAGTTTATCCCGCATAAAAATATACGTGCAGTATGAGGAGAAAAAGTAATTATAATTTGACATCAAGTTTTTAAAATTATTTGACACTTAGCGTCTTGTGAATTTTTATAACACGAATTGCACTTGATGTGCCGCATTTTATTTGAGAATCTAATGGTGGGGTATAAAAATGCAAAAGATCAAAAAGTCGACGGGATGAAGTTCGGAAAGTCAAATTGCCGACGGTTAAAAACGTTAAAAGACCGCAAATACGGTAACTTATCTAGTAGAAAAACAAAACTTGTTAACGCAAAAATCTGTAATTAATTTCTACAGAAATATTTTTTTGAGAATGGGCAAGATTACGGCAAAATATTGAATCACAAAAATATCGAACAGTCAAAAAGTCGACTTTTCAAATCTCAGACTCGTGCCTTTTTCGAAAATTTACGAATCCGAATTTATCAATAAGAACTGACCAAAGACTCGAATGGTTGAAATCTCGAAATCCTCTAAGTCAGAATGGACAAGATACCGAAAAGCTGCAAGACGTCAGGAGCACTTTTATTCTCTCCAACGTCACCAGTTGCAGCTAATCGATGGCGTTGCGCTTCTGAAGTGACACTAGGACGCGTACGTGAATGTGGAACACGATTTAATGTAGTAATGTCTTGAATAAATTAAACGTACAAGGAACAAGATGTACTGTTTGAATGTTATTAAAAATTTGTTGCCTGTTCCTTTGCCTTCTTGTTTTCTTTGGTGACACAGGCGATTGTCTAATACAATGATATAATCTTGATGAATCTAGCATCGAGTTCACGAATTTCACAAATCCCGAATTTTCAGCAGATTCGGTATTTCGTCCTTTCGGGATTCTGGCCCTTCTGTATTTTGCATATTGAAATTTTGCTCGTTCTGAATTTTGATTTTCGCCAGATAATTTTATTGGATATGAATTATCATCCGCTCTCAATTTCTAATTTCGGAACTTTTCAGTTTTCTATATCTTAACATTCTGTGCTCTGTTCATTCGGAATGTAGAGTGTTCGAAAGTAATTTTTCAGATAAAAGAGCATTCGGTTAAATGAACTTTCAGAAAAACTGTTATTGAACCGAGTGATTCATGGAACACACCGGCCGTTCATTGCTTAAAAAATTCGTATCACGAAAATTTCGAGCTTTCGACCGGTCGACTTTTTGACCTTTCGAGATTTTGACCCGCACCCGAATCTCGTGAGTACAATCGATGGAATTTAGTTGCTCAATATCAAGCCATTGAGCAAATTGATTATTCTGGAGTAAATATATCTCATCACGGCTAAACCCCTTTTAATAGTTGACTAGCGGGAGATTGTACAACCATCTAAGGGCTAACTATACCTATAAGGTAATTGATGGACACTTGATACTAGCGATCGTCGTTGATCCAACGTCGTGACGTTGACGTTAATTAGCTGAAAATTGGGGTATAAGGTACATAAAGTAAGGGTATACTTACCTCTATCAGTCGTGATCGATAATTTCAGGTCTCCGGTGGAAGGATTTAAGGTCAGTGATTTGTGGGACGACGAGGCGATAAGGTACTTTAGGTCCGTGGAAGCGACAGAGTCATTCCTAAGTGCCCTGACCGTGACTAGGCTGACATTTCCAATCAATTTACCCCCGCCTTTAGCTAGGTAAGGTAACCTCAGGGATAGGTCTGACTGAGGAAAGTACAAAGCTGACACTGGAACAAAAAGGTGGAAAAACATTTCCGGTAAAATCGATGATATCGAGTAGAGGATTTACAGAGGCGACGTGAAGAATTAAGAGAATTCATAAAGCAAACTGCGATGATATCAGGGCTTTAAAATTGAAACTAAAATTGATTGACTTGATTATTGCGACAAGAGAAGAAATTCAAACCGTCAATGAAAGCTCAGTTGCATTTGAAGTACGAAGCAATGTCGCGATATGCGGTTCGCCTTTAACCCCCCTGCGCATATGAAATCCTGAGCAAAGTGATGGGTTTGTCAGGGAAACTATCAGACTCTATGTTTTTGAGGGCGCTGAAACCGAATTTCGCATCAGTTTTCCGAAATTCAGAATGACCAGGCCATTATTGGCCAATTTTATGGTAAGATTCAAACTTTTTGCGAAATTTGAGAAAATTTGTGTACATGGGCTCTCCGTGTCGCTGAGCACGAATATAAGGCCAAAAGTTCGCGATTCACAATGGCCGTGTCAAAATTGGACAGGTCAATATTCAATTGGCCAATTTCATGGCCAAACCCAAACTTTTGGCGAAATCCATGCAAATTCATGTACAAGAAATAAATAAATTTACTTAATCATTTATTTTTTTATCGATCCTTTGGGAGTCGAAATAGACATATTGGCTTTGGGGATGACAAGAATCTTCTCAAACCAGTGCAGCCAAAAATTTTTGGAAGGAGTCGTTGAAGGCAAAATTTCTCAGTCCTACTGTCAAATCTGCCGCCTTTGCGCTGTTCAGTTACCCTATTTTTCTTTGTAGTACGGGAAAATGTCAACAGATGGCTCGGAATCTACAAGACCACAAAAAGACAAAAAAAAATACAAAAATACAAAAAATTGGAATGCAGAATTTCTGGATTCCGATAACAGGTTCATGATCAGCGGCCTCAAAAACCCCCGGGTATGAAGTTTCGCCTCGATTCCGAAAGTCTAGCACGAGTTCTCCATTGCGCATGCGCTAAACCAAGCAGCCATCTTGGAATTTCTGAAATCTGATAACAGGTTCATGATCAGCGGCCTCGAAAACCCCTTAGAATGAAGTTTCAGCCCGTTTCCGCCACTTTTAGATCATTCCTAGATGTGAGATAAAAGATCATAATTATCCACAATTGTAGACAAATTTTCACCATTTTCCGTGTCATTTTAAAAAAAATCTGAGCCTGATTGAAATTCATAAGTACGCACCTCTGTAAGCTGTGCTCATAAGCTTTAATTTGCGCTGTCAAACACCCCGAATAAGTTAATGCATCAAAAGTTATTGATGAAAACTCCGACTCCGAGTATACTCGGGGTTGTGCGCAGGGGCGTTAACGGTCATTAATCACATTCAAAATCATATTTTTGATTCGATTTTTGTGAAACTTGAGGGACTCAAACAATCTTCTAAATTAAGGAGGCACACTTCTGATCAAATTACGTTTATCAGTTTATAAAGCCTCGCTAATTATTCTTATAACACTCTGCATTCATTTTCTTCTTCACGACTTCTTATAGGTTATCAAACTGTCTCGTAATAAGCCGCTGCGCTATGAAAAATTCCCCTGAGACGGGGTGACCTTTAAAAAATGGCTCCATTTAATGGTATATACAGTATGCGTAAATAATAATTTCACGTCTTAAAATAACCGGACGCTCCTTAATTTTAACAGTGTCGAGTGAAAATTTTGTGATATAAAATTTCTTTGTAGGAAAAAGTGCGCCACATTATTTCCGTATACAATGTATAAGGTATGTGTGTATATATCGGATATCCTAAAATAATCGGAGCAAATGGAACTTCCGGAATTTCAATCAAACGAGATGATGAAACCTACGTTTTTCTAAACGCTTCGGTGCCGGATGCGTACTAAGGAAGCGGCTTTTTTTTTCTTACCACTCGAACAACGAATCTCCGATTTTTCGTTTTCATTCATTCAACGGGAGACTTTTGATGTCTGAGATGATGAAAGGTTACTCAATGCCCAGTGCAACAAAACATTAACTTGAATTTTGTCATCATAGAAGGGCGGAAGGATGTCGTTTGATAAGTGATTTCACTAACAGGAGTAAAAATTAAAAAATAAATGAACTAATTCAGTTATATTTATAAAATTGGTGTGAATTTGATTCTATCGAAACAGACTTAAATTTCAACAAAGTTACGAATCAGGTGAACGGAATTATTTGTTTTATCAATTTATTTTTGTTTTGTTTTAGTACAATTTGCGAAAAACCCTAATATTTTACGTAGCTGAGACGTATTGGCAGTTGTATTTTATCGCTGTGGACAGATACCCGTGACATTTCAAACATATTTGTCATCTGACCCTGAAGTATATCACCTACATCTCGAGTAGCATAAAATATTCGAAACACTCGAGAAATGAGGATCATGAATTTTGAGTGTTATAGAGCTGCCACATGAGCCAAAAACGACCCTGCGTTTCTCACACATGCGTCGATATATTTTGAGCATGTATTTGCCTCGCCTCAAACGGACCGCAATTTGCGAAGGATCCAAAAACTAGGATCTGAAATTTCACCGCAGTACAACTGCTGTACAAAATGTAACATTGTTTAATCTTCGCGATTCTCACTAATACGTTTTACTCGTTGCTGGGAAATAAATTGGTGTACATTACATACGAACATATACATTCCTATATATATCGTATGTACCTATAAGGGACTTAATCGATCCTAGCGAAGTGAATAACGCCCAAATTGTCGTTGCTTTCGAGAATGGAGGGATGAGCCGCTTTGTCGTCGATCCATTTAGGGGCGCGAAAAGGTTCATCAGTGTTCAATATCGCTAATCTGTTGTTAAGTGAGTTGGGTAAAGGTTCTTCCATAACTTTGTCATTTTTCTCTTTTACCTTTGCCAAAATTTACCAGACAAATTCTCACCCAAGTTAACTCGCCCATGTATACATTATACATACAGTGTATAACTTATGCGAAAATGCGGTAACCGTGTAAAGATATCACCAACAAAAACTTTCTTCAACATATACGCTATTTTTCTGCGGAGATTTTTCTGCGGGCAAAAAATATTCTACTGACAAAATATTGACCTTAGAAAATAACCACTTATGGTTGAAAAGATTTCGTACGAATCGCGCACGTATTTTCATAGTTTTAAACAGACGCGATGAAAGAGTTACGACTGCGTAAGAAAAACACACAGGGATATGGGGTACTTTTTATGCTAACTCTACTGTTGCCTCGTCTCTGGTTGCCATTTTGTTTTTTTCGTCATAACCGCTCCAACGATCTGAAAAAAAAAACTGAAATTCGTTCAGATTTTTCATCGCCAATCGTTATTTATCCGTGTATTCTTGAAACCTTCAAGATTAAGTTGCTTTTCAAAGCTCCGAAACGAACTTTGCTAATTTATGTTGAATATCCCTAATTTTGATAGATCTGCGATATAGGGGAATAAGTTTTTATTTCGGTACTCTGATTGATTTATAGAAATTTCTATTATGATAAACAGAATATTATTGTTCAGCAAGTGTATTTTCGAAACTAGTCGATAGCTAAACACTGATTGACTTCGCGTGAAACAAAAATTTATTTTCGGACATTCTTCATTCGGAAATCTTTATCGCTGAATAATTCGTTGACGTTCTGAAAAAAAAATCACGAAAGCTACTAACCTGATACTTTAACTGATATAATTCTTTTCAAGTCGTTAAAATACATAAAATAAATTTGAATCTGTTTTTAAAATATCCCAAGATTATTTGTACCTACGAGAAAACTTTTGCGACATAATTAGAAATCTTTAGATACGAAAATAGATATTTTCATCTCAAAAAAACTGTGATTACATTTCAGAATTGAACGCATCATAGATATCTAAACAGATATTAAGGATTGAACGCTAGTTCGGTTAAATATATTTTACCGCATACAGGAAAATTCTTTGCGGTTCCCGAACAAGTTAAGGTCACGTAGTAGTCCTATCTTTACCGACCAAGAAATCTCACTCCTTTTCTTCCTATATTGAATAAACAAACGAATGGAAAGGGTTCAAATTTCGAAGTTACTCATATTCCGAAAATTGTCAAAAATGTGTGTGGTTCCTTTTTGAATAGAAACCCCTCTCCGTTCCTTTGTCTGTTTAATAAATGAAAAAAGGCTGAGTTTGCTCAGTCAGTAAAGGTGGGAGTACTACATGATCTTGAGGAATCATAGGCGACTGGTAGAAAACCTTTACTGGCCAGCAGAAGCCGGAAACGAGTTCTGATGTTGGCGCAACATTTACAGCCTGCATATAACATACATACATGTCTGTTTTCATATAGACAAAACAAACTAACACGTGTCAAGGTGAGCGTTTAATCGATATTTACAAGGCAGTTAATTTTAATCAGCACAGTTGCGTGACGCCATCCTCGTGCAGGCTGAAAACATCCGCTATTATATGGAACGTTAATTTTTTCTTTCTCTCTCTTCATTTACAATAACTCAATGTATCCTTCCGTCCCTTTTACCGATCCTCCGCTCCCTTGCGCGACCTCACATGTTTTCACATTGCGGATAAAAGGCGTAGAATAAACGCGGGATGTCTGCCGAGACAAATTTATAGTCTTATTTACTTATTTTGTTTACTATAGATGAAAAATACAGTTCTTCAGATTCAAAATTAAAACCTTTTTTTGCCAGGCTTAATTAACCTCGTGATAACCAGAAAACGTGTACAAGTATTGTCAATTATAATCGCAATGAATATAATTGCTTATTGTACCACATTTTCGTGTAATTTCAATAATATTATATTTGAATCGCTATCGCGAAGAAGCCCGTTTTACTAGAATTATCTTTTAAATGTAATAAACGAAATTCTTCTCAGTGTACTCGGGGTTAATTTCGGCGATACCAGGAATTCTAGGTTTCGTGAACCGCGATTGAACCCCGAGGGACTCTCGCTCAGACTTTGCACGACAGTGCGGAGGCGTCTATTACCAAATTAAAAATTCAGTTACGATCTTGATTAAGAGCCATACACGTTTTACCACCGATGGTCGTAACACTTTGACTGTGGCATTCAGGCGTGGGCGTCTAGCTGTCGCGAAATCAGCCACAAGCCTTAAAAGTCTTGCAGGTTGCGAAATTCAAAACCGTCGCGATGTTTCGACTCGGGGAATTATTTAGAGAAAAAGTCAGAAGGGAAAGAATTCGAGAGAAATTTAATATCTCGAGTAAAGAACGAGTTGTAAGGAGATACTATCGTCCGACACCGCGGGATACAACAAAATCGCGACAATTTATCGTACAGCGAGCAAAATCGTAACCGAATCTTTACAGTACCTACGTAATTCTTGTAATCGCTTACGCGAGGAGAAGAAAAAAAGAGATAAAACAAATATCTTGCAGTAAATAATAAAAGAGACCTAAAAGCCCGCGAGGTATTCGGGGCGAAGTGAAGAATGACACGTTGAGATGGATACACGGATGCGTAATGCGAGGAGGGCTGGATCAAATGCTTCATGAATCTCGGTATCAATGATGCATCAGTTCTACAGCCTGGTGGAAAGAATACTGACGATGAGTCAATGTCGAAGAAAAAAACGTGGCATTAGGCTTCCAGAAATTTGAGTAAATCGAGTCGAATTTATTTTATCGGGACGATTTGCAGTTGATGTGGGAAAAAGTGTGAAAATATCGTAAACTGGAACGACGAAATTTTTCGCGGATTATTAACAACTTGTCGGTAACTTTTTTGTTTTTATGCTATAAGCAGGTATAGGTACCGTTCCTCCGATTTCAATTAACGATAGTTATAGTTTAGTCGGAAATTGATATTGTTTAGAAATTTTCAGGGGTCGAATTTTCAATCAACTTCTTCTCACTTGATGCCAGAACAATCGAACATTATACGTGATCACATGATCACGTTTTATGACTTAGACTAATTTTGTCACTGATGTATGAGATAATCTTGCACGTAACATACTTTACTATATCTTGTAATTTCTAGTTCGGATTCGTCATCAGCGACCTCAAGAACCCCCCTACATCAAATTTTATCGAAATCCGTTCAGTATGTTTAATGTACCCTTGAAAGGGTTAAACGGGGAAATCCACCCTCTTGCGGGCACGGGTTGAGGTTCAGATAATAATCTGAAAAAATTAGGAAATTATTTTTTAAATATTCGGAGCCAATTTGGGGGGTAAGCCAGTCAAAATTCAAAAAATGACCTTTTTCAGGTCCACCCTAAATTTTACGTAGATATCGCGCATTGTACAATCGTACACGTGGAAAACTGTGAAGTAGGAATAAATAGGTATAACATACGTAATTCGTTAACGTTTCCCAGTCGTCGATGATGCGGGATTCGCGAGGTCGTATCGTGGGTCACGCGAGAGGAGCGTTAAACCGATGGAGAGGGTGGCTCTTAGGGGTAGTAAACACACATCGACGCACGCACACACAGGCCGATTTCCTGCAAGGTAAAGTTCAAGTGTCGTGTGTGGCTGTCCGAAAGGCGAGTGCTGCGTGTAATCTCGATCGCGAATTGCACCTGAACGCGTATTCGCGTGTCGACCAAAGGCATTCCTTTTTTTGCAAGTGCCATTCCACGTGATCCGGCTTTTAGTCGGGACCTTGGCTTCGCCTTTTGGTTCAAGTTCTCGCCCGACAGAAGCTTCACCTTTTTTTTATATCACGGATATTGTTTGGGAAAATATTTGTAATTTTTATTAATTATGTTGAGTACTTATCAAATTATTATAATCCTGTGATACGAAAATCTCGTCTAAAATGAAAAAATAGAAAATATTTCAAATCGCTTGGATATCGTTAAAAATCTAGTAGATTCGTTAGATTTTACAACATTTTACAAAACTGCTGACTGTTTTACAATATTCAATTGGTAATATCGCAATTTTTTCATATCAATTAATATCAGTATGACGTGAGATTGAATATTCAACGATACCCAATATTCCAAATAAATTTTCAAATGAATTTATAGAAAATAGTCGTCTGCACAAAATGATACATCGTATGATGAAATTAAAAAACTTTAATCAACAAATAAAGTATCAAAATTTAAGCTTTTCATCGTAATTCCAGTATTTCCTTTTCTTTTGTTGCAACTTCGCAGAGATTTTCTCATCTTCCGAATATGATAATTTTATAAACGATCAGTGCACGACTATTCCGTGATAAAATTAACAAGGAGTATCGATTCCGGGCCAACCAACCTCCCGAAAAGTGATTTCGATCGTTTAGCAGACTTCCGTGGCGCAACGAGTTCGCTTTCGCGTTTCAACGAGCCGAGAGTGCTCGATGATCTTCTCTTCCTCTTAACCCTTATCCCAATCCCAATTTATTGAGGCTCTAAAGAGCCGCCGTCTGATCCGAGAATGCTGGAAAAACTTCCCCCGATCCTGAAGCGACGACGTCGTCGAGGGTACTCATCCACTTGTACAGGCTTGCTTTAGACCCCGTTTTATTAGCCCATTTGGACTGTTTTATCTTCCTTACTT
Source organism: Neodiprion pinetum (assembly GCF_021155775.2). Taxonomy (NCBI): domain Eukaryota; kingdom Metazoa; phylum Arthropoda; class Insecta; order Hymenoptera; family Diprionidae; genus Neodiprion; species Neodiprion pinetum. The sequence goes on from NC_060232.1 coordinate 25,255,971, forward strand.
ACTCTGTACTTACTATAATTTTATTTTGAATCCACCCGCAGTGAGCTGATGCGCTGGTTTTAAGCACTTCGATTTTTCTCCGCGATGCTGAACTTTGTATAATACATTAATTCCGATGCTCTTTGCAAGATCAAAGTTTTACTCGGTGCGCTATAATCCAGTGATATTTTTTAGATTTGGTTATGCTCTTTTGAATTGCGATAGCTGAACATTTGGAACAATTTGAGTAAAAATTAAGCATATTAGAAAACAAAATTACATTTAATTTATTCAGTATCATGATTATTTTCCACAAGTATCCAAAGCGATGCTTTATAATTGGGGAGTAAAGAGTAAAAATTGAAAAAGAAATCATATTCCTAACGCGCAGATAAGAAGAACTCGTTTCGGAAAAACGGATGAGGCTATACGTTCCTTATAGCATAGGCCGGAATGCTGGAAAAAATTTGGATATAAATCCTGAGCACATAAAGCGACGATCTGAACGACGTGCTTCGAGGAAACGGGTAATACGAAGATGAGAATTTTGTAGCAGAGAACTTGAAATTCTCTGTGAAAAAAATTTTCATGCAAATGGCAAGAATTTATTACTTTTGCACCGGAAAAATAATATAGCTACATTCTTACAGATGTCGAGCATTTTTTGGAATACCTATACTTGAAAAAAACCATGTGTAATACATGCTTCGTATATTTGCTAAGTAAGATAATATTAATCATTTTCATTTCTAATAATTGTGACCTTTTTTTTTTTTTTTTTTGCAGAAGACAAAACTGTATAGCTTTGACTCCATCATTTAGCATCAATCAATATTGCATCGAATAATTCCACGCATTTTTGTCAGGTCCACGTAAAAAAGAATATTCGTATATAGTTTCTTTCGAGAGTGTATAGAATTTTGATTAAATATTGCGACCATTCAAAATCCGGCCGCATTGCAGGTCTTTTGCTATGATAATCGAGTAGTGCCAACGGCGGTCAGAGCCGACCACTCAAGCATGGCTGACCCAACGCGGCTTATTTCACTCATCGATTCGTCAAAGCGGTTAGAAGAAGAATCAGTTCGAGAACTTGAGAGATCAGCTCGAGTCAACTTTGACAAACGGGCAAACACGCAGAGTCACGTTCCGTTGTGCGTGATTGTTTGCCGAAAATCATGACATTTTCATCATGAATAATAAAAAATACAAAAAAAATACATCAAATGAACAAGAATTAAGGCCTTAGGTTGAAGTTATTTTGAGCTATGTGTGAACATGAATATATTACTATTTAGCAAAGAATTGTCCGAAACAATTTCAAATGATCAACATTGATTTACAACGATTTCTATTGATTTCTATCTTATAATGCAGTTTTTATTTATTTCCAATGTGCTGTGTGACTCTCATTGAATTTTCATCTTGTACATGATTTCCAATGTTTAATTTTGACGATTCCCAAACGCTTGCCTCGCGATTTCTTCAGTGTATCATATGACTTCAAGTTATTCCCTAATATTTTTAATATTTTAGTCATTAAATTTTCTTTGATTAACAATTTGATTTCCAACTGTTTAAATTCATGATTTCCTTTCCGAATTAAGTAGCCTTAGCTTGTCATACATAAAAACGGTGCAAATGTCTCAACAAAATAAGTAGGTTTAAATGCGTATAAAACAAAAAAAAATTGCCAACGTAAAAATTTGTTGGTTAAAAACCACGGCTAAAAAGTTTCCTAACCTAAAAAAAACAAACCTGAAAATAAAACCGCAGTAACGGTCTTATTTTCAACTTTATTGCCCGATTCGTTGCATTCTTCGAAGCGAAACTGTTCGTTGTATCTATCTGAAAATAAAGAAGGGAGCGTATAATCGTAGAGTGAAAAAAAAGGGGCAAATAAATAGTTGAAAAAAAGTGTTACCAACCCCGACAAGTAAATCCAAACGTTGAAGAGGCTACGCGTACCGTAGGACACAGGAAAGATCTTAGGACGTTGCGCGTGATAATAAAACCAAAGGATTAGGCGGTAAGCTCGAAGCGACTTATCGCCCTCCCTCCCGCCCTCTCTCTCTCTCTCTTTCTCTCTATTCCTTTCTCCCTCCCTCACAGTCGGCGAGGCAGGGGCGGTTACACGGGGGATCTGCAAGTGCCCGTCGACGATGACGCCGACGGTGGGAAGAAGCGGAGGAGGGTCTCCAAGGAATTGGTATTCCGAGGGCTGTAAGGGCCTATTTATACGCCCTATGGTAATATATGTGTGGCCGGCCCTCGGTCCCTGTTTGTTATACACGCGCTAGGCGTACCGTAACACGATATTGTCAGAGCTGGGTATTTTCGTGGCAGCTCTGCTATACGCGCACTTACGAAATATCTAGGAAAAATAAGGTCGACTCTCGTTCGAAAGGTTCTTACTTTTCCTGTATTTCCCGCCCTTCGCTAGACCTGCACGTTTCTTCTCTTCGGGCTGTTTCGGGTTAAACGTCGCTGTCGCGTTGACGGTATCGCATGGCGAAAAAACACCCCTGAGTCGATCGACACTCCCGAGGGTGCTGGTATTATCGAATCGCTTCAAATATATCCGAGATTGCGTTTGAAATCGGTGGAAGTAGATTTGAGTCTTGGGATTTGAATTTTATCAAGATATTATGAAAATTCAATCGATTCAAATCAAAAGCGCTAATTGTAAGACACGATAATTCGTAGCTGATTGTGAGTAACGAACAGTTTGAATTTATTGGTTAAACGAAACTTGCCGGGAATTGTTATAAAACATAACGTTGAAGAATTTTATAAACTCAATCATCTAGTTATACATTCCATTTCCAAATTCAATCCCACATTTTTTGTTCCTTGTCTCATTTTTCAATTTCAAATCCACTTTTACATATCGACGAGGCGGGATGATAATAAAAATTTATTTCGGTATAAGTTATTAATTTGATGGGTAATATTGAGATAATAAGGTCGGATTATTATTACACTGAATATTGTCTTGTCAACTCGATCAGAGAATACAAATTTATAATGTCTGCAGCGATTTTTTGATTCTCTGAAAAGCAGCAAGTAGGTTTTTTTTCACGAAGGAGATTTCAATACGTTGTATGTATTGAATCTAAATGCAAAATCTATAAGAAATAAACTCCGCAGAATCGTAATTCATTAATTACGTCAGGATATTTCTTCAGAATCAAAAAAAAAAAAAATCAACAAATCTTCAGGTCAATAATAAATGTTATCTACATACAATGAGTCGATAAATTTTTACCTGTAAAAATTAACGTATTATTAACCTCCTCGATTCTGGTGCCTTTAGTCGGTATACGCATTTAAATCATCGTTGTTTGTTATTGTAACAGAAATTCACGCTTCGGTAATATTGATTGTACCTAGACTAAATGGTCTAGAAATGAATGGTGATATTTATGTCAAAACAGTTCGAACCCTTAGCGGTACAGCATTAAAGCTTTTAGGAGAAGAGTGTCGGCGGCAACTTATAGATCGATAAATAACTACGTGATATTTTAAACTCATCGCAGCTAGCGTCCCTCACTTACCAAGAAATTGTACGCTTGGGAATAAAAATGGAAAATTGAAAGTCTGTGCAGAGCGATCGAGGGAGTTTCTGATTTGTAGTGTATTGATAACTATAATTAGTTTTATCTTAACTTTACGCACTCTGCAGCTGCGGTAACGAGTCGCGGGATGTATCATCAAAGAAGCGGATGAGGAAAATGGAGAAATTGTAAAGCAGAGGTGAATCCGTCTTCGTTTCGTAAAAATCCATTGGAAAACTGTTATCAATTGAAAATTACGCGGTTGAAATACGTTAACGGACAATCGATCATTTTCAACCGACACCTGATCTCGCTTCCATTGACAGCTTTGTAATTTTTCTCGTTTCGCTGATTCAGAAAAAAAATAACACTTATTGGCATTCGAGAATCAATGACGACGAATGATTGTCTCATTAGTTTAATCAAAGTTTGACAAAAAGTCTCTACTTTCAGGCTACACGGTTATAAAGTCGTTACTAGCTGATGCGATATAAATTATTTGCTTCATTCTAATTAATCATCGTTATCGTTTTTCTTCTCAGCATTCAGTCGCATGCACAGACGATAAAATTCAAACAGCAACGGCTTGACGAAGAGGGACCACGAAGATCGAAGTTCAAGATATCTTCCGTGCTTCTGTAGTTTATCCATTTGAAGTGCATCTCGCGTCAAAATTTATGAAAAACTTTTTCATGCTGCCTGCGCGTCTAGTTAAAATTTTTTCGCAGGTTTGGGCGAAGATATTTTACATCACCAACATTGATCGGAGTCTTTTATTCAAGTAGAATTCGTGCTGATTACATTTATTTTTACCAATCATTCGTTGAACATTTTGCTCACCTATTTTTCTCTGTTCGTTTTCACACAATGTAATGTAAAATGATGTTTGTTAGAAAAGAAAACTGCGTCAAATTCGAAAAAAATACTAACTTCAGTAGATTCTTTACAGAAATTTTATGCTAAATAAATAAAACGATTAACATGTTACTCTCGAAATAATAATATTGCACGGAATGTGACTGTTTGTTTGATATACAATTTGAATACGAAAAATTCCGAAAGTAAAAAGTTATCCCAGTTGAGGGAAATGAGAATAAATAAAAAAGGTTGGCGGGGGGGGGGGTCCACGATCGGGGGAAATAGAAGGGGGTTTCACATTACGAGTACAAGAGACTCCGGATAGTTGATGTATACCTGGAAACCCTATTACTCCCTGGGTGCAGTTCGAGGTACGATTCCCGAAAATGGATCCAGTGAATTCGATACAGCAGCCGTAGAACAGTCGTAAAGGAGTCCAAAGACCCGAAGGTACCCTCGTCCTTAGACCTCGGTTCCTCGGATTGCTGTCGCGACTCATTGTCATACTACCGATGGTCGAATTGAATGAAATAGAATTTCAGGATGTGCATATTATCCAAGTCCGGAAAGCTGAGGGTGAAACCTTTGGTGTAATTAATTAATTAAATGAAAATAATCATGGTGCTGCCATATTTACCGAGAATTCGAATTATGCTGTTTGAGGATTAAACGCGTGCCACACGTGGGTGTTCTTTTGTCAATTAGGAAAAGCGCCGAGTTAATCTCCGGCTTGGCTAATTATCATCCTCTTATAATTAAACGCGGTATGAGAATGTTAGTTCAGGGTCAGTTGCGCATTGTATTCCGGGTGACGACTCGAAAAATGTCAAAGGTTATCAGACTTCTACATGCGACACGATGCGTGGGCGTTGGAATCGGAAACCGTGTGGAAAAACTATTTATTCCACGATGAAAATTGATAGATAGGTAATTATTCGAGACCGATAATTAACGGAGTTTAGAATGCCTGTCAATAAGTGTTTCGATGTAGGTTTGTTACTAATTTTGGTTTGCAGAATGCCTCAACTTATTCAGCTCTTTCGGACCCAAAATTCTCATTTTTGATATTCTTCTTTCGCCTCTCAAATTAGAACGATAAACGAATAAATTTCAAAAATCGTTAAAAATTACGTTTTACTTGATTTCAAGTTTTTTTTTTCTATTTAAAATCGAAGTATAAGTATTTCACTAAAACATCAACATTTTCAAGTCAAAGTTGAAAATCTAATTTTTTCGTAACTTCGACAAAATTCCCTAACTTTTCCATGATTATTCAAGGTGAAACAAAGACCTCTGAATGTTCCAGCTTCTTAAAATTTCCAAGTAAAGTGTCAATTTCCCAAACTTTTGAAAAATTGCACGAGACAATTTTCCTCGCCGAATATTCAAATTTTTTTCCCGTAATATTTTTTAAACTCCGTGAGCTTGCAGCAACGATTGCATAATTCAACGTCTCCGCGTGTAACCTTAAACGCCCTCGAATTTACCACTGGCCTAAAAATGTCTGCTATTTGGGGTGGGAGAGCATTGCGCACATAACATGTAGAGATACACACGGATATCGAATGTGTAAGCCAGCCGAGCAGCACGTCGCGTGTATAACCTAGAGGCGCTGGTAAGTCATAACTTTGGAGTCGTAGGGTATAAGTTCGAAACTTGGTACCTACACCTGCACGCAGTCGCAGCTTGTAAATTACGAAAGGACTTTCCATGCCGCCCCGAAATAGCCCCGTGCACAGTTTTTTTCATCGACGCTTATTTTTAGGGGGGAGGGATGTTTCGTACCCGTGACTCGAGTAACGCCCAACTTCGAAACGATTCGAGAGGATCGACGGAGTTTTCCTGCTCTCTTTTCTCTTATTTTCTTCGGCTCTATTTCTTCCGCAACTTCCTCTTATTCCTCTCATTTTTCCGAGTTCGATAAGCGCCCCGAGTGTCGGATAAAACCAACGTGAGACGACAGGTAACCTCGACTTCCTTCCATTGCAGTTATAAAAATTTCATACTCTTTCAGATATTGCATGTCTAAGGATACAAGGAGGTATGCGCCATTGTACGAACTTTTACCACACGTAAAGATAAAAAGGCATATTTTACCCCCTTTGTATCGAAGCGAAAAACTCACTGAGAAAAATTTCATTTGTTACAGTAACTAGAAAAAGTCAGTAAAACAGGTATCGTTAAAAAAAACTGTTTGAATATTGTTGGAATTACTAAAAACGAGGTACGCGTAACCATTTTGTGCTATTGCCGATACTTTTTTTGGCAATTGCAACGCAAAATCAGTTTGTGAGATTTACTGTACTTTTTTAGTTGAATAAGGCTTTAACGTCAATTTATTGTTGCACAAGCATTAAATCTTCGCAACAGTTACAAGAAAATATAGTAACAGTCATCGTAATGAGAAAGAATACTAACGGATTCTACTCTTTCCGATAACAGCTAGAAAACTAATTTTCATTTTGTACCTAGAACTATATTTATCGATTGTGGTAAAAAATGAAAATAGTCAAGGACTGAGCGGTAACCGGAATTAAAAACTCTCGGTGCATAAGAATACATTCTAAACGTTGAAATTGAAAAACAGATTGATTAACGGTGAAAGGTCATAAGTATTGTCGGTTATGCACTTTTATCACGAACTTTATGAAAAACAGTCACATTCGCTAATAATGTATTTTTTATTTTTTAGGAGAATAAAACATTCTTTCCGAAATTTACGAATCTTTACGTTTCAAAGATTATTAAAGCCTTCGACACAAAAAAAAAAAAAAAATTGGTGGATACGACCTTATACCATTTACAAATGTGATAAATAAAAATATTCTAGTCTAAAAACACTTACTCGCTAGAGCTCGCTCAGGGTCGGATGCCTAGTGTAACTGGTTTTTGTGCTCGTGCGATCGCTTACTGTTGTTAGTGTTTTACCATATGACATAGTTGTAGGGGAGACTGGGGCACGATGGACTCCCCAAAAAATTGTGGTACTTGCTTCACAGTATACAGAATGAACACTGTCTTTGCGCATGTGACGCAAACCGAATCCACCCGTAAGATTTTTCCTATATAATGTGACAAATCACATTTACACATGCATGTAAGTATAACGTATTGTGAATTTATGACAATAAATTTTGTCAAAAAATACCACAGAACGATCAGCTAAATCATTAGGTCAAGGACCTGGACAGCCAGAACTACGGAGCGCTTGTCCTGGAAGTCGAGTTCCTGCAGGTAGTGGATATGGTGCGTAAAAACTACGGGGCGCTTGTCCTGGAAGTCGAGTTTCACCAGGAAACGGACCTGGAGCGCAGGAACCATGAAGCGCTTATCCTGGAAGTTAAATTTCACCAGGTAGTGTACCTTGAGTGCAGAAACTACGGAGCGCTTGCCCTGGAAGTCGAGTTCCTGCAGGTAGTGGATATGGTGCGTAAAAACTACGGGGCGCTTGTCCTGGAAGTCGAGTTTCACCAGGAAACGGACCTGGAGCGCAGGAACCATGAAGCGCTTATCCTGGAAGTTAAATTTCACCAGGTAGTGTACCTTGAGTGCAGAAACTACGGAGCGCTTGTCCTGGAAGTCGAGTTGCACCAGATAGCGGGCCTGGAGCGCAGGACCCACGGAGCGCTCGTCCTGGAACTCGAGTTGCACCAAAAAGCGGACTCGGAGCGCAGGATCCAGGAGGTAGAGAACCCGGTACTCGAAATCTGCGCAGCGCGATTCTCATACGTCCGATCTACTGCGCGGTTGTTTCCAGACTGAGGAATCCGGCTAGCTGATTTTCGTTGTCAGCGATTACTATAGAATGATGACGCCAAGAAAAAAAAATTTTGGGTGTTGTCGTTTTCTGAACATCCAAGCAGCCGAACATCCAAACTTTGGTTTTGAACTTTAATACTATGTATGATAATACTACTATAATGATGCATGATGTATGATTTTGCGGCTGAAAGAGCGTATTCACCAAACATAAGGCTTTTCACCTTCATTTATTCTGTCGTCTAAGTTTAATGTAGACATGTACTTTGAGCGGTTTTTGTATCGAGTGGCGCAAAAAAAAAAATCATCCACCCTTGTACCACCAAATTCACCTTTTTGGCGCATACGTCCTTATACCATTCCACATGCGATGTATATGCGGTCATGCAGATATGACCCTACTACCTGTAGGTTATTTAAACAGTTCCGTCAGCCGCGAGGTAAGAACTTTAGTCTCGCCTGTTTTTAATTGGGGTCGTCACGACAGTCGAGTGACAAAAGAAGCATTCTAACGAACACTGGGTTGTGCAAATTTTATTATGTACGACACGCAGCAAAAAGAATAATTTATACTCTTCAAAGATTACACGTACATGTTAGTATAACGTTTTCTCAACCTTCTGCCTTGGGGGCATCGCGATCCCACCTTTGTGGCCGATGTTTCCTTCGAGAAATTCAATTCCCTCTTCCTCGCGAAAACTCCACTGAATCACTAACGACCCCTGACAAAGACGAGACTTTGACGTCCTCGACCCGTTCTCTTCGGTGCAGTTTGCATGATTGAAAATGGTTGCTTGACATGTCGACGATCTTGGTATCGGAGAGTACCAAGCACTTGGTAACACTTTATTCTAGACTGATCAAATTTTTGTTTATGTTATTACTATTTTGTATACTCAATGTACGATTACCTCATAATAAAATTATCGAAATGTATCGACTTTTGGCCGACCAACCTTATCAAGTTGTCGGTATTCGTCGTTCCTCAGAATACAAGCCTCCGTCGACTGGTATCAATCATCATCATTTGATGACAACTAATAAATCGTAGTGAGCTGCATAAGAACATTAATTATCTTCACGAGTAATTACACTCTGATCGAGTCTCGGTATTTTTCTCATTTGTCAGAGTGAACTCATCGCGATGCTAGCTTTCCTCGAGGTAATTTGATCAGGCGTAGGTACAACGTGCAAGTATTCCCTATAATATTGATCCAAGGTTCGCAGGAATTGGTAGGCACAAGTGTAGGTGTAAGTAGTGTCAAACACGGGGTGCGATGAACCCGAAAACTGCGTTTCACAGATCTTGAGTACCCCGGAGGCTTTGATCTAGTCGGAAGTGCGACAGGAAACGTTGCAGGGGGAAAAATGGTGTAAGGAAATTGTTGAAGTTACGATAACGGTTTGCGGTAACGTCGAGAGTTCCGCGATGAGGAGAGAATATAAAAGGAGAAAAAAAAAGGGCAGCGAATGGGTTCGAACGTTGGAGATAAAAGTTGTGAACCCGAAGTCATAGCCTCTAACGTCTAACGTCTAAAGTAGGTGTAACTCAAGTTCTTTTTATATCGTTTCGGTGGTTTTCACCACTTAAAACGTTGAAAGTACGGTTTTTATGGTACTCGCCCCGAAGAAACTGAGTGACTCTAAATTACCACCGCTCTGTCTTGCGGCGCGGAAGGCGTAGGTGGCATTGAAAAGTAATTAGTGACACGCGCTCACAAAGTGTGATAGTAATTTATGTAACCTATAATACGCTTCTGAAGTTCTTCCGCTGAGTAGTATTTTATTCCTTGGCTTGAATCGAATAAAAAACGGTGAAAAGAATCAAACGAAAAAGTTTTTCTTTATCTTGGAGAAAAATCATCTCGTCAATCCGATAACGTGATTCGATAACGGCCGCTTATGACGATCGACTGTCCGTCAGACTGTTTTTGGCGGTGTAATACAGGCGTGGTTAGCCTTAATCAAGACTTCGGCAAACACGACCCACTTCCAGACCCTTCCTGCTCAAGTGAATTCAATCCGCCCACGTCTTATTAACTTATACTAAACTCTGCACAAAGGACCCTGAACAAACCCATTCGCCATCAAATAAATTTCGCCCAACCTCTTCGTCGCTTCTCAAGAGATATATGGATTTTACTGCGTGTTTTGCGGTTCGTCTCCATTACTATTCTCCAAGGTGCGCATTAGGCTGGACTAGAAAAAACACTCAACGTGCTTAACAGTTAACGCTGTACCATCCAGCTGTGTTTCACCGTTTCACGAGGGTTTAAAGAAAATAGACAGTTTCCAAAAATCTGGTATTAGATATTCGGAGAAGAATCAAGACTATCATTTTAGGACAAATCTCAATTAACTTCGACGTATGTACTATCAAAAATTCACGAGTAAATATTTACGGATCATTGTTTTAATACAGTTTAACGTTACTTGTGAAATGAAAAAAAATTGTAAGTAATGAATGAGAACGACACCGCAAGATCTGCGGCACCTTTTATAGACGGTTTGGATCTCTTACAAAATCATAATAATTTTGAGATATGTGAGAATTCCTTTCCCTCTTAACGTTGACGGTGGGCTTGCATATCATACCCGATAAAATGAAAGGAAGGTACGACGGCTAGGCGCGATGATCGCGTAAACAACCGGTTTACCATGAAAGGGACAATCCTATTTTGCTACTAATAGGCGGTACCGTGTGGTGGTAAATATTTGAATTAAAAAAATGTCCATTACCGTTTCCACCGTAACGTTCCTCGGAGAGAGTGTATAGATAGGGATACGATTACACTATAAAGTGGCGTCCTGTTGACAAATATGCCTTATGTATGCGACATGTTGGCTGGCTTCGTCGGAGGTTACAATAAAACAGCGCTTCCACGTTTTCCCACCTGTACTTCGATCCATAGGGTTTTGCGAATAATGGTTGAAAATTTGCCAAGTGAACAAAGGCGGCGTAGTTGGTTCACCTCTTACGAACAAATTCGTCGGACATGCATTGTCAAAAACCAAATTGACAGTCGAAAATCCTAAAGGGTCCAATAACCCTTTTGCCCGTTTCCTTACTTTTCTGATGATCTCGGATCAACGTTTTGTAACGTATCCTGTTTAGCGAAAAATGTCCCGAAAGAATTGCGAGTACCGGTCTTCTGCGGTATTAGAGCACCTCATAGATGACACTCTCGAGTTCGTCCGTCCGAAAATTCAGTGCCAGCAGGAATGACCGGCCGATTATAAGGGGGAGAAAACTGTCGGCGACTTACAGCAAACACACTCCGAAGCCAGAGGGCGAGCACCCGTTTGCTGGAATAACAAGGTGGAATTGAGGGGATGGAAGAATGGGAGTAAAAAAGATAGAGCACAAAGACGATGGGACTGAAAGAGGGAGGATGAGGAGCTGGTTTACGGCGCTTCGAAGGGAAAGGATCAGCGGTGCAGTAGAAGACGGAGATCAAATTAACTTCCATTATGGAACTACACGTGTCGAACGGCTTTGTCAACGACACAAGGCGGATTATTGTCTGGCCCACAGTGTGCCAGTCTCGCTAACAGCCTCGTCGTAGAATCCAACAAGCACGACGACTGCGCGATATCTTCACGCGTGGATATCACATCTGTACCCACAATGCGATATTACGTACCTATTATGTATCGTCAACTTCGGCGCCGCAGTGTTTGTTCAAGAGACTGTTTGTAGTTTGGCCCGAACGACGTTACGTGGCTTAGTTTAATAAAAATATCGTCCCGATGTCTCGTTCCCAATATATCCGGATTTGCAATTTACCTTCGCTCCGGGAGAATTGACACACTCAAGATGATGCTAATAGTCATCATGGAGTTGAAGTTCGTAAGGTTAAGGTAAAGGTGTGTTTTCAGGAATAAATCGTCATTTTGCAACTCAACGATTGTCCAGAATTCGGTAAACCACAATGAAGGTGAATGTGCTCATACGTTGCAAGCTCAACGCCTTGAGAAATGAGGTTGGAGCTGGTAACGTTGGCGTAACGATGCATGTTTAAGAAAAATAATTTCTACGCAACTCAAGGATTGTCCGAAATTAATTAAACCCTAATGAAGCATAACGTGCTCATACTTTGAACAGCCAACTCGTGCAAGACCATTCTAATTTTTTCAAATTTATCAAATTTATATCTTCAACAAGAGCATTCTAAACTTCCGAAGTAATGATATTTTTCTAATGTTTCGTTACGTCAACGTTACCAACTTCAACCTCGGCTTGAGAATTATTCTAGAACCGCGAAACCGTGATTTTTGTTTCAATGCTTCGACCGTTGTCATTCGTTCTCAATTTTTACGATTCTTTTTAGAAACACCACGACTTGAAGTAGAAATACGCGTTACAATAAGGACAAAAATTGCATACACGTTGTATCAGTCAAATAGTGATTGCGAGTTCTTATATTTTTTCTAAAAGTCGATCGATCGTGTAAAGTTTCGAACATCACCGACGGTAATATCGTTGGTGTTTCACTTATCCGATATTATCAATGATTCTTGAAACTTTGACGGAACAAGAGCACTGCGACTGACGCTATTGATTAAATTCAACCTGAAATGAAGCAATGCTTTTGAAGGAAATTGCTCAGTGTAAGGGACACTTCTACGAAAATGATTTAATCTCTATTCAACGAAACATCTCCAAATTTCGCAATTACACTCGGCACGTGTATAGCTGATTTACATCGACGCTGCAACAGTTTCAGGCAATTTGTGAATCAGTAATGACGGTAATTTCAGGGTGAAACAGGAGAATTTACCGCCTCAAACGGTTTCTGGTTAGTAATCCTTGTATTTGCCCACCAAACAACCCCGAAGTACTTATATTAAAACCCGTCACGTTCTAACGGTTAAAAAATGTTAATATTATGTTCCGACCGAATTCACCGCAACACCTTTGTTCCAATGAAAGTGCTTGACGTAATTTTCCCGCCAAAATTTTTCCCGACCACTGTAAAATTTTTCATCGCATGCTTGTATTCGTTGACTTTCTACCGCGGTCATAATCCAGCTTTGTAGAAGAAAGGCGGTTGCGGGTTTGTTATGGAAACCCCATGGGCCTCGGCCGCACCCTGTAACCTAAATACTAAACCATACAACATTATGCAGACGACGAATGCATGCACATATTTATATACACGTGTATAGTGTTTGTTCACAATGATAGTAAGAGGTTTGCGCTAATTAAATAGCTATGCTGGATCACTTCCTCGTTCCAACGTATTATCATATTAGCCTGATGCATATGATATGTCGCGTTACGTATTATATTTATTTTTCGGTACACGCATGTACCTGTTTATTTATTTTTTATTGTTCTTTTTTTTCCCCCATCGTCCTTTTTCATTGCATTTAAGGCACGGCTTGTTATTTACACTTGCGTTCGGACACGTCTATCACGAGCGAGATTTACTCCGGTATAACCTGTGCAGCAGCAGCTTTGAATTTCGAATTAAACTCGCAGGGGAAACGACGCTGTTTATTACTGATCGTATCGTTTTTATAACGCATTCTCGACATCCACGTGCTTCTATGTCACCGTACAAATTACTCTCATAAATTCCCTACTGAAATGACAAAAACAACAAAGAATGAATCCTGCGTTTTTCTCAATAACATTTGATCATGGTTTTCCTTAATAATTTTAAGCGATTTTGAAACTTGTACAGCGCTTTTCAAAATGAAAGCTCTTTGACAAATACTGATATTGGTACATACTATAATACTTCAAAAGCTTGTAGCATCCGTTATTGTAAAATTATGGAACATATGACCCAGTTGGACTCTGTTTGGAAAAAATTTTCAACCCCCCTTCAATGATTAAAACCTCGAGGTAAACGACAATTTCAAACATTTCTATCACACCTTTTAACCTCGCAACATTCTCGTTCCGACAATGAAATAACTGAGTTTAATGAGACATAACTTCTGCGTGCTAAATAACATTTTGTACCCTTAAACGCAAGCTGCTTCTGCGAATGAAGTGGATTCGTGGATAAGTACTCTGTAGGAAAAGGTCTCCTAGTTCTGTTAAACATTTTTCTTGCCCAAGAAATGGTTCTTTTTTATGAAAGCAATTGAATAAAATAGACTAATTATTTATTTATGTCCGAGAACAATTTTTTACTGAATTCAAAAGAGCTCTAATGAGGAGCAAATTTTTCTCGGAGTTTACTTTGCGTTGGCGTTGAATCGATATTGACAGTATGACGGATGGGTTTAATTTATCACAGTCAAACGCGTTATAGATTGTACCAGATTCCGGAAAGAGACATTCGTATTACGATATTCGCAAAGGAAATACGAATATATTCCACAATTGTTATACATCAAGAATTTTCAAGCCATACACGGATATTCCTTATTTTCAATACGCTATATCAGAATATTTCATTAGCTCGCGACATGTCACCTCATAAACAAAGCTACGTTCAAATTATATCAATTTTTTAAAATCTATTTCATCCATTAGTTGTTATAATGTAATGATTGTTCCTTGAATTACTACACATTTTTAGAAAAGTCTTTAAAAGAAAATGAGGGAAACAAATGTGGAGATGCAATTTTTGGTCCAATAGAAGCAGGAAATTTTACACACAGAACCACAATGTCAGAGTTAGAGAGACAGAAGGAAATTCGTAGATGCTTCGGTATATTTTTGTGGATAAAAATAAGGTTATAAAATATTTCACAAAAATTATGAAGAGTCTTTCAAGATCAGATAAAGAATCACTAAATTATATGTCATTCCAGTTTTATTACAGCTGGCGTTGGATAACTCTTCACTGTAACCGTTTCCCTGCTCGTTTCAACGGGTGAAAAAATTGCATTTCCGAGGATAACGTAATATATCATTCGTATGTTACGTATATCTCTTAATCTGGCTGTATGTTAACCTTGCCATTCGCTGAAATCGCTGCTCTGGATGTCATGTGCGGGACAACGCGCCAGAAAATTCACTCGGCAGCACTCGAACCTTGAACTTCCATCTCCCAACCGCAAAACTGCCTCAGTTTCATTAAATATTCTAATTGCTCCCGTTTCGACTCTTACCGACGTCTACTACACGAAATGTGTCCACTATTAGGTGCCCGCTGCACTTTAGGGAACGTAATAAATGCACGCGTTATGCACACGTTGAGGCGCGACGAATAAAGTAACTGCTAGATGTTCATTTCATACGTACAATGGAAGCTAAAAGGATCAATATTGGATTAATAAATTGGGGAATGTGAATTTCTGAAAAACATTCTCAAGACGTACAAAATCTGGAGGATAAGAATTCAGATCGATTCGGTATCGACTATTTTCGAAACCGCCGAATTTTACGTTATTGTTTAACAGTGGCGGTCAAAAGTTTGAGCAGATCATCCAATGAAATTAGGTTCAATCTTTTTTCGTCCACAAATTTGAGGGATGTTGGGACGAGGATTAATTTTAAGGAATGATAGAGTTTAAACCGAGTTATTCTATTCCCAACATTTCCTCAATGGCTTCGAAACTCTCAATAAATTGTCCCCTCTTAAAAAACGCCAAGTGAATTCCACTTTTCGAATTACGTACGGCAATTCCACTTTACAGTAAATCATATCACCGTGATCATGTTTTTTTTTTTTCATGTAAGTGTATCAGCTTGCGAGAAGTCAAGCTGATTTAGTAAGTTATATTAAAATCTATCAACGTTTACGTTTTGCCGAAGTAATTCGGTGACTCGAGACGAAGCAATTTATCAAGTTGGTTTAAAGAAAAATATGATCGAGAAAAAGTTGAACTTGTGCACTTGTTTCTTTACAACGGAATTCACGCTGTTCAAAGATATCGAGTGTTGTTGGTCCTTATCGCGAAGTTCAAATAGGTACTTAAACTATGATAAAACAAAGTCTAAAGCCAACTGTAATCTTTGTTTGACAGCAAACACGAGAATTGACACGACTGAATAATTTAGCTCAGTTCACGTGCTCTGGCAAATGATTACGGTCCGAAATTTCGATAATTCCAGAATTGCATCCCACGGCGTTATTCGTTTTACAAACGCGAGTTGAAGCGTCTCGTACCTAAAAGTTTCCCGTTTTATGGACACTTTGAACCTGGCGGTGCCGTTGCACCGTGATCTTTGCAGATCGATAGCTGCGTTTGACGGAAGACCAGGAATTGAGCATGTATAAGGTATTCGCGGCGATAGCGACGAACTTCCAGGTTGGGGTTAAGGCCACAGACTTGCATGCTTCTAGGCAATAAGTTGCCCGCGACTGCGACCAGAGACAGCAAACAGAAGGCTCACCGAATCGATACCTTAACGGTAACATGCATCTGTCTTGGTGCACGTTAGACACATCACGGAGGGTGTGATACACCTTCGCACAGGCCTGCATTCGTTCCCGGCATCGTGCACCGCGGGAAGTTCGTGCATAAAAGGTGAAGGAAACGACGGCACGTTGTGAAGTCACCGTGAAATTTATTTGTGTGCACGCTTTATGCCTGTCCTATTTTCGTTAAGAATAGGTAAGATAAACTTCATTTCAATGAACTTTGATGGAATTGGTGAAGCGAATTTTCTTTCAATATAGACTGGTAAAAAGTATATAATTTAGAATTTTCTACTTGACGTAACAAAATTCAGAACGCGCAGTAAAGTTAACAATATATCGAAACAAAAACACGACAATATGTCAAAACGTGAAATTTAAACTAATAAAGTTAAATACCAATCGATTCGTGTACATCTTTTGAATTTTTAAAACAATAGCTTTTTTGTTCGTAATAAATAAATATACCAAAAATCGTCCGAGATAATTTTTCTTGAGCTTGCCGGTGGGTGAAAAGAAAAACCCGATACACGCCTTTACTCGTTATAATTTACAGATGATAAACTTGTGATTAAACAATAATTGCATTATTATTACCCAAAATCTGACGCAGACGATCTGTGGAGAATTTATTCCGACATTAAACACGAGTTATAATTTATCAGATTCGGACAAGCGGTGTGGAATTTTTTGTGAAAAATTGCAGAATAATGTTATTTCCCTGAAGCTGTTAACGTAACGAGGTCTTACCATTTAAAATTCCCCCCTATGTCACGAGGACTTCTTTAGTTACGTGTAACTAGATTAGCTCAAATGAGCCTTTTGAGTCATTATTTTATCACCTCTGACAACTAGTTTCAACCATATTTTTTCCCGGACTGTACGTCCCGTACATCTTTAACCCTTCAGTGCCCGGTGATGGTAAAGAAAAGAGAGAAAGAAGTGTAAAAAAATATGACGAGCTTTGGGCCATTGTCTGTAAATTTCTGATGCCGGAGTTTCATCAAAGATTTCATATGTTCAATAACGAAAATTTAGAAACCAATTTTTCGTATATATCGTGACCCGGAGAAACGTTTTGCAGTTAAACGGAAGTCGGTTGTGGGAGTTGAATTCAATCATAGTAAGTAAGAGTTTTCAAACATCGTCACAAAGCGTCTTTCCGCGAACGGTCGGCACGAGACCTGCCTGCTTAAGGGTGAACCAAAAGCGAGAGAATCCCCGTCGTCCTCAGCTGGAACGGCCAACGCCGCAGGTATAAAACTCTGTATAATAATACACACCTATAAGCCATTGTTGTGTACCTTGAAATTCAACCTGTCCTACGCCAGGATGCGTTTTATGCCGTGTAATGCTAATGTCCCTCAAGGATCGATAACAGGGGTTCGCCCAATGCTCCGTGTCGACGCTCCTGCTCGTGGCGCAGCGGCCTGCAGGATGAGGACGACGCGTCGACCTCCGACTCGAAGTCTTCTTACTTACTGCAAAAGTTTGTTTAAACTGTATAGCTGACGTAGCCCGGTGCGTCGGTTGATCAAGAAGTGATTAGGGGGACTTCGAGACGTCCTTTTGATCGCCTGATCAAAGGGCTGGCTTCTTATTTTGGAAAACTTTTCGGACAAACGCCGTGAGTTTTTACAAATTCGCAATAATTCGTTCTGCTGGCCGTGCCAAAAAGCACATTCGAACGAATTTGAAGATCTTTAAACACACTTCGAACAGTTTCATGGTATAAATTGCAACCTTCTACGTGGCGCGAGCTTTTCCAAAGCACATTTTTCATCAATCTTACGCAAACTTTGTCCCAGCAATCACATATGAAACTGCTAATCACTATCCTGCTGTTTAGCAATTTTTTTTTCTTTATCGAATAATTGACCGGCAGTCTTCGGTCTTTAGTCTCATCGTTGCTGGAACGAGCTTCTTCAAGACGAGCAATTTGTCATTACCGGCTCTTCGGGAACCAGTGCTATCAATTGTTCCATCCGAGCGGTGGGCAGAGTTTCTTTTTTCGTCTCTGAGTTACATTTTTACTCGGCTGATGGACGGGCTCTGCACCCACGGTGAAAGAATTTCAAGCTCGACTGGAGTGAAATTTGTGTGCGGAGGTTTTGACGATCGAAGACGAACCGTTGGAGAAACAAGACGGAGTCTTCGTTATTCGAAAATTGCAGACGGCCATTACTTTCAGTATAATTGGCAGGGGAACGGCGCTCCGCGGTACATCTATACGGTACCGTCAAGCACTTCCCGTAGTAATTATGAAAAATCAGGTTGATGGGTCTGTGGTTGATTTTGGCCGGATACTGTTACGGAGCGATAAGATTCAGGATCGTTATATGACCGTCGAAGTTTGAGAACAATAAATAGCGTAAGGCTGGAAACTGACGTGACTGTGGCAGAGTTTCGCTCGATAGTCGGACGACGGGACCGTGAAGTCTATCAAGCAGATCTATTTATACTCAGGTATAAGGTATACGCGATCGTTTCGTTCGGCATGATTTAAAGTGTTGCGCTTCGGTTCGAGATATAAATATATAAA
The DNA here is from genome assembly GCF_021155775.2 of Neodiprion pinetum. Lineage (NCBI taxonomy): Eukaryota > Metazoa > Arthropoda > Insecta > Hymenoptera > Diprionidae > Neodiprion > Neodiprion pinetum. The sequence goes on from NC_060232.1 coordinate 25,274,993, forward strand.
TACGAGACATTTGCTTCTTGACGTCTAACATGTACTGTAAAGCGTCTAGATACTATAAATAACACGGTTAATTGGTCGCTTATACATAGGCAGGGAGGCTCGTTACGCGAGGCTTCGGGTACGCTGCAGCAAATTGCCGATATGAAGATTGCCTCGAGGAAAAAAAAAATTAAAGTAAACCAAAATAAAAACACACAAGATTATTATCTCTTCCGTACTGCCCCCGGGCTGATATTTATTATTTCGGAGTTTTTATCTGCTCCACTAATTCCAAGCCAAATACTAACGTACGCGATGCGCTGCAGTGCACAGAAGTCACACAAGATTATTAATTATCGTTTTACGAGTACGATAATTACTCGGCGGAACGTATAAAAGTCAGATCTTGGCACGTGTCGCATCGAATTAAATAATCATTCTCAGTTAAAACTACCTCCGGTCTTTTAAAAGCGGGATTATTTCAGGTCTTAAACCAAGTTCATCCACCCCCTGATCAATATACGCTTATTCGCTACCCGAGTTAGTCAAGGCAACGAGTATCGAAGATGAAGCCTTTGGAGGGTTGAAGAGTTCAACTTGGCTTACAGCTCATTCGCTCATCCCTTCTTTTTTACCATTTTTCAAATCGTACACACTACGAATGTTAATTATTGCCAAAGTTATCGTTTTTATCCTGTACAGCCACGAACGATACGACGATTATTGTGGTAAAATCTCTTCATGATATCGATTCCAAGTATTCTTTGCATACTCGATGAGTCACACAGAGTCAAATTTGTCACATAGAGACCGTGATCTAGAAGCGGCGGGGCGAAGACAAATTAACCAGTAATCGCGGCGTAATATCGAGTAACGAGACCATAGAAGACCAAATTCGAGCATCGCTGAACTCTTCCTTTGGTAATTCGGATATACGGCGATAATTCAGACCCTCGTTCGCGTTCTTTAGGATATTCGCTAAGCAGTTGTGATCACGAGGAGAGTCTAGGGTGAAAATAACAGTGCAGAGATCCATAAAAAATGGGACGAAATTAACCTCTTTGATGAATCAATTTGTACCCGTCAATTTTGGACAATTTTCCTCGCAATAAAATCAAACGCCTCTACGTTCCTAAAGTTACGCATTGTTAGGCGCCGGGCGGGAGTTTTATAGGACAAACAAATTAGATGTATGCCATCGGTTAATGCACATACCCATGATACATTTAGCAATGAGCCGTGAACCGTGGGTGAGACACTTTGTTATAACAGTGCGGACATCCTAAATCAATGTCTCTATTGACGATATGTTATCTCCAGATATCATTCGACCTTGCACCTTCTCCGATCGCCCCTCACCGACCAACCGACCATGGAATGGCCGGTGAGGTTGAGTTGTAAACGAGGATGGCAGAGGGGCTCGTGAATAGGTAACTGCATAGAGACTGATCTCGCTGATGAGTCAATGTTGTCGGAAGCGAGGTTTTTTTCTTCCCCCCCCCCCTCGTCGAGTCTGACCTAGGCCTAGACTCGGCTGTCGTGACCACGTCATTAGGTAACCTTTGATGTACGGTGTCCAAGAGTTTCCCCTCGCAGTAAGGGATACGATTAGTGCGCAATTTCGCTTTTATGCAGGAAACTGTAATGACGACGATACTGCGATCTGTAATTTGGTGTCAATCGAACGCGATCTCATAACAAATTTCAGAATCGACCACAAAAACTGATCCCGGCCAATTTGGTCATCAGTTTCTGTTGCGTTGTACAGTGAGAAAAATTTCATTTGTTATAATAACTAGAAAAATTCAGTAAAACAAGTATCGTTAGAAAAACTGTTTGAATAATGTTTGGAATTACGAAAAACGAGGTACGCCCAACCATTTTGCGCTATTGTCGCTCCTTTTTTGGTAATTGCAACGCAAAATCAGTTCGTTCGGTTTACTGAAATTTTTCAGTTATATAAGGCTTTAACATCAATTTATTGTTGCAAAAACGTTAAATTTTCGCTACAGATACAAGAAAATATAGTAACACTGATCGTAATAAAAAAGAATAGTAACGGATACTAGACTTTCCGGTAACGGCTAGAAAACTAATTTTCATTTTGTACCTAGAACTATATTTTTCGATTGTGGTAAATAATGAAAGCAGTCAAGGACTTTAAATTTCTCTCTGCGTAGTTTTGGGTTGCCGATTATTGACTGCGGGATTTATAGATACAGCAATGTGAAATCACACACATGTATTCTGCGTATTCTCAATTCTATAATGACGTCATTGCGACTCTGCTTCGAAATTTCCGAGCTTATATATCACGCACCTGTCGTCATCCAGTGAAAAGTAGCTAAAACTGCGAGTTGATTTTTACCGACAGGTTCGGGCTGCCAAAATGCATACGCGTGTTAGTGACGAGCACCGTTCTCGATCCGAAAATTGAACTATGTGTGCGCCACACGGACGCAAACGCACACAAAGTTGCTTATCTGTTTGTCAGGTCTTTATACAGAGTGATGTTCCGGTGTTTTCGGGAAAAAACGTTATACTATACCGCATAACTATACGTGTACCGTAGCCGACAGACGTTATAGGCAGCAGGAAAAGCAGAGACGGCGGTGCCAGATTACCTATCGTACCTCACAGAAGCTCTGACAAGCAATTAGTAACGGTACCGCTCTATCGCGTTCTGAAAATACCGTGGAAACGAAAATAAAAATTCGGTGCTAGGCACACGGAATGGATTTGAACACACGCAAGGTTCGATTTTTAAACAAACGATAATTTAAACTCAACAAGTAGTGTGCGATATCTCTCCGCAAAATGGGCCACTGCATTGCGACTGTAAAGTTGAGCCTATGAATTTAATTACTTAATTCTCCGCAGGCCACCTGAATCGGATTTAAATACGTATAATCCTAAAACCAAACTTCCGGCAACCGGAAAGGCTCCAAAGCCCCGAATTAAGAAAAGAATATTTCCATCAAGTTAACGGTTAAGAATTGGCGATTGACGTTCGCGCGGTGCAGAAAGCGGGCAGACAGACGTACCAACACATATAAGACGGTACTGCGTCACGCGGAGCTTTAATTAACGCCTTCTGTTTGCACACCTTCTCTGGCGGCTATAACACTAAAATAGGAAACGCAATATCCTTGTCTGGTCTGACGCGAGACTCGACTCGACTAGACTTGGTCTGGTTCATGGCTTTGGCTTGGGTTAAATCCTGATTATACCGTACGTGGTGCGTCCGATGTAATCAATTTCAACACTGGACGAGACCTCGGATTTAAAGAGTCATCTGGAGGATTGATTCTGGAGAGTGGACAGTAGCTTATTGTTGGAAGCTGTAAAAATGTCACAATTCCAATGCGTCGTTGTGATCTTGACAACCAGAAGCTACTATCCTTCCGAATTTCGAGTACTACAACTTTCGTGTAACCGCAGAGAAAAATTGAGCCGGCAAAATTTGGAAAAAGATCAATTCGTTCAGGCCGAGTCCAGACCAACAAGATGACTCGGCTTATTCTGATAACCATGGAATGACGCGTGTTGTTTTTTCTCTATTAAACACACGGTTGACCTTCGATCTCTGAAACTGAGCCGACCGCCTCGGACTTGGTAACCATTGTACAAAATATCGGCCGGACATCCCTCGAGGATAATAAAAAGAACTACAATCGCCTTTGGCCTTGTGTTGGTAATACGCAGTAACGGTTCGAGCCAATATACTCATCACGTGTTAATCGAGAACGGGAACCAAGGGGCCGACATCACGGGGTGCTGGTTGAGAAAAGACGCCTTCTCATCGGTTCCCAACGTACGACCACATTATGGAAAGATCGATAGCGGCTACTCGATTCGTGGCTATATTCGTCGGTCGACTCGCAGCGGATGAGGACTTCAAGATCCGAGATTCACGTCAGTCACTGTCTTTTCAGGCTTGGCTTGGGTTTGCGGAGCGGCAGGGGAACCGATAAGGAAACTGCAGTCATGAAATGGAGTCAAGACGGTGCAACCGTAATGAGGATTACTAGTCCAATCAGGGCTGCACGCTTGTTACCGAGGAGGTGAGTGTCTCGACGAGAAGCTCTACCGCACGGAAACGAAAGATAAAATTACGCCTCTCTCAATGCAACCTAAATTAAGTCAACCAGCCTGAGAGTGCGAATTCCTGCGTGAGACCGAGCTTCTGCATCGAGTCTCGCTTCCAGCGTTCAAGTCTCCGCTTCAAGGAGACGTGCAGCACCGAGGCGTATATACCTGGATTTGTTATCGATCGGTTCCAAGATTGCTGCAATTAACGCGGATACACTTATCCGGCCACTCAATGAGCTTGGTCTTATCACGCAGGTACCTGAAGTTTCGAACGATAAAGTTTCGTCGAAATGAGTCTGAATAATCACACTGATATATCAAACAACTTTGCGTCAGCATTTTTTCAACCAAAAAAACCCGATTTCTGATTACGATTCGGTATCGATTCGCTAATGCCCTGCAGTTTTTTAGTTTGCGAATATCCAGATACGGGCATTCCAATCGCAAGTCAACGTCATTTATGGGTAGATTACCTTTTTACCGTAATCGGTAACGTGGATCGAATACAATTTTTCTTTCGTAATACTCAATTAAAAATGAAGTAATCCTTACAACAGTGCAGACTAATTGAAGAAAGCGAACATTTCGGACAATCTTTAACTGCACATACAATTTGTTTTAATTAGCCTTGAGATTTTCGGTGCACCTGATCTATTTAAAATTGCATTATCATTCAAAAAATTTCTCATTAACGTCATCATTCAACGCTCGTCCGACTGTCAGCTGACTTTCATGCTGTCACACGATAGACAAAAGTTTACGGACTATGAAAAGTCAGACTGTTTACATTTCCCTGCGGTGCCTAGTTTCCCTTTCTTACAAGGTCCTCATAATAGTCCGCCTGTAGCATATATTGCCACGAGGTAGCCGACGATGATAGACTGAAAAACGTACTTGAATAACCCCTCGGCGTTAAGTACCCTGCATCGCGTACGAACGTCTCATCCCTCGAAAATTTGTGGCACTTGCTTGACGCAGATATACGGCACGAGAGGCCAAACACACTTAGGGCAAAGCTCCTCAGTGAGTATAACGCAAGTATCACGAAACTCGCATTGAAACACCGTCAAAGCAGCACGTCACGCACCACTAAAAATATGAGAACTGCCTCTGAGTCCTCATCTCAATGCAGAGTTAAATTTTCGTGTAATTTTTCATGTTTTTATTTCCGAACCCTCAAATTTTATACACCTTCAACGACAACAGAGTTCTACGTTTTTCAGATTGAATTTGAAAGTATGAAAATTCCGGGTATTGTGATTAGAAAATACCATTTTCATGGTGAACTTTTTTACGGGTGGTCACACAGATGTATAGAATCTATTCCCATACTTATTTCGGCCGACAACTTCCATTTGTATCGAGGAAAGGTCAATTTCCGGAACAAAGCACTCTATATACGGTGATTTCGTGCCGCTGATACTTCCAGGTCTGTTTTTTTTTTTCTTTTATCTCATATATTCGTAAAATTGAGTTTCATAAGTATGAATACGTATATATGTGCAGGACTTTCTTGTCTTGTGAATATTTGGCATATATTAATTAAGTCACCGAGTCCTGCTACGAGAAAGTTAAATGGGGACCTGGGATCAGCCGTGTTTATATTCGATAAATTACTCCAAGAGTTCCATCAATCATCTCAGATCAGGTAGATAATTACGCGTCTGGTGAAACTTGTGTACACGGATTCAAGCGGCGTTTTAATGCGCCTACATATTTCCCCGCACTTGTGACGCTAAGAAGCATTCACTAAAGCGATTTTTCTTACAAAGTTTCTCCAAAATGTCGAACTTTCTCAGAGCTTCTCGTGAAAAACGATTGAACTGATGTCTACAGAGCCTTGCAAAGGATTTCACAAAAGTATAACTAAATTTGTTTCTTTCGTTTTACAAAATTAATCTATCGCACCAAATTTTTCTCAAGATTTTTTGTACGATTTTCACAAGTACGTATAATTATAGCTACGGTAAAACGGCGTTGTCGAGCCTGTGATCACGTATTTAATCGAAACCACTTCATTTAGTCACCTTGGGTCGTAACGCTCAAGACGCGGTTTCACCGGATTTGTGCTGGGTAAACCGGGTATCTAATTTCATAGGGATGAAAGGATATAGACAGAAATTATTTTGAGTATTTCCGTTCAAATTGTTTCAAGCCATCAACTCTGAATCCCAGGAATTATACAAACAATACATGACTCACGATTAGACCGAAGTGCAGAAGCTGGACTTTTGCAACGAAAATAATGAAAAAAGTGACAGAGAAATTGTCGGAGAGATGAGAATATTCGCAATAAATTGGACAATAGATACCATAACTTCGCAATATACGCAGTCCAATTTATTTGCCTTATACAGGATAAATCCCACTGTCATCCCATTTATCCGTATATCATACATTATCCTGGTTGCGATTTTCGAACATCAATACGGTATTTACACCCCTGAAGTTAATCGAAGCGTAGGACGATAAAGTTCAATCAATTTTAGCCAACGCCAAAACCACCCTCTGACACTCTAATTGCATATCTCACGCGAAAAATCGCAGCTGAACCGAGACTTGAGATTATACAGATATAAAGAGCGACGAGCCGTTGATATTTTTCGGGGGGAAAACTTGTCCCGGACAAGGAGCATCGTCGCGTGCACGCGAAAAAGGAGCAATTCAAAGTACGTCTACCTTGGTGTGTAAGATTCAAAGCTTCGTGGACAAGAACACATTTGTCCGTATGGCTGGTACGAGATCAGCAAATATAAACATCAAACATAACGTGCGGTTTAAATTTCACGGAACATATATATATATATAAGCGTACGCACACGATGTATGCCAGAGATAAAAAATTATCGCGTCGCGACGATAAGCGAAAAATTCACAAAATAACGGAGTCCGTCGGTGATGCGAACTCTCTACAATTCCTCCACTTTACTCGTGTGCTTGTAAAAACGTGCAAAACTTATCAACAAATAAGGCAAAGAAAAATCCTAAAGTTACGCATTCCTTCAAACAAACATAAAAATTTCCCGTCGGATGATATTTGCAATATCAAGTCAATATTGAATCGAGCCTCAGGATACACATATATATATCCTTAATAAAAATTGTAAGTATCCCTCGTCTTCCAGGGCTTCGCAATCACGGTTTATTTTTTATTCTTTGTAGACGCGACGCTCACGGTGTCGTATGTGTAAGTTTCGATATGGTACCACACATGTGAGCAACGACCCAACCACCTACACAATCAAGTTAGTCAATCGAGTCCCTGGCTTGGGAAAATACTAGCTCTATTATCGGTTGTACCTACGTCATTATAGCGCAGTAAATAGATTGAAAATGGGTGTTCTCTTGGCCAGATAAATACTATTTAGCACAGCGTCGTTGGCTCGGTGCTGCTAATTCGATTCGCGCTAGCATCGGTGAATCGAAAAATTCGCAGCTGGTAGCATCGCCGCATATTTCACAGAATAGTTTCTCAAAAAGTTAGTCTATCTCCCCACAATCGACTCGACTGATTGTGAAACTGAATGGTGCCTAATGACACCCGCGGTAGAAAAAAAAAAAAAAAAAAATTTCCGTCGCACCGCTGTTCCAACAAATTGCTCGGAAGACTTGAAATTAGGGAGGGTCTAGCCCTGTTCTACTCCCAGAGTACACACCGCCATTCAGAATTGACAACACAATCCACCAACGTCTCGACCCCGTCACGTTTCTTGTGTAAGTATCCCGAGTGGCGACGACCTTTATTTATTGTCGGAACGTCCGCCTAAACCTTCGCAGCTTCCGTTCGGGGCACAAGAAAAGTTAATACCCCTTATAGGCAAGAGCCGAGACCATTGTGCCATCATCGGCTGAGAATATGACCACTGTTATAGTTCAACTGTAATTGGCTAATGCGACAAGCGAAGCGGGGCAGATGAGATCTCGTTAGACGGAAACTGTGCCGCAACGTGTTCATTCCAAGGATTAGGACTCGGGACCAACGGGGAAAAGGCGATCCTGCACAACCGAGAGCAGATGGTCGATGTCTAATTCCTCGCGTATATTGTAACGAAACTTCTGTGCGCTGGTTGAATCATCCGGATCATTCCTCCCTCTCGCTAATTCTGCGGCGTTTACATTATGCCTGTATATCTATTGTATGTATATCGCGATTTGTTGGCTGACACAATACGCCGTGTGGTACAAGACGGGATGGATCAAATCTGGGTCGCGACTCCTACTCGTGATCGTTAGTTTGAAATTGTGTTAATGGACGCTGAGCGTCATTCTCCAGTATCAATTACAACGGTGTTAATAGCTGGACGGCAAAAACCATTCAACGTGGTCTTGATTCTTCTCAAACTCGCATCCTTTCATAATTTGTTTCACGGTGACCGCCACCGGGGTGGGGTTGAAGTTTCGAATTGGAAGAATTCCGAAAGGATCTGATTCCGAATTATTTGGTGCGAAAACTTGGAGTAAAGAAATCGAACTTTTACGAAACGACGAAATTTCAAATAGTCGAAAACCCGAAGGCTTAAAGTACCGAAAATTCAAGATACGATAGAGCAAAATTCTGAAAAATAAAATTTCGGTAGAGTAAAATTCCAAAACTTAAAATATTAATACACGGCACAGTTTACTCAACGACTGGGTGTAAAAATCAGAAAAACCGGAAATCAGAACGACCAGGATTACGAATGTGAAAATATTGAAACTCCAAAACAGAGAAAGATCAAAGTGGTGAAATTTCACCAAACCAGGGATTCACAGAACTGTAAGTCTTGGATCATTCGGAATTTTGATCTTTCAAATTATCAAATTTTCTCAGTATCGCAATTTCGGAACTTTGAGCGTCGGGTTTCGGACTATTCGAAACTTTGATGTTGTATCAAAGTTTCATTTTTTCACACTAAGTTTTACCACGGAAAAATTCGGAATTTGGCGCTTTCGGAATCTCTACTCCGTCCCCCACCACTGTCCTGGACCGGAATTGACTAGAATAATAACATCGGGGTTACCTCGTTACTAAAAATTTGAGGAATCCAGTCAGTTGTGACAGTAATTTGAATTTGATAAACGGCCCAAGTTAATTCTACTTTTCCGCCAATGATCGTACGCTGAGTAACCAAAAACAAAATCTTATAATTTTCAGTTACTAACAATAGGACGGTAACGTTCATCCCGAATGCATATAATCGGTGTCAATTCTCTGGATCAACATACAATGGTTCGACCAGCTGATCGAATGCAAATTATGTATTTGGCGCATGGAAAGGTATATATGTATTGTATTATATATATGTTACATATATGCCGAATAGCCCTAGTAAGAATTTATAGTCGGTATGCTGTACATACATTAAGACTAATTAAGAGGGACTCTTAAAACGTTTTGGAGTCAGGTAGTTATTAGGAACAAGAACCTTACCTAGAAACAAGTTTTTGGCATGGATAAAATGGAAAAAAAAAGCGAAAGTAAACGCGGAGGTATTTCCGGCAGAAAGAGGGTCGTGGTTTGAAGTCGGTAGGTTCATCGGTTATAGAAAAAATAGGAAACAAGCCTTGTGCAACGAATATTTCGAAAAAATCACGTGCGCGAGAGACACTCGTTAAGCGTTAAAGCTGCATTCTTCGGGTTGCTGGGATTAGGATGAAACCACCTACATAGTATGTTTTCATTCCTATCCACGATACGGGCAAAGAGTCGAGCCGGCTTATTATTGAATTTATTACAGTCCGACCATCGGCTTGCATAGTTATTCTTGAGTGCAGGATGCAGGTTAGTTAATTCTCAAACAACTGCGTTGCGCGCTCTACGGTAAACTACTGCTGGGAAAACACGCCGCTGCTGTTGCTGGTGCATTCGAAGATGGGCGTTAAATTGTAAACGTACACCTGTCATTAATGCCACAGGTGTTTTCGATGCTCCGATGATCCGGCCTGCACGCCAGTTCAACGTGATATAAAAAGGTATAGATGTAAATAACTCCTGGACGCCGGCTGCTGTTCCAGCTCTCTGTTGGCACCGCAGTTTGTTTACCGTTTCAAACGTGTCTCGAGATGTTTCAAACACGTCAAAAGCTCATTTGATGGATCGACCGAGTCGAGAGTGTACGTACTGCGAAATAAAAGAAAAATTTCAAATCGGAAATAACCGGCGGCTAATAGTCTCTTCGAAGGTCACGACTGTCAAAAAACGACCGATTGTCCATTCGGACTGACTTTTAGCCAGGCACCGTCAAAATATCCTCGATTCTAAGGTAACGAGCCTTGCCTCTGCACAAGTGGAACAACGTTGTATTTATACGCAGTAAGTTGGTCTATTTTCAAATCACCGCGTCGAGCGGCATTCGATCATAGTTCACGAATATTCGAGGATCGACTGTTTTCCCGAAAAGATAGATAACGCAGGATCGCTGATAGTTTCCGGCTCTAATTAACCTGCGCTCTCGATAATTATAAGAAACGAAAAGATGGAAGACAAAGACAAAAAGTAACAAAAAAGAAAAAAAAACACCGTCTTACCTGCGGCGCACGTAGTCAGCAAAAGCAGCAGTCTGACAGTTCTAGTGTCCATCGCCGTGACGTGTGAATTTTCACCAATTCCTCGCCTTCTTTACTCGGTTTGCATCGTTCCCGGTAAACCGCTTCTCTTCTCTCTTATCTGACTGCGGTTAGGCGGTTAAGTTATTCGCAAAAAATGTCAACCTCCGATTCCATCGACGCGACGCTGCAGACCTGCATCCGCGATACCGTGACCATTTCAAAGCTTGCGAGCTCGCGTAAAAATTCCGCGGCACAAGTCACTGTTTTTCACTGTTTTTTTTTTTTTTTTCTTTTTTTTACTTTTCTTCTCTTTGTTCGAAACAACTTTCACGGTTTTAGTCCAAATTCGACAAGAGCGACGCACTCGTGTATTCGATCCCTCAAATCCGAAACGCAATTCTCAAAACTCGAACTCCGATTCTGACAGAATGACCGAGGCGCGTGGCCTGTCAAACGGTTCGTTGAAAGAATGCGCGAGGGTTGCTCCGTGAGCGTCGTGACGCAGCGGCGTGGCGGCCGATACTAAACCGACGTCGTTGCGTCGCGACGCCTCGCGTTATCACCAACTTTTCGCCTGCCGCCCACGCGCATGCGCCGAAATACCTTTAAGCCAGGGGTTGGAGTTACTTTCAATTCTGCCCCGCCGCGATCCATGTTTGCAATACGAAGAGGTGCTAATTGGCTTAAAAAATTTGTCTAATTTTCACCCCTTTTCACTTTATTAATATTCGCGTGAAACTGGGCGTATTGTAGACTGTATAAATATCGTATGCTTTTCGCGTGTATTAAATCTAATAAGGGGCGAATTCGCCGAGCGGTCAACCCTCTCGTTACCATTTCTCTATTAGGTGTTTCAATTCTGTGGGAAATTAGAACCGCAAAGAAACGACAGAGAATACTAAATTATAACAGTATGTAAATACTTGTGACGTCGTTTTCACGCAATGGTCTGAGGATCACTTACTCATGACTAATTAATTAATAATTAGCATTGTTAAGAACGTGCTTGGTTTTTTCGCAGCATAATTTTAGAACTTCGCTTTTTTTTAAACCAGGTGGCTAGATACACTGTTACACCGTTGATATATCAATTACTCGTGTTTTTAAATTTATACGGACAAAATTAGAATTGGATAATAGATGTTAACTTGAAACTCGGTCCTGTATTTCTGCACAGTTTCCATTGAATTAAAAACCACTGCAACTGTCTAGTTTTTCAAACAGTAATTGTATTTATAACTAGATATTTTTGCCATAGTTTGTAAGGAAAATTATTTCTAAACACTGGGGTTCGTAAAAAATGTACTGTAAATTTTAATCACAAAATACGTTAATATTTCGTTTTAGAAGAAAGGAGGTTAAAATAGGTTTTCAGAAATCGACCGACTATTGAAAAAGCGAGCATTTCACCCGAAATATAACCGAGAAATTTCGAAAGAATTGGTTGCCGTTAAAATTCCCTTTGTAGACACAGTGTCAGTCAAAAGTCTGTTGTACCACCTCTCGAAATTGGGTTAATCCCTACGTCTGCGTCGATGTCGCGGAACGATAAGACGAAGATTAATTCCGAGGGATTATCTCAGACTTATGGTCGCCATTGTACACTATATACGATATAAGAAGTTATACATGAAATTTCCGGTTTTCCGTACTTTTCATACCTTTTGGTTCGTATTAATACGCAAAACTCCTGATTCTCACGGTTGAGGAGATATTCATTCGCGTTAAGATAATAGAATTATCGAATTTAGTAAATACCACATTTAGCTCTTCTATAAACGTAAATGAAATAAAGACAATTTTCTGACACAGGGAAAATTTTATTACTCATGATATCAATTGCAGTTCAAAATCTTTGAAAGATATGAGTTCTCTACGTAAGAAACTGCGAATCTTCGGATAAAAATGTCAAATTTGACATAAAAGTTGACAATATAAGAAACGAACGAGTTTTTTTTTAGTTCTGTTTAATGGTTTCTGAAAATCTACTTCAAAACGGATTATACGATGGTCGGAAAGGTGAGTCTTTTTCAGATCGAAAACACCTTGAATCTTATTTTCACGTCTGACAAATAGTACGGTTTACAATACATCGAAATTTCGGTTCCGAGTGATTTTCAAATAATGGTCGGATCTGCCCAAATACACAACACACCTGTTCGACGTTACTTTTCATCTTCATATCTGTTTTCTTGTCTCCGTGCCAAAATACGAATTAAAAGCCGACGCGAGAAAGAATTCTCAAGTACGTACCATTGTACCATAGGTATAAGGTGTCGTGCGATCGGGTTCCTCAGCTGCAGTCGAGTTTGTTCCCCGACGGGTCGAGGTGTTGGTTTTCAGTCAATACCGGCGCCCTTTATTCTAATTGAATTAAAATATCGACCAGAAGAAGAGTCCCGCCAAAATCAACAACGCGGGTGATCGGCACACGTTTGTGGCGAAAGGGTTGCGAGTTGGTTGCTCAGAGAAGCGCGTCGAGTCTCGAAGACGTATTTAGATCTCACGCGTAGCGATATTTTGTCTTTCATTTTCTTAGCAGTGCGGAAGGGTTGGCTTACCGGCAAGCACGTATGATTTAAGACGTCGGGCTTTAGACGGGGCTCAAGTCCGCTTTCTTTTACCCTGATCCAAAAGCCGGCACGAGCCGCGCCGTCACTTATGATTTACTCCCGGAGTCTCGAGCTAAAGAAGGTTGGCTAAAGATCGATACCGTTCAACATTTTATTACGATATAGTCGTACCGTGAGTTGTGCATCAATTATTATACTCGAACTGAGCTACCAGATTATCAACAATTCTGAAGCGACTTGAAACAAAGGGTTGGAAATTCGAGCTTTTGTTTATAATAACGGTGTTTTATACTTTTTTTTTTTTTTTATGCTCTGAGATGAACATTCGTAGCTTACAGATGTGAAATTGTTATCAATCAACAGTGTCCATTTTTTGCTAACCATCGTCCTCGACAACTTTCTCTTCCGCCTCCGATGGTCTTGAGGCAGTTCGTACTCTTGAATCAGTACTTTTCTAATTAATTTCGTAGGTGAATATATCGATAACATTTCCCTACTCGTGAGGTTAGAGAACTTACAAGCAATAGCTTGGTTTTGAATTTTGCATTTCCAAATGTTTTAAAATGGAGAAAAATCCATAAAATTCGATCGATTTCACTGTACCTTGACTTGTTGTGTTTAGCCAACTATTTTCTACAATTGCACGGAAACGATTGATTTTTTTTTCAATCCTCAGTTGAATACTACTATTTATTCATCCGAATTGTTGCCCGTGTAATGTTAAAAAATTGAATATTGTCCAAAAAACCGTTGTAAATAGTTGACCGAACAAATTAGCCAAGGTAGAACGAGATCGATCGGATTTGATGGATTCTTCTTAATTTCAAACCACTGTAAAATGAAAAATTCATATCTAATCTATTATAAAAAAAAAAATTTCTAAAAAATGCGTTCTACCCGATACAAAAGTAGCTGCAACCTTGAGGAGGAAGCAGAGGTCCTAGTCGAACCACGGAGGGCTTAACCCCGAAGGACTCGCATGCCGCATTCTAACTATGATTTATATCCCTCCCTACCCAAGGTTCACGCACTCCCGTTATTTTTACGTGCAGGGTTCTGCTCGGCGTGCACGCATGCACGCACCCCTCTTGCGACACGCGTTGCACGCTTCAGTAACGAAAAATTGTAAAGGTGGCATCGCCCCTGACATTATTCCGTATTGTCGTGTCACTTTTGCAGGGGTGTAACACCCAAGGGGCCGAATCTCTGCGCACACAGGACGAGAAATTTCTTATCACAGTTACCACGAATTTCTTACCCGTTACCATTTTTTACCATTACCGAAAAATACAGATCTTACTACGAAATGAAAATCAGTTTTGCAGCTGTATAACCGGAAAATCTGCTACGTTTAACTATGTATTTTTTTGTTTTTTTCTTTTTTTGATTCTAGATTTTTGTAAACAACCCGGTAATTTGATGTTGGTGCAACGGTAAGTTAATGCTGAGGCCTTGAATTATTCAACTCGAAACGTGTAAACTAAACTGAAGGAACAGATTCAACAACGTTATAATTCAAATAACCCGAAAATGTGTTATTGACAACTATAGTCGTGTGATAAGTAGTTTTACTCACAGTACCGCATTCTTTTGTAATTAGAAAAATATTTAAAGGGTTATTGAAACGGCAACCGTTGGATTACTCGGATCAAGATACCTGCTCGGAGTAAAATAGTGTTTTTTCAGGTGGAAAGTCAGCTAAAATCACGAATAAAATAGTCGTAACGTATATTTGACATGCTAATAAATAGTTGGCGCAAGATCAAGACGCCCGGAGCTTTTATCCACTTGCAATTTTATTTCTCACATCAGCTGCGATCGTTCACAGCATCCACCGACCATCGTGTTACACCGATTCACACGAAACTGGCTAACGGCAAGAATAGTCTTTACAGTCACGGCGCTTGAAAGTAGAAAATATTCAAATTCTATCTTCGCTCAATTGCGTTGAGAGCAATTCACTGACTTCGGGGAAAGAATCTTCGAGCCTATAATACAAAAATCAAACGTGAACAGGTTTTTAAGAACACGCGTTATGACGTCAATTACGGCGTTAACGACGCGGCTCGTTGTAATCGCATATCATTAAAATGTATTAATACATTTCCATTCGAGTGTTTGCATAGACATTTGCAACCGACATACCTATATATACATATATATATATATATATATATATAGGTATATATTTATATATATATATATAAACGCCGCAGTCATTGCTCTTGATTTAAAAATTGCACGCAGGTTAAATGCGCATGATAATGCGCTGCGCAATTCGACGAAGATATAACGCCTTTTTACACTCTGCCTGCAGGAAAGGTGCGTCTGACAACTGAATTTATTAGGCCGCGTCGCTGAGTTTCTACACACGATGCGTGCGCTTTGGCAACTCACGATCGCATTACGCCGGTCTGGGTTCTGGATGTCAAATTGTCATTTCTTCTTCGTAAATGATAAAAAAGGAAAAATAGTGTTATTGGATAAAGTTCGATTTTGAAGAAAGCAAAACGGTGTTTCGGTTTTAAAAAAAGAGTCATCTATTTTCCAAGACATTTATTTTAAATGGCGATGAAACAAGCTTCAGTTACGCATTTGAATCAATTTTATTCAAAAATAACAATCAATCTCAGCTCGACAGAATTTTTTTTATTTTTTTCCAGTTTATATTTACATAAATAAATTTTTATTCTATGCATCGAATAATAAACAAAATATTCATTTCGTATTCATTGATTACTTACAAACTTTGCTTTTGTTTTTTTTTTACGTCGATGAATAAGTCCTGAAGCTTTTGGTTATAGCTATCTTTATGGGTAATGAATTGAGATTCTCGTTACTACTCGATGTACACTGAGAGACATTTTTACTTCCAGTAACCGCTCGGTCCTTGACTATTTTCATTTTTTACCCCAATTGAAAAATATAGTTCTAGGTACAAAATGAAAATTGGTTTTCTAGCTGTTACCGAAAAGTCTAGTATCCGTTAATATTCTTTCTCATTACGATCGCTGTCGCCATATTTTCTTGCAACTATTGCGAAAATTTAATGCTTGTGCAACAATAAATTGTCGTTAAAGCCTTATTTAACGAAAAAAGTTGAGTAAACCGAAGAAACTGATTTTGCGTTACAATTACCAAAAATGTATCGACAATAGCGCAAAATGGTTACGCGTACCTCGTTTTTCGTAATTCCAACAATATTCGAACAGTTTTTTTAACGATACCTGTTGTACTGAATTTTTCTAATTAGTATAACAAGTGAAATTTTTCTCAGTGTGTAGAAGCAAACTTCATTTATTTAAATATAAACTCAAGTATAAAAAAAAAAAAATTGTTTTGTCGACCTGTGGCATAAATCCGCTCGAGCCACGCTGCGAAAAAGCTCTCGGTGCCCTTTGACTTCCGTTGTCCAACTCGATCACCTTTCAATGCTGAACGAGCGATCAGCGTGACGTCATCGAACGATTATCGATTGGCCTATTCTTTCGGCCGGGACTCGGACAATCTTCGTAATTGGTTCATTAAATTTATTGGTCATTCGGCTCGTTTACCTTGTCCATTGACAAAAAGACCCTATCTCGTGTTTACTCTACGCAGGACAAGTGGACATTTTTTTTTTTTTTCATACAGGAGTACGGTGGTCAATGTTGGGATGAAACCGAAACGAAGCGATTGTTTCGTTGCTTGTTTTCTTTCGGCGATGCGCAGAAACAATACGTTCTCCAATTCCATCAGTTGACAAATTTCAGCCAGGCCGACGTTCACATTCAGAAGCGAATGCGAAACTGAAAAAATCTTCAAGTTCCAACAGACTGAACAATCAATTTTACAATAATTGTCGTCAAAGGCGGTACTCGACTAATTTAAGCTCCAGATTGGGAAACGAGGGTTGCGAATGACAAGGTAATTGAACAAGTTTCGCGGATTCGTTAAAGGCTGAAATCATTCTGGCATTGTCAGAGGGTTTTTTGCCACTCCGTACCCTTCGGCGCAACTCGAAACCGCGATATTCGTAAAAAGCTTCGGAGGGCGGTCAGCGTGAAAAAACGAACGGTCGGAAGAACCCCGAAGGGTGTATTTCGTCCGCTGCTCGACGATACGAAGACTACAGGCCTGATCAGAAGCGATGCCGCGAGATTTAATGGGGTCGATGCGGCGTGTGGGCGCATCTTTCGTTCGTCTAAAATCTAAATCGTAAACTTCTTTTCGTCAACAGAAAAGCGGCACGACTCGCTGCACAGAGAGGGCGGAGGGAAGGTGACTATAAATATAGGACATGTATGGAGCAAGCGTGTGTGTGACACTGGTGATAAATTAGAAACTCGATTAATCTTACGGGACGCTTTGTGTATAAGGAGGCCTTAATTTCGTGCCATATGTCTAAATTAGTCGTTGATAGAGGGCGTATAATATGACATTTCACGAATTCCGTGCTACGGTACAATCCTTACCGAGCAGGTCACAGATTTTTCCCCCAATTAAGAGATCTCGCCTTCTGTTCGATTCGCAATATTGAGATCAGGCGAGGAAATACAATTTCTAAACGGCTTAGGCAATCTCACACACGCCACGAGCTCCTCTAATTGGGCCCATGATCCTCTTATTGTACCATTGTCGACGGCGTTTCTGGTATCCGTTGCTCGTTTCACGTGCTTAATGACTTGGTCCCATTTTCCAATTACACGGGGTAGACGAACCAGTTCCTGGTTAGTCAAAACCGCTGTGTGAAAATAAAGGATCGAGAACTGTGTAATCTAAAATTATTCAAGTGAAACGATGCGTGAAAGGAACCTCTTCTGGACACGGAAAGAAATACAATAACTGAAAATTCTAATCAACAAAGTTTGATCAGTTGTTGATAATATCGCATATTGAGAGAAATTTTTAGTTCCGGTTACCGCTCAGTCCTTAACTATTTTCATTTTTTACCACAATCGAAAAATACAGTTCTAGGTACAAAAAGAAAATTAGTTTTCTAGCTGTTACCGGAAAGTCTAGTATCCGTTGCTATTCTTTCTCATTACGATCGCTGTCATTATATATTTTCTTGTAACTGTTGCGAAAATTTAATGCTTGTGCAACGATAAATTGACGTCAAAGCCTTATTTAACTAAAAAAGTAGAGTAAACCGAACGAACTGATTTTGCGTTGCAATTGCCAAAGAAGGATCGACGATAGCGCAAAATGGTTACGTGTACCTCGTTTTTCGTAGTTCCAACAATATTCAAACAGTTTTTTTTAACGATACCTGTTTTACAGAATTTTTCTAGTTACTGTAACAAATGAAATTTTTCACAATGCAGAGTTGTAATTACTGGATCGTTATTTTTAGTACCAAAATAATCTGTTCAGTTTTGATTTGTCAAGGATAATTTCGGTTATGATTCGGATCTCTTAGATGAATTGCGACAAGAACATTTTTAATATCTTAATACGTTTTGCAACGACGAAAAAGTTCGTAACTTGTACATCGTTTTCGTAATTAGCCATCAAGTGCGATTGAGTAAAAACTTTTCCGTCGGTAACTTGGCAAGTGAATTGAAAATTTAATAAGCAAAGCATACTAATTCATAAAAATTTCCACAACAACTAAAAAGTAAAAATTGCTAGTACTTGAATTAAGTAATCTAGATTTACTTTCATTTCTTTCCTTTCACCACGAAACCTTTTGTAGTTGAAACCGTAGGTTACATACATTTCCCAAGAGTCAAGAAATCACTAGAAGATCATAATTCGTGACAAATCCCAGTATTGCAGTTTTGTTAAAATTCCCACAAATTATATCACTGTAATCGCGTAACTCATCTCCGGCTTCCTCACTAGCACAGAACATGTCTGTAAGTACCTATTCCAGAACCGGATGCAGGTTGCACCTTCAGCCGACACGATACGGAATGAGTGATGCAACGAGACGCGGAAATTATTACCCACTATCCCGCTTGTACGTTTTTCTGCAGTTTGGTATCTCGAATTACTCGTCCTGCAGCCCCGCGGCAATAATATGTGACAACTTCTAATCTCCCCTCTGTGCTGTGTGAATTTTTGTGCCACATTAATGGCCACTAGAATTTGTCGTGTTACGATACCTACGATACCGAGTGTATATATATGTATATATGTATATATATGGATATAAGGCATAATGGCGAACGGCACGCGATGATTTCCGGCACAGACTCGAATTAATGCTGCTGCTGTTCGGTTCCGATCGCCTGCAGACTCTTTTTAGGTATAAAAAAATTGATGAGAATTTTTTACTCTGATACGGTTAGTGTTTTCTGATAACAAGAATCAACGAGATAAATTTCTATTTGCGGTTACCATGCAGTACTTATTAGGCCTTGACTGCATGTTCAGTTTTCATCATCGAAGAAAAATATGCTTCTGGATATACAATGAAAATGAGTCTTGTAGCTAAGTCCGGAAAATCTAGCAAGTGTTATTTTTTATTGTTAATTATGGTCACTCTTACCATATTTTCGGATTATTGAATTGGTATGTTTCGATTTTGGTGCGACAGGAAATAACAAATTTCACGGCCTTGTTTAGTAACTGTAACATGAATAAATTAATTTTTTACAGCGTAGACCGTTACACGGAAGGAGGGTAGACAATCTGGGGTTCTGGATGCCGCATAATTATCACTATATCGAGGTCTGATTCGATAACGACTGCAGCAAACTGAGAGAAGACACGAAAGCACCGTCTGTTAACCGTGGAAGAAATACATCCGAGGGTTGGGCGGGTCAAGTTTGCGACTGGCTTCCATCCCCATTGTGCGCAAAAAGGTCTCCTTCGATTCCACCCTGCAACGGCGCGGCGGGGAAAACTTCTTTGCAAGCTCTTTCGACTGCACGGGGGCTGAAGGAAGCAAGCAACGTCTGCCGAAAGGCACGAGTTTGATCGAACGGCCATTATGCAGTCGATGAATGATCGGTACAACTTATCGATACATGCAGGTAATAAAAATACGGAAATGTATCGGTTGGTTCTCGTACTGCAGAAGCAGTAGAAACTGACATTCCTTATTTTTTGCAGGCTAGCGAAGCCAGATAGAAACTCAAGTCGCGTATCGATTATCACGGTGAGGGTGAGAGAAAGAATTCTGGTGACAGATTCAGGTGATTGTACTGGAATTTCTCTTGCTTTATAGCGTATAAATAAAATTAACTTTTCAATGTTTTGCGAGAAAAAAACCGTGAGCTTGTTGAAAATATTATTAACAATTCGATTTGGTTTAACCAGTTGACAATGAATTTTTTAAGTAGCCAGACACCTAATTGAGTTACACGATCTTGGACTCTAACCTCTCATTTCTCACATATCAGCTTAAACTTGTTCTAGATGGATTTGAAAAAAATGAAATTTGAATTTTTGGCAGAGTTGTGTGCAGAAAAGTACAATTTTCGGTAAAATTCACACCGTGTATTACATTGTGAAATAAGTTGTGATCGAAGAAAAAAAAATCCTACTTTCAATCACGAGTTATACTTACCTACTAACAGAAAATATTTGGTTTATTGATTTCAGATAAAGCTATCGTGAGTTATCCTGAAGACCAGTTCTCAACGGCTGAATTTTCAAAACTATCTGATGAATATTACGTAAAACATTGTTCAAGCATTGTTCTCTTATACGCTTAAAGCTTGAATAAAATAATTCTTTGATTATATGAAAATAAAAGAATACGAATTATAGAAAATATGTTTCTTTTGCCGTTCAGAACCAATTTAACCCCTATTAAGATAGGAGCAGCTATCACGCAGGACATTTGTTTCGTAACAATGGTGTTTGGGCATAGGTGTGAAATAATCCATTCGTCAGCGATTATTATGGCTGATCGTTATAAGCTGATTACCGAAAAATATCACTCTCAGCACCGAACACAATGGGAACAAAAGATTGCAGTATTAATGGTCTCACGAAGGGTGCATATTGCGATTACACGGCAGAGGGTCCTTCATTTCCGTTACGATCAATTAATTAGTAGAATATACGCGAGAGTCCTTCGCAAGAATTAACTATTTTTTATTTATTTTTTTTATTTCTCTATCGCGCGGATTTCAACTTGTCACGATCGCAGTACTTGCAGTTCTGCATTTGTGCAGCATCCCCAAAAGCTTCGCGAGCTTTCAGTGGCTGCTTGTAAGAGTCGGAGAAGAAACGGCTCGAACAAACTCTTCTTTAATTATACGCCAAATCGATTTCTCGCTCTACAGGATACGCGTTTCACGAGAAGCCGCTGATTACCCGTTGCCCTAAAAAGTAATGCCGGAAGTAACGAGCCGGGAATAATAGAAAAAAATGTATTTTTAGACCGAGAGTTTGGACCAGGCACAGTGCAATCACCAGTATGACGTGCCATTTTTATACGGATGTATTTTCCTCCTGCCGATCGACGATTAAAAATGAAACGCCATTAGGCACTGCACCGCGTCACTCTTTCGGTGAATTATTATGTCGTTTTTACCCATGAAAATTACGTTGAAATCACGGCTGGTAGGGAACTCTCGGTAATTGAGTTAAAACGTGTTTTTTCGTATCCTTCAAACTTTGTAGAACTTTCTTTTCTTCGTACTTGATCTTTCCGTAGCTTCAATAATTAATAAATATTTGTTTGTCTAGCTTTCAGTTCGATTTTAATTTTTCCAACTTATGTCCCGACTTCAAGCCATGTAAAATTTCATTGACTTTGGGTTATTTAAATATCCATCTATAACAAATGACTCGATTTTCTTTGGTAAAGAATGAAATTATCACAACGTGTCGTCGAGTACAACTTCAACAATATTCTTGTCTTATACTCGACGAGAATTCGAAACTTTGAACTCTCGAGTTTTGACGTGACTGTCAATTTCTTATCTGGTGAATTATATGCCTACAAGCTTATAACGAAGCACAAGTACCGTAAAAAATTCTTTATCCAGAATAAATACACCCGCGATTCTTGGATTCCGTATACAATGTATAAAGAGATAATTTTTCTCGAGAAAAAGAATTATGGCAATGTATCTACTTCCATGATAGCAGCATTCGTCACCGCCAAATCCAACCGCGTTCACACTCCTGTCTCAGCGACGCTCTTCTCCAAGGATATGATACGTAGCTGGAATGAATCCCGTACCAGAGGATGAGTCATATCCGCGAAAAGCTCTGAGTTAAAGGTGCACTCGTGCTACGAATAAGCTCTGCGTTTGTAGAATAGTGGATTATAAGATCAAGCCGCTGCTGCTGGAATACAAAATTGCAATTCCTCTGTATTGATACGCGTTAAAACTTAGCGTGCGGTTTTCTTTCGCCGAACTTTCATGCAACAAAATCAATTGTTCAGCAGGTTAAATTACAAATCCTTAAGTACGTCGCGACGCGTCGGTCAGGAATTCAAAATTCGCAACTTCGTTCTCACACTGAGTTTCTGACATCAATTACGTAATTTTTTTGAAAATTTTATCGTGTATGGATATTTTGCATTAATTATATTTTTGCAAAGCATGAAAAAGGTTTCATTTTTACGCGGGGATATCTTTTGGTGCAATTGCTTCGAATTGTATTTCCTATCGACCGATTCAACAAGCGAACGCATTTCCGGAGGGTTATAAAACTCCCTTAAGGATTTCCCACAGGATGCACGTCTCGTGTGGAAGATTCGACGGCAGAAAAGTCCGACTAGGCTCCCGAATTGTCTCGCCAGGGAAACGCCGGTGACTCAGAGCGACTCCCACCACGAATCCATCGGCTGTTATGCTTGGCTCCAAGTTATCCCTAAATGAAGGAGTTTCTTCCCTGGTGAATAATTCGCGAGATGCGGGAGTTGAGTAGATTTTACGAAGTACCTACATTTTTGCTCTTCCGCGATGTTTTGGCTCGGCGGTTCGTTTTTTTAACTTCCCGTTTCTCTGTTTTCATAGAGAAAAGGATGTCATTGTAATCACCTCGAAAATGAAAAGTTGAGTTTTCACTGGAGCACCACGATTTGAAGTTTAGATAGTTTGGATAATCACCTCCAATCATTTACGGATGAACGTCTGTGTGTTTGTGTGGATGTAAATATGGGATCGATTTTTTTGTCCGACGATCATTCGAGAACGAGTTAGTGGATTTTAATGATTTTCATCTCCATTAACGCGGCTTTCCCCAACTTAGAACTCATCAGATTTTGGCTTTGATTGGTTTAGTACTTTTTCAATTATTTAAGTACAAGATTGCAAAAAATCAAATAAGATGATGATATCTTAAGAATGGATAAATGGAATTGAATGAAAATTGGTATCGCGAGGTTTTTTGGGTAGCCAATCACGAATCTAAGGTCAAAGTTACAAAATTTAAATTTGGCGTGTTCAATAAGCTGAAAGAAAACTAAAAACATTTGGATTTTGATGAAAACTGATACTCGTCGGTTTGTTGCGTGGCTGATCGCGAATCTGAAGTCAGATTGCGAAATCCAAATTGATAATCCAATTTGGTGGAAAAAAAATCTAAAAATGTTCCGATTTTGGTAGAAATTGGTAGGGGGAGGTTTTTTGGATCACTGATAACGAATCCAAGGTCAGACTTGAAAAATTTGTAACGGTGGATGCATTAGAGTGGTTCAAAATAAAAAAACACAACCAGCATGTTTTCATGTAATATCTGAGTATCCGAGGGCTTTGAAATCGTTAATCACGAATCTAAATTTGGATATTGTTCTTTTTTTTTTTATGAATTTGGAACCTGCAATGTGACAACGAGAAGTTTGAAGGCTGGCTAACGGCCAGTCTAAAGCCGCTTGTTTTCAAAAACTTTTTCGGACTACCGACGTATCTGCACTTCACTTTTACAGACATTTTCCACGTTTCTGAGGCTGCTTCGAAATTTCGCCTCCGGGACCAGCCATTGTGTGGGATTAGGTGTCGGCGCTGTCTCTCGCAAAACTGTGGCACTAATAACGAGTATTTTCAAAGTAAGTCCTTGTCTACACAACAAGAATGACGCGAAATCGTGTAAGATTTTTTGCATTTAATAGCAAGATATTATCCAGGCGTTGCATGGTTGAAGGAAAATCGTGGCCAAAAATGGATACTTGTTATTAATTTTATTACAAGATAAGCGCAAATTGAGTGTTCAATTATTTATTATGTTTGTAAGCTACGAAGATCTCTCCAAGTGTACCGGAACATAAAATACTAGAATTGCAAATAAAATCTTAGACAGCGACGTTTGATTTGAAATCCTTTTAAAATGGCTGAAAATCCAATAATTTAGTTCGATTTCACTCTACGACGGATAATTTCAGTTGAGAAAATATTTTTTTGGAATTGGCCGAAAGTTTTTGCTCAACGAAACGAGTCCACCATATTTTTGACCACTTCGAAGCGTCGTAGTTGAATATAAATTTAAAGAACAATTTATCGCTTGCTTTGTCCAGGTACTAAACGCGCTTTCTATTTCGCTCTAACATTGTTATTTCATCTTGTTAACCAGAGTGGTCATAAGAAATTGCTGGAGTCCGTTTCCCAGTCCGCTGTTGGAAGAAACCATCGAAGATCTTCGATCAGACGTGTGCTTTCTTACTTCCTTATTTGTTTTACCATTTTCTTCGTTTTCGCTCGTTTCGTTTTTCCTTTGAACGTGTTTACTGCCGGGAAAACTAACAGGGCTCAGGTACTGCTGTCTTTTCCTTGATTTTACGAGGTACAAGGTATAAAATCCATATCCGTGTACCGCTGACTCGTAAAAAGACGACAGAGCAAGGTTCGAACGCATTTTGTTCTCGTAATAGAATTCGACACACGATAATTTCAGTTTATCTTTAAACGTCTTACAAACGAATGAGACTTAAAAGAGATTACTGAAACTGTTCAACGTTCATTTACTACCAAAATGACGCTCTCGTCGTTACTTTCCTCAATCAATTATCGCAAGAAAATTTGAGATTTAAGATCGAGTCCTAGACTCGTAATTTTCTACTTGTGGTTGAAGTCTGAACTACGATCGATAGGAATTCACGATACGACGGCGTCGAATGGACCATTTGCGGAAATGACTGAGCCGTTAAAGGCTAGTTACAAATTCGCGCGTGTTTCAGGCACGTGAAGTGTTCTTGCCGTAGGACTGGGTCGATTGTAATAGACGATAAGCCGAGTTGGCGTCAAGCGAATAGAGCCAGACAGCTCGTGGCCTCCGAAATTGACGTGTGATGGATGCGGGCTCAAAGGCTTACACCAACATCCGTGATTTTTACACGCACACAGATTGCTCTATGTATTTTGCACATACTCTTCCTGCTTGGATTTCGTTCTAGCAATAGCGTACAGGTAAATATTCGCGGTAGAAAAAGCTTTCAACTTCAAACAGTTTTGCCTGAGATTAAAATGTACGAGCTAATTTGAATTTCGCAGTAAAGCCGTGAGTGTGAATTCTTTTTTTTATCGAACACGCGTGTTGCAGTACCGCTTTCAAAAACCCGTATCAGACTCGCGTAAAACCGACATTTGTGAATTTTAGCGCGGTCCAAATTTTCCCAGATAAAATTCTGCGCTCCCGCGAAATTTAAATCCTTCCGCATACAGACTTTGGCGATTTTAACGATGGATGGTCTTGTCAGAATTTGGTTATCCGGTCAGCGCAGACTGTCCTGGGTTTTTACAAGACCTTGCCGAATCCCTGCGAAGTTGAGAAATCGCTGCTGATAATGTACTCCGATTGTGTCTGCACGATAGCCACTGTAAGCTGTCGACAAACACGCAGCGTTGCCGACGTTAATCGAGTAATAATCCAACCGAGATTATCGAATTTGCGTAGATGGGATGAAGAAGCGTTGATTGGTCGACGACTCGTTCGAATCCCCGTTTACAGAGCTCAGCCAATATCGCGCGCCGATCCGATCGGTAAACATGGCTAAAAATGTTGCGTCAAAACCACACTGCTCAAGGCCTTACGGTGTGAAAATGATGTTCGCAATATTTAAAAAACGCCATTAATCATCGAAAGAATCTGCATTCGATAGTAGAGTTGATAATTATAACAAAATTGGAGCTAAGTTATCTCTTGAAGCCCGCAATTTATTCTAACGATCGCTCTCTGGCGGAATTCGAAGCTTTCGCATTTAAATAACATGGGGAAGAATTTTCTACAAAAGTGGCATTTCAATTTTCGCTATGAAATCAATGGTTCAGATGTTACAGATGTTCACAGATGATTTATATGACATAAAATTGACTTTTCAGTCAAGGCTTATAACTTTCCAATCGCTCAAGCTTTGGCTTACAAAATGCTTTTAAGATAAAGTTTGCGTCATTGAATGTGGCTGATTGTGAGTAATAACAATTTTGTCGAGTTGATGTAGATTTCGAAAGTGACTTTTAAAAATTGGATTCAAGACTTATCCTTCTTATATTCTTTACTATTTACAATAAGCTTCTCAGCACTGAGAAAAATTTAATTTTTTACAGTAACTAGAAAAGTTCAGTAAAACAGGTATCGTTAAAAAAAAAACTGTTTGAATATTGTTGGAACTACGAAAAACGAGGTACACGTAACCATTTTGCGCTATTGTCGATCCTTTTTTGGTAATTGCAACGCAAAATCAGTTTCTTCGGTTTACTCTACTTCCTCAGTTAAATAAGGCTTTGACGTCAATTTATCGTTGCACAAGCATTAAATTTTCGCAACAGTTACAAGAAAATATAGTAACAGTGATGATAATGAGAATGAATAGTATCCGGTAACAGCTAGAATACTGATTTTCTTCGTGTACCTAGAACAAAAAATTTCTCTCTAAAAAAAAATGTCGATTCGAAACGAAACACACTGTTTCACGTCGGACTTCCGCTAGATTTGGGTACTTTTTTTTGCTATGATGAAATATCAAGGCACCGTGACGAGATGATCTCGCACGTTCTAAGAGAATGCACTTGATGGCCAACGTCAGGCAGCGATGATGGGGTCTCCCCTAAGGCAGAGTGCACGTTTATTCACGTGGCGAGGAACCTCAATGTGGTATCTGCCAAATAAATATGTAAATTTGGCAATTATAACACCGTCGGTTGGTCCTGCCGTCCGAATCGCGCTCGCTATAACGGAGCATCAGACCTACATGAATAATTCATCAATTTTCAGACTCTGTTATAGACGTAAGCTGCGTTAAGTCGTAATTCAACGGGTCATCGACTGCGTGGACGGAGCATTTCGCAAGATCAGATGAGCAAAGGCGCTAAATTACATAATTGCAGTTAGCTGCAAAGCTAATGTTACAAGATTTACAAAATTAATGTATGTTCATCGACCTTGCTTCTATAATTTGCTGATTTTTCTCTTCATTAATTTCAAGTACATAGATATATTTACAGTAAACCTATTCCTTCTAATAGTTAAAGAGGAACAATAGAGCGACTTTCAAAAACTCAACGTGGTCCAACATCGATTTGTTTCTCAGTCGAATTTCATTTCACATCGACAAAATTTTTCGCACCCTTGGTCCAATTCGCCATTTCCATATCTCGTATGTTTTGACGAACTATTCCTCACGGTGTGAATCTAGGGTTGAGAGAACAAAGGTCACGGGAAAATTTATGATCAATTATCTTAATTTAAAAAAACAAATCACCAATTTAACAATAAATTGGTAGAAAAATTTTCTAGCAAAAAAATTGTTGTCTTTTAAGGAAATAAATTATCTCAAAGAAAAAGAAAATGGCACTCGAGCCTTTTTTAATTCTCATCCTCAATTGTTATCCATATAAAAAGTGTGCAGAGTGATCGGAAAAATATTTGGAATCACTTATACATGACGTTTCGAAACTTCGGCAATGTCCGTAAAACCTGATGTCACTTTAGCCTTCACGTATTGTCATGTCGTTTCGCTTGGATTAACGAACGTTGACCTGTGACGACTTTTCTCAAAGCGTAAGCTGCAGCTTCGGCTGGCGTTCCGGATCGCCGAGGAATGTTTCAGTGCAAATTAAAGCGTCTCCGACGTTTCGTGCAACGCTTCCTAGGTGTATATAATGCAAGGGCCCTACGATTTCATAACGAAGGAATGTCCAGATGATGCATATAAACATATACATGTAATATGTATATGTATATATAACCTACTGAATTTCACTTCCGGTCTGGGGTCTCAACGCTTCGCGAGCATTCGTTTTATATTCACATCGCGAAATATTCGCGGCATGTACGCGCCAATTAGAGACGTCTGAGTACGCTGCTTCATTCTCCGTGAATTGAAGTTTATGTAATGCGGGCTTCTTTCACGATATAATCAAAACCCGCGGAAACGTCTATGAAATATTCCTGCAATATGTAATTTTTTACCTGTAAATCGCGTATATTTCAAGAAACCTGCCGCGATTTCGGTCAAAGAATAAAATAAAAAAAACTCCTCTTATATAAATAAAGAAATTTAATCTATTTCAATGTTTCGACCGAATCCAACCGGCAATTTTTAAGTTACAAAAAATAAAACAACAAAAAAAAAAAAAGCTTAGAGTTGTATAACTATCCCTTATACTGGGTAATATTAAACGGAACTCACAATAAATATTCTGCTTGTTACGTTTACGATCATATTGAGGAGCAGGAGTAAAAAAATAGTTGAAAAGGTGAATTATTCACCAACTGTCGATTTCAAGATCAAAAGCGGTTCGAAAAAGATAATACATGAGATTTTGAGAGTAAATTATGGACTAGGTGAGGAATTAATTTTAACAATGAGTACGATAAGGTGAATGACAAAAAATTTCCGGAATAAATGTTACAATTTCGGATTGATTATAATAATATTACTTACAAATTTGGTCACAAACTTATGGACGAGATGTTATAGGAACGCCTTTATGTGAGGAAGTCTCTTCTTTTCCGGATGTTCGGTTTACAATTAGTCGAAAAATAGATCCGAAATCGTTACAGTATGATCGAATGTAAAATGAGAATCGATTACAAGATGGTGTCACTTCCTTTGATATAGAATTCTATCAGTTACCTTCTCTTCTGTTTTATTTTTTGTAACCTAAAAAGATGGCCGCCTGGGCCCGACGGAAACGTTGAAACAAATATTAATTTGATGACCATCTGCGACGAAATTTCTTGATTTATCAATCTCTATATTTATACAGCTACATACGCATGTATAAGTAAGTCACAAAACACGGCTTCTAATATAATTCTTATACTTTGCCACTATAAGAGTTTTTAGATGTTTAAGATTTGGTGTCCCGGAATTAGTTATTGACAATTCCGACCACGTATAATTTTATTCCAGTAAAATCGAATGGCCAAATTTGAATACCTGGTCCAGAGGCATTATACCAGCTACACACCCACGTAATTATGTACCCCTTGAACATTTATCATGTAGATTAGCAGCGGACGATAGTCAGCTGTACCCAAGGTGATCAACAATACCTCATCTATTCCAACTAGTTTATATGCTTCTTGAGAGCTGTCCAAACAGAACGTGAGTCAAGGCCGTAGTTTCGTATTCACCGGCCAAGAGAGGATTTTATACCTTACTTACGGAGATGCATTTGAATTATGCGAGGCATTTCCAACTGTGAAGATAAGCTGGCGAAAGAAACGTTTCGCAGTTTTCTTTATCTCAAATATTAAAGCGCATATATATGTATATATATTCGTTAATTTTTTCTTTTTTTTTTCTGCACGCTGACGTTGACGAGTTCGCAATTTCGTAAACGGTCAGAATTAATTAAGCTTGACGCGAAAGTGATACGCCTGATATTAGCACCGCACCTTTACATCATATTCAACGAATCACGTTATGCTGTGCCACGTTTACATGAAAAAACAATATAGTACCTGAACAAAAAAAAAGAAATCTCTGGGTTGCGTTCAATTTGCGTATTCGCCAATTTATAGGGGTGCGACAGGCCGAAATTTGCACGTCTTTCAGTGCGAGCTGCACGCGTACGCGCTACGATTATCAGGTAAAATATCCGCAGTCTTTTCACGTTTGCATTTCATTCACGAGAGTGTAAATCAAGTGCGAAGATTACGCGTAATATTTTTTCTGGATAATTTTTTTCATTCGTAATTTCAATGGAAAAATAATGTCTATGAATGGCGTGCTCGCACATTTGCATATCTCAAGGTGCGTCCGACACATGTTAAAAAAGCAGCGACATGTGTTCTGTTTAATTACAATTAGTTCAACTTGGACCCGCCTATTCGCATTTAATTAACTCTCTGTTTTCGTTTTTTTTTTTCTTTATCTACGGCCTAATTTTGCACAACGCTACAAAATCTGCCTGAGATTGGGTTGTCATACTTGATGTTCGAGGAGTCATGCAATGTTGTAGAGTTTCCACATTGAGGAAAATTTTTAGTTCCGGTTACCGCTCAGTACTTAACTACTTTCGTTTTTTGCCACAATCGAAAAATATTGTTCTAGGTACAAAATGAAAATTAGTTTTCTAGCTATTACCACAAAGTCTAGTATCCGTTACTATTATATCTCATTACGAGCACTGTTACTATATTTTCTTGTAACTGTTGCGAAAATTTAATGCTTGTGCAACAATAAATTGACGTTAAAGCCTTATTTAACTGAAAAAGTAGAGTAAACTGATCGAACTGATTTTGCGTTGCACTTGCCAAAAAAGGATCGGCAATAGCGCAAAATGGTTAGGCGTACCTCGCTTTTCGTAATTCCAACAATATTCAAACACTTTTTTTAAAGATACCTGTTTTACTGAATTTTTCTAGTTACTGTAACAAATGAAATTTTTCTCACTGCATGCCGTACGCGTCAAGTATGTATTAATGGTAATGTTGATTATTTTAAAGAACTGGAACGAATTGATCCGTTTCAACGATTAGGAATTCACGATGAAGTAATTCTATTTATTCTCCCGAAAATTAGTTATTTCTTGTCGATAAACCGAAATTCATCAATTCGTTTTTCGGTATATCTGCTGCAAACAGCATTACGAATAAAAAAAAAAATATAAAATGTAATAAATTGAGAAACTTTACGTTGCAAGAAAAGTTCGAAGTAAAGAAAACGAAAAGACAAAGTATATTAATGCTATATTAAATTTTTTTTGCATTATACCTGCCTTTCTCACAAACAAAACAAAGATCCACAGTCAAAGTCAGCGTTTGTAATAAAAAATTTGATCTATGTTTAACTTGTCGTATATAAGCGAAGCCAGCTTTCAAGTATTTACCGGTATAATTTTTTCCCAAGTGGCCGAGCGATTCAAATTGTTATCCAAATTTCGAATGAGACAACAAATTACTATTCGTTATTGTTTTTAACGATAAATAAGCAAGAAGCCTGTATAATCCTAGTATATAATTATTTCAATCGAAAGTCATTAGAAATTTTGCGATGAATTTAATAATGCTTTACCAACGTGAATCTCTAGTTCCTTTGGAAACAATCTTTGATTCGGGGGCAACATTTTACCGATAGCGGCAGCACTCTTCGGCTGCAAAACAGTCGACACTGGAAGATATTTTCCTCGTCGATGTTTCTGGTGATACGTTTAAACCGTTCAATGGTACCAACAAATTGTAGGATAAGTTACGCTTCTTTCACGTGGGAATTTTAAGTCCTGAAGTTACCGTGTCTAGGTTGGCTGGCGAAAGAGTTACCAACTGTCGGTAACAGATCCGCTACATCAAATTCATTCCACACACTTTTTACATGATTATTATTTAAAATATACCCATGCACAAATTCCCGGCCGAATGAAGCAATAGCTTATATTCGAAGAACAGCAGTAGATTGCTAATATCTGGTTAATCCAATAACTGTTGAACAATCAGGCAAAACTGTATTGTTGGGTTTTGCCAACGGCGAAGTCAATTCAAAGTCAGGATTACACATTATGCGCGTCGTGTGGCGAATTGAATGCCGCTTTCCGGTATTCGCGATTAGCGTACATAAAATAATGCGAGTTTGGGTTCAGTCGGTAAGGCAGAACGGCGCGTTTGTAATAACTGCTCGCGCTGTAATATTTTACAGAGAGAGGGGCGGTAATATAACGAACGTGGAAGGGCGCACGAACGTCACGTTCTTCCGATAAACCAGACGGTTTTCCGTCGACACGAAGCCTCCTGTTACAGATGAGACATTTCCTCCGCAATTTAATATCATCTCGTGTTTGCCACTTCTCGTCTGTTTTACTCCCAGCAGCTCTGCTGGAGTAAAATTATTTAGCATCTATGTAAAAAATGTTCGCTAATAATATGATTGATCTGCGTAAGGCTGCATCGATTCGACAAATCGTTTCAAACAATTGGCATATTGGTGAAATTCTCGCTTATTGCTAGACGACTGATGAACTTGCAGAACTTTTAATATCGAGAGTACTGATCATCGAAATTCCACGAACAAGTTTTTGAAACTTTCGCACCGATGAACCAGAAATCGTGGATCTTTATTTGTGGAGTTTGAATAAAAAAATATCACTCACAATATTGAACTCTATATAGGTATTTGAATCCTTCGAACAGCTTTAAATGGACAAGAAACTGATTGAAGTCATCGCAAAGAAATACTCCCGAAATTGAAACAAAAAAAGAAGAAAGCACAATCTTGTAATTGTTCATAACAATTCGAAGCCCCGCGTGGAACCAAGGTAATTATAAAATAAATGCAAATTGAATGTTGAAAGTAAATTCCAGACTCTTACAGATATAATTCCGAGACAATTCCGAAGCTTTCAGGTTTTTCAGTCTCCGCAGACTCTCCGTTGGAAAAAATTTAAGCCACTATATAATTGACTGACTGAACGCTGGATGTCAACAACTCTGATTAAAAAATGTTAAGCAATAGTACGAATTATAGAGTTGAATGTAAAAATGATAGTCCTTTTGTCGACTTGAACAATCCAATTTTTTCATCATCAACCGAGTCACAGATCACATCTTACCGCGGTTATTTGTTATTGTCAACGACCAGACATGTTACATAATTATTTACCATCTCGGGAGGTGTTCGGGACTCGAATCCAGACCGGAGGAATTCCAGAATCAAGAATTCAGCAGCCCCGCGTTGACCTCGAATTTATATTCAAGAAGGCATTGGAATTCATGGTTTTCGCAGCGAAGCATTTCTCATTTAAATCAGAACGACCCTCCGGGACCCCATTGACTCTCTGAGCAATATCCATTTCGTTGTTCGTACGTATTTACGTGGGTGCATGACAAACGGATACCTCGACACACCGTCCGGAGGCAATTAAATTGACAAGAGGAGCCTGCTGCCGGGTAAAACTTGCGGGGAATTTAATATTTCGGCATATACATATGTATGTATGGAATTTGCGAGGTCCTAAGCCCCGGATTCGCATGTGTGCAACAACAACGAACCGCCTTCCATCGTGGCTGTTATCCTGGTAGCGCTGCTGGAGAACTTGCGGTCTATGTGACGGAGTAATTAACAGGAACCGTAAACAACCGGGCATAATGCTTAGCTTATAGACCCACCGTTCGTTCACTTACCACTCGACTTGGAACCCTGCCGCGCGTTACAATCGCTAGTTATGCACAGGTTGAATGCCGTTCCAGATTACGGCTATGGGGAGACGTATACGCATGTATGTAAACTCGCGTAGGTGTGGTAAGGTCGAGCGATGAATCGACCGAGGTACAAGAGTCACGGAAACTCCGGAAATCCTGTCGAAGAAGCCTTGGGAAGGTGAATGAATCGCGTCTTGGACGTCTGGGAGGTGTTGAGAATTCACGGACTGATCGTAAAAATCTTTACACGATTGACGTGATTGGGATGAAGATTCGGGAAAATGTTGGAATCGTGAGAAAGTGGAAAGATTAGATCGATGAGGTCAGAAAATTGTTGACAGAATCGAATCAACTGTGCTTAAATACCGCAGAAAGTTATGGTGATATATTATGCTCGGAGGGTTTCGTTATTCGCTTGGAAAAGTTTTTCACTTCGTCTGAGGAATAGAATAAAGACCGTTTTCTTAGTTGGAAAATAATTTTGTTGAAAAGCACGGCGGATTATAATATCAAGGGAAAAGTTTTTCAGAAAGCTTTTCAATGAACCGCATGGTATATTCGTATACTACAAACAATTTTACCATCCAAAGCTTATGGCAATTCGACAATAAACGCAGAGTGTAATTTATAATGATAGGATATTTTGTTTCACGACCAAGTACTTTCGTCATTGCCCCGAAGTTTTGAGATGTTAATTGGATTATTTTTAGTAAGTTGTGCCCGCTGATTCTTATCGGGAAAATACTGGATTTTCAGCGCAAGGAAATAATAATAAGGGAGTTCTTTTCCAGTAGTCTGGTATAAGCGGAATTAGCCTGATGTATCATTTCTCCAATTTCACGTCCAACTTTCCGAAAACTTGGTAGAAAATAATCACCGTGCTGTTAATTTCTCGTTTGTGAAATCGCTTGAAAAATTATTCCTACAAAAATGAATAACAGCCGACGAGAATAAACGAACTTTATATTACGCAGCCGAGTCATGTATTTAGATTTCTTGGCACATTCTCTCGCATTTTTAAAGCACTGAATGTGTAACGCGCAAGCAGCTTTGCGTATCAGCTTTGAAAAATACTACCGACTAAGATTCCATTGTTGTTTTCGCGACGTTTTTCCACGAAAGCGAAGAGCAATAATGGCTCTCACCCGTTTACCAAATGTACGCAAACTGCGCGCTTTGCATACGAAATAAGATTCCCGACCGCACGTCGCGTATTATCGGTCACAAAAATCGCAAATCCACCCTTCGATTGCCGCCAGGATCTACAGTCACTTTTTTCCTTTCTCTATTTTCCATAAGATTATTACCGGATTTCAGTGTCGGGTCCCAAACCGCATCGCTGGAATGCTTTCTGAATTCAAATTCTACGCAAACCCTGCAATTCAAGCCAATTGTGCACTGAGAAACGTTTCATTTATTATGGTCGCTAGAAAATTCTAGTAAGACGAGCGCGTCCTTGCAATTACGATCCAGATGTCGTTGGAATTACAAGAAAATGAGGTACACCAACTAAAACTCTAATCCGTGGTAAAACTTGAAATAGAATTATAGTAACATGAAAAAACAAATTACGCGATTCCCTTATTTTACCGGAAAGATAGTAAATTCAACACTAAATTTTTTCCGCGAGTGACCATGATTCCAAAAAATAGTAATATATATTCTGAATTATCTGGTCACTGCTAGGAAATTTGTTTTCATTTCGTACCCAAAGTCCTATTTTTCAGTTACGGTGAGAAAATTAAAGTACTAATCACACTTGTAAAACTTTCTCTCGGTATAAATAACAGACGCACGTGTATGGCTGATAACAACTAGTGACACTATTTTCATCGAGTATGACGCCAATCAACAGTTTTCCAACTTTTATTTCGTTCACTTCCACTGCTGTTCGATTCCCCGCATAAACCAGAGATGCATTGTACGCACCCACGTATGATAAACAAATGGAATACACGTATTGAAAATCGATGGCATCTCCGTATTTGTGTATCACCCTTCTCTCGCTATCGCTATTTTTCGCTTTGCCACTTTGTGGTTCACGCTGATGGTACAATTGTGAAAATAAATGGAGACACGACAATATTATTGGACAATGCGAGAATACCTGCGCGTATTCGTTCACGTTAGGAAAATTCATCCATGACCGTGCTACCTCAATCGATGTTTGGTTGACGATCGTTTTATAATCAAACCCACATTTCCGACACCTTGATAAAATTTTTCTTGCAGTTATTATCACCTCGGCGTAAACAATTGCAGCTATGCATTATCCAGTTTCAGTCGCAACAATATCTTGTCTGTGTGTAAAAAATATTTTATTCACTGCTCTAACTGCATATACGTGCAAAGTGCAGTTAATATCACTAATATTGTCTCTATTTACAATTTGTTATTTTCCAAGATTGCTCGAATGCCTGATAAATATCCTCAGTCATCAGCACCCTGCTGCTACGGTAGTTTTCCCGAATATTTTGACAGGAATATTGCCAGCACAAAGCACACTGAAACACATAAATCAACCTCGATGATTAACCGATAATAATGATAATAATTGTTTATCTGTGGGCCGTTGTTCCGTCATAAAAAACACATTGGACATTTCCTAACATCGTTTTTCCTGTGCCTTTGCGAGCCTCTCTCAACATCTTTCAGGGACGCGAACGGGAATTAAAATATAATTGGTTGGATACAAGAAATTTACTTCAGGAACAGTGCCAGCCGTGGTGTGCACGCAAACGCTGCTGCTTTCAAGAAATTACAGTAAAGTAATGACAGAGATGGATGAATTTTATTACCTAGGCACGAAACTAGGCGGCACACCAAGAGCATAAAGAAGTCGGGACTAAATAGTGTAGAATTAACCCCGGAACGGTAACGGGGGATGAAAAAACAACCCTCGTGAATTTAAATTTCCCGCCGCAAGATAACAGCTTATGTTTTCGATTCGAGATACCGACCATGATTCAATTTCATTATCCGAGAGTAAAAAAAAGTGTTTTCGCCCGAGTGATTCTTCACTAAAAGACAAAGAACATGAGACCCTGTAAGATCCTGGACCATATCATCTATGCGAGAGATGGAATTTTCAAGATTGGGGCGTTTTTTCGTCCCCTCGTTACCGGAACAGGCAAGAAAAAAATAACTTTACCGTTCTAGTGTTAAAAAGAAGGCACGAATGCGATGCTTTTGAAAATACGATGTAACAATGTGACTTAATTCGGAAATATTATTCCAACTTGTGAACGTTGACTCGAACCGTTTCCACCCTTAAACGAGTTCCAAGTCAGCCGGTATAACAAAAACAACAATCTCTCGGTGACCCACTCGCTGCGAAGCAAACACTGTAAACTGGAAAGCTTAAAGTGTCACATTTCGCGTGAATGCACCAAAGTTCTTGGTGCAATCCGGGGGTGTTCGGTGCACGTGCTTTGGGGTGTATTTCGAGCGGGTATATAATACCGCAGTGCATGTGCCGTTCCCGTTACTCACACGTGAGAAATCCACCGATGTAGTAGAACGGGGCGTCGCAGGATACATTTAGAAGTAAAGGAAACAATAAATTTCCAGTCAGTGCTCCGAATCTGCCCGTCATCAGGGTGACGCTTACAGCGGTAGCTCTGCAGAGGAGATGACAACATGCGAGGGAGAAAGAGTAGTGTTGGGTAAAAACCATCTCCAGGATTATCAAACGGATGGAGGGGTTATTTCACCGTCCGAAACCTACCTCAGGCTCGTTGGGACGACCTCGATTATCATCGAGGTTATCGCGTTCGTCGATATACCCGTAAGTGCGATAATCGCCGAACAAAGTACGAGGAATATCGTCGTCGACGGTGAGAAGCTCAAACCCAGATAACACGATCCCCCGGACACCAGAGATACCACTGCGAAAAGAACCGTGATACACCTTCAACAAGTGTCCTGCCGCGAATATAAATGCGACGGAAAAATGAGAACGGGGCGAAAATCAACGGTTCAAAAATTTATGCCAGACCATTTGTTGAGACGTCATTTGCATACGAAGCGAGAGCTGAATTTGCGAAGAAAAACTTTAAAGGCAGATTCTTTCAGCGAGATCGAATTCAATCAATTTCTGTTTAGTTTACTTTTTCGAACCTTGATTTCACCGCTTCTTCGATTTAGGTAAGTATCTATCCGTGACACATTATCAAGTATAAATATGTAGATGAACCTCGGTAATGGAATAGCGTATTATAATATTTCTTTTTTTTTTTTTGTTGTTTTTCGTTGTTGTATATGTTCAACTTATTCACATTACTAACAAACCGATATCATCGTTAAAGATTAGGAAAGAAAAAAGAGCAAATCGTTGATGGTAGTCAGTCATTACCAAAAACTGAAAGGTTGATTTAAACGTCTTGTGTAGGATGCAAAAATAGACTCCACCTCTTTCCGAATAAAAAGAAAAAAGATAAAAGAATAAGAAGAATAAAAAAAAAAAAAAAATGACAAGAAGTGTCTTGTGACCAAAACACCTAAAAGGTCTTACGCAAAATGCTTTTCTTCCCGACCTTGTTGACGATGGCCCCAACTAAGAAAGAGCCCGTAACTGCGGACGCGGCAATGATGGTAGCATTGGTATAAACTGTGGTTGAAACAATCATCTGAAAAGAGAAAAACCGAATAGCACGGAGACCCAGCAACTATGAATATAAGAAAAACTCACCGGAATGCAAGTCTCGGTTGTATTGCCAAGAGCAAGAGCCGCCTGGGCACCAAAAGCTTCGATGGCTTGGACGTTAAGTTTTTCACAAATTGTCGGCACGATGGGAGAGTCGTCCGACTCCTTGGGGTCGAAGTTGTTCAGAATAACGATTAGCTGGGGTAGCCACGATTTCATTACGTGCATCCTTTGGGCAGAAATTTAATTACTTCCTCCGAGGGAAACCGCCATGATTAAGCGAGCTCTACAGTCTACGTGCACCTTCTGCGCG
Organism: Neodiprion pinetum; assembly: GCF_021155775.2. Taxonomy (NCBI): domain Eukaryota; kingdom Metazoa; phylum Arthropoda; class Insecta; order Hymenoptera; family Diprionidae; genus Neodiprion; species Neodiprion pinetum. Next base: position 25,313,592 of record NC_060232.1, read on the forward strand.
TTGACCGGAATGAAAAGCCTTGAGAAAATAAATATCCGCGGGATTCAAAGTCGATCCTCGTTGTGTCGAAGAATCATGTCTGCTGTTGCATTGCTGCTGAGTATGTTCATCGTTTCTCAGAAAACGTTTCTCGACGCACCCGAAAGTCGAGAAGTTAAAGCAATTACGAACCGTTTCACCCTGGCTGTAACCATTAACTTAAGGGTGCTTGCTAACCGCGTGCCACCGTGATATAAGGTTAATAGAAAGGCATCATCGGTGGTCTTAAAGACTTCGTCGTGATATCGCACGCATAGAGGCGGGTGGGAAAAAAATTCATACCAATAAAGCTTCGCAGGTTTTCATTTTCCGATAAAAGGATTACTTATTTTATAGCAATCGTACAACGTTGAGCCGAAATTTGGTTAGGCGCTTCTGATACTAATTGCAACGAAGTATAAACCAAGAAAATGAAGCACAATTCAATCAGCACCTTACGTTTCGAATGACTTCGTTGCTATATTGCAAAAGTATTTTATTCCCCATTCTTAGCGCCATTTTTGAAACGTCACGAATGGTATTCCCAAGTTTTTAATTTCCAAAAAATAAAAGTCATGACTGGTTCGTATAACCCGAAATTATAGGTTCTGTACTCAAGAATTTCCAGAAGCAGCTCATTAGAAAATCGCCGAGTATTTGAAATCTACAGAAAGAACGATATAGTTTACTCACCCGGTCATGCTTGCGAAAATAATCACATTGATGGTGAATAGAGGGAAGATATATGGTGTTGGGAAGAGGAATTTCATGCGATAAAAACTTCTCCGCAATCCATCACGAGATGATCTGTTCGCTGGTTCCAATGGCGTTTGAACCTTGGCCACGTTCTCTATTCGCAAAATTTTCACCTGTGGAGTGAAAACATGTCGTGTAAACGAGCTTGCAGCTATTTTGCGACGCGTCAAGTCGCAAGCGTGCAAATTTTCATGCCCATTGATGCGCAATTGCTTTATCAGCTGTATTGAACGGGCAGCAGGCTGTTAATTTCGAGTTAAAACGACGGACTTGTATCAGCAATTGTTAACACGTCAACAGGTAGAGTTTATAGCGTTTGCATTTCGTCAAATGTAAATACGCACGCGTTTACACGTATCTACCTATTTGGAGGAACAATGTTTGATCCGTGAATCTACTCCGATATATCAATTACAACGAGTTGGCCGGGCAGAGCAAGCGTGATTCAGTTTACCGGATAATCGTCCTCCGGCTTTCCAGTGTTCATCGAATACATTCGTCGAAATACTTTGAGAGCCTCCTCCGATCTCCCCTTGGTCATGAGGAATTTCGGACTCTCTGGAAAGCTCCACATCGCCACGAATCCCAGAAACGGTGGCAGTGCGCAGATCAACAAAAATATTCTCCAAGCGTCAAAGATCAGCGAATTGTTGAATAGCGAAAACGACCATGTCCGGGGCAACACGGCTCTGGACAATGCTGCAGAAATGACATTCAATCGTATTTCAAATTCGCGATTTACTGTCGCAGTGGAAAGCCTTTTGGTGTTCGGAGACGAATCGGCCATCTGAATCAAAAGTTAGAAAGTGAGAAAAAAAAAACTTTTTGAAAAAAACCTCCAGCAACGCTATTTGCTACAATCGTAGCGCACAAGAATGAAACAACAATTATTTCATATAATAGAAAAGAGTACGTCCAAATTTGAATAACTTAAGCCGTACGATACTAATTATCTGTCACAAGATTGTGATTAGAAACTTCAAAACGATCAGACTCTGGTTTTTTTTATCATCCGATTTCAATGTTGTTGGGCTTGTTTTGAATTAAGACATCCTGAGATGAATAGATTTGTCTAGCAATAAGTACCGTACAAGAATATTTATATTTACATAAGATTTCTTTTTAAGAAGCTTTTTCAGACAATTTTTTGGGTGATCTGATCAACGAGAAAAATGAGTCTAGAAACATCAGAAGAATCTGATAAAAAAAAAAAACGCGAGTGCAATCATTTCTATCGTTGTAATTATAATACCTTTTGTCAAATTGACGACGTCTTAGTTAACTTTTATTATTCGAATTCACTCAGATTACTTTCCATTACACAGTGTGTTCCATCATATCAGTCGACTTCACTACAATTGGTGCAAATAACATTGTCGGAGATTGTTCAAACGGTTCCTTCCCCAACTTTTGATTCGTCGTCAAAATATCGTGTAAACAACGATTACCTGGAACCGCGACGTTTCCAAGGGCGAACAGCGATCCCGTCCACATAAGAACTCTGCTCCGATGACGTTCGCCGTGAAATTCAGCGATGTACGTCATCAGGATAGCAAAAGGACCGCCAACGCTGAAACGAGATGAAGTTAGGGTTAGCGATAAAGAGATGGGTCGTCTGTTGTTTGTGATTTCCTCCGGTGTCCAGGGTCTTTACACCGTATTCGTAAGGGTTGGAATCTGTCGTTTGTCACAGAGTATTTTGGCTGAGTGAGTGGGAGTGCTTTTGTGTCATGACGGAGAGTTCTGCTGTACTAATTTCGTACAAGCTTGCTCTTCCTGCCCGTATGGTTAATTCGATGGCGAGAACTACGCCTAATTACACGTCAAACAAGTTGTTGATCTACTCACATTATACCGCTGGTGAATTTGAACGACAGGTAAACGTAGTAGCTCTGGGCGGCACTGCCGAAGACGTTGCAAAGCGTGTCTGAGATCAGGCCGAAGAGCAAAAGGTACTTTCTTCCTATATGGTCCGCTATAAAGCCCCACACAACAGCGATGCATATCATTCCTGAAAGAGGGAAATCCTGTTCTTTTCCCATATCGCGCGACTCTCGCTAGTGCTCGTGACCGCGTTAAATTTAATAATAAAAACACTCCAAGGCAGAAATGATTCCCTCTCTCTCTCTCTCTTTCTCTATATTTATGAAAATTAAAAGCAATGCGGATGAAGGCAACGAACATCTTCTGGATAATCAGAAACTGTTCACGAATCGCGAATGAAAAGGACATAAAAGCACTGGCTACATTCCCGCTTGGACAGTGAAATTGCATCACCGGGAGGAAAAAATTATTGCACTAAATAGCGTGTGTTTTGTTCTCGCATTATTTGGATCAGCCGATTCTACGTACCTGCGTAAGTACTGGCGGCCAATAACCCCTTTCGAAAAAGGCTTAGATCAAGCTCACACTCCGCCGATGGCATGATGAATGCGGTGGTCGACGTGTCGAAGACCGTTGTCCATCCGGCCGGAATTGCCGCCATCAGAAGAAGCACGTTGAATAGTCCATACCCTAAATATTTCCACGTTTGCATGAATGTACGACCATGGGACAGTACTCAAAGGCATTGGATATGTAGAAGAAGGGTTGAAAAAAAATTAAGAAACTTAGCAGACCGTAATTACGTGTCGCAGAACAAATTCGCGCTAATGGGGATAATGAAAGTTGAAACACTCACCAGTGGCCGATACCGCAGTTTCAAAGTCTACCGCAGCTTCCGCGCACTCGTTTTCTGCGGATTGTGTAAATATTTAATTTTGTTTTAGCCGGATAGATGAGGGTAATTTTGTCATTCATTTAACCCCGTATACTTCTCACCAGGTATTCGAGGCACAGATTCCCTGTCGCCATTAACTTCCATATCCGACTTAACGCGCGCTGATTGAAGAATTCTTTACTATCTTAACGCGTACTGTCTGTTGGATGATGGTTTTAAAAATCTAACGCTCGAGTAATAATGCTCGGATTTTTACGAATTGGTTGTTCATGAAATCTCTGCTACGTCATTTTTGGCTAAATTTAACGCGGTCAATCCTTTGATTCCGCGATATTCTCGAATTCATTTGATCCGTATCACGAGAAAAATATTTTTTCTCCGCAACCTGAACTCTGGACCATAAAATGAGTACCTGAATTAAATATCAATTTAGCGAAGAGATCCGACTGGCTGAAAAATACGGCAGGATAATTTTCGTCGATGCATAATCTGCAGTCAGTCACGTGGTCGAGCAGTGTCTTTGTATTGATATCTTTGCTTGAGTGTAAAAATCTGTAGTCTCACTGTCAGAGATAAAATTAATCGCTTTGCCATTCAGAGAATGTATCTGACATTTGGTATTTATTTAAGAACGTCAGTGACGGTCTTTTGTTTCGAAAACAGATAGGATCTGGATTTGAAATGTGTATATCGCAGGTAAGAAACAAAAGAATTTTCTCACAAGCTCGAAAAGTAAAAATCAGAAAGGAGACACGAAAGTCACTTGTCGGTAATAATAAATAGAAAAATACATGCAGCGTAATGAAGTATCGAGATAAGTTTAAGACTCCAATTAGCGTGCGCGTTATTTTGTTCGTTTTAAATGCAATCCTACATATTACATCTTTCCTGTTCTTTTATCTCAACGACGCGAATACCTATCCGGGTATGAGCTTTCATACGCGATCGTCATCAATTACCCCGCACTTTGAAATCTCGTTTTAAATGCCAAGGATGAATTACACCGGCTATAACTCAAGATTTCCACGAGTTTGGCCCAGTTTCGTAGCCAACTAAAACTCGAATAGCAAATCTATAGACACTGATGGTCCAGCATTCCACTGTCTTCCATCTCGGTTCTCGTGTACTGTGAAAAATCTTTTCCAAATCAATTTTAACGGCGCTAATTATACTACACGTGAATGCAACCGATTAAACCATTTCGATGAAATTCTTCTTCACTCTTGCAATGTAAATTTCGCGATCAGTAACACTTCGCAGAATCCGGCAACTACGCTAATTTCCTTGAACTTTTCCACTTTGCACTTTTTACCAGTAGGGTTTTAGATGAAGATATCTTAACGCAGCCTTACGGCTCGAGAAGCAATCGGCATCCACCCTACGCATAGCTACGCAACCAACTGCGTCCTCATGTTACTCCAGTTTAGTTTACCAGTTGACAGTTTCGCTCGTGACTTTGCTGTGACAGGTGCGAGGCCAACAATGCGACGCCGTTATATTAAGATTTAGAGCCCCTAGATTTTCAGATAAGCCTCTAGCTGCTGCTTCCACGTGCGTATAATTGCACTCACGATCAGACAGCAGCAGCCGCTGCAACCGTTCATTCTCAACATTCCAGCCGATTGGTAGCTGTGATGGTTTGTGCAATTTTTAATCAGCATTCTTTTCAGCTTTAACCAGATTATACGAGCAAAGCGTGAGGCCATTATAATAGCACTCATCTCCCGCCAATGAAAATTATCACAGTTCATATAATGACGGTATATCTTAATATGAACGTAGATGCTATCGTTGAAATCTTTAATTATATCACACGATTTTCGGAATGGTAATAAAATCACCTGCACGCTCGACGCAACCCTTAATAAATTCAGGAGTTCCTCGAAAATGGATTACCGATACCAAATTAAACCAGCTGGAAATATTCACGCTGTTCGTCATGCTTTGACGATCATTTGTCTAGTTGGTCGTTGATTACTTTAATGAATAGATTTATCGCGTTTCCTCCAATTCCACTTCCAAGTGCCATAAGCCCATCAGGCTAAAATTTGGAACAACGTAGTTATCAAACCTTTATCAGTTCTGATACGCCGTATTTAGTTGAGCGCATCTATGCAAATGTTTTGAAATTTGTGTATTCTGTCAGTAGGAGGATGTGGCAATCGTCTGACGGCCGTCTGTAGCACTCTCTGAGTATTAATCTTTCTCTTAATTAACTGCTTTGATGAATGTGTACATCATCACGACCGCGGCTGCTTTGTACAAACATCGACTGCGGTGAGACTGAATCAAAGTCAAGTACCGGCTGTGGCCTCTCTATGGTTACTTTCAGCTATATGTGTATATGTTAAAAGTTGTACAACTACACCATCCGTTATTGGAGAAAAACTCTATCAACGCAGCACTGATTTATACACCTACCAAACAAAGTAAACTTCAAATTTTGGATTACGATCAGTTCCTGACGTTTTTTGAAGCTTATTGAAGCTTGCTACTAAAACTGGATCGTGGCGTATAAGTATAATTACTTTAAAGAAATTGTAAAATGAAAACATAATCGACCACGATATTATCATAAGCACAATTATTTTCCTTTATTTTCACTCCGACTAAACTTCTTTGCACTTTTTTAGTTCGCATGTTTTTTCGGAAGATTCTCTGACTTGCTTGCCTTGTCGAATTGTCTGCATGATGATTCCTACAGGTATAAGTCAAGAATGAGAATAATTAGAACTGCGGTATTTGGAACTGAGTGTTGATAAAAGTGGGATAAAGTTGGCGTCGTTGAATAATATATTTTTGATGAGTGTTTTTATTGCTTCGACCACGAGGTTAGTTCTTATCAAATATCTTTACAGTCCTTATCAACGGACATGTCTCGACAAATTATTTGGCAAGCTTGCAAATATAGACTTGAGAGAAAAGGTTCCGAGCACGACCACCATATCCACCATGCATAGACGCTTTCGCACGTCTTTGAAATGTTCGTAACTCATCGTCAGCATTCTCAGACGATAATTTTAACACCCCGTCATAAACATCAACCAGTTACCGTCCCACGACTAGTGTAGCCGTTGGATTAGGTGATAGTTATCAAACGTAAATATAAAAAAACTAAATACGTTGTCACCGACATGCATGCGTGTATTCGTAAAAGGTATAACTCAGGTGACTTTGAACCCACGAAAGATGGCTCCACTTTATAGATGAGTTTACCCACGTTTGAATTTCTCCTAGGACGCCTACTTCGTACAAATTAAATGGTTAAATATTCATCAGAGAAATCATTATTTATTTTTCTTCCAAACTAATTGCAGTGTCAGCAGCTGAATAAGCGTGTAAATTTTTCCGACTGCCCAAACTATAATTTCTATGTTTGCTTCGAATGTCGATGATCGATTAAGTTTCAATTTTGACCAGACTGGTGAGTGATAAATGTTTCAGATTCATATTCATACATTTTTTACGGAAGGCAGTTTCAAAGAAATATAGACTCGGTCAGTAACTAATTCAAAGACCTCCGTCGGTATATGAGAAACCTTCAGTGATCGAGATCGTTGAAATTTATACCGACTGTCAGAACTGTTCATTATTTTAAAATAAATACCAGCACGGTTGATTATACGGGTTACATATTACAGTGCTCGTTTTAAAAAGAGTGAAAGACTAAACTTAATCTACTACTCATTTGGGGACGCATCATCGGAAATTTACTTGCCGGTTCTTTTTTTTTTTGGGACAGCCTAAATTAGAGAGCCAAATTAAGAACATTCACATATTAAAATCTGCCAATCGTAACGTTATCGAAGCTTAGCTGTTTTCCAAAGAAACGAAAATGTGGATCTTTTCTCATACCATCGAATTGCTTGATAATTTTGTTTTTCATTCAATTGGAACAACATAAAACGTGAGTTGTAGCTTGCATGTGATTCCTATTAAGCTAAAAGTCACTCTGAATTTGATTTAGGAGCATTTGATGCTGCTACGTCACATGATGAGTTTCATATCTTTATAAAATTGCATAATATTTACTATTCATTAGATTTTTTATTTGGCATTATTTTTTAGTTAAGTATCAATTGACGGCCTAGTTGAAAGTTATATGCACACTTTTTAGGATACCTGATATTGAAATTAATACCTACGTATAAAGATCATGCAATGTAATTCGGTATTTCATACCTTTTATAATATCTACAATAGCATCAAAATGATCCATAATAACTCGTGAAATGTGCTTTAATGACAAAAGCAGAATATCGTATCTGATTATTACGCTATTAAAAAAAATTAAAAAATTCGATCCGTTAACACTAATCGCGATGCGCGTGATGAGTTCAGTTAAAATTTTTCAACGCTGGAATTCCAAAACTCGGAAGCTTTTTCAAGAATCATCGGTTATACTCAAATTTCCCTCGGATACTTCGATAAAATTGGATTCAAAATTTCCAAAAACATATGTTTCTACTAAGAAAGGTTGAATTGAAAGATTTAATAACTGATTAAGAAGCTTGTAGATACATGCGGGGATAAAAGTCGATTTTTTATTACGACAATTCTGGTGCATAGATTGTCAATTTGTCATGCATTTTAAAAAAGATTGACCTTTATTCCAAATTTATTCCGAACTACATCTTTGCGCGGGGATTGATCGATACAATAATTTTCAACCAGAATTCAAAGGCGATTTTCAAAACCATTCCAGCGAATCAGTAACGCGTGAAAGTCGCTCCCGGGTTAGCTAGAATATAGGTATCGGACTTTCATTAAATAGTAGGTATAAGGTATATATAGGCATCGCCTCTCATAAAATAGTCAGGGTCACACTCAAGTGCCCATCAAAGATCACGCGGACATTACGCCAAGGAGCTTGTTGTACTACAACGCAATCGACATTCCGTATCACGAATGAAGATCAAGTATCGAACAATTACGTCGAAAGTGTAGCGCTGGAAGCAGTAGCGAATCAATTATGTCTGTTCGTTTATTATTAGGGTTAATTGAACGTCTCGTTCAACGTCGGGCATTCAATAATTTCACCGTATATAAATCAAACTATTTGCGAAACGAAGGTTCGGATTCACGCAGATTCACGCCGATTGCACTTGGCGTGCGCGTTAATTGGAAAGTCGAGAGATTGTTCAATTACATGCCGACTAAACCGCATTCTCGCAGTTTGCTTATCATGAGCAGTCTCGATGAACGACGGGAACGAGGAATTGAGAGTGGAAACGAAAATCCACTGGGATTGCATTTGCCCATCGGACTCGATTCCGCTTCAAGATATGGATTTCAGTCTCCGTAAAATGATAACACACAACTGGTCTCTCTCTAAACAGTTTGTTTTATTATCAACACTAGTTCATAGCGTTGTATATTGTGGCCAGAACCCGGTTTAAAACGAACCTGAAATCAATTCAGCCCTACTATGAAACATACATCATGTATTTTTGTGCCGCTAATAATATGCCACCTCTACGAATAAAAGCTCCAAATATTTGAGTTGATGAACATACTCCTTGTTTCAAAGTACGTAGAATTACCCGGAAGTAAAGTTTCTGTTTACTCGGATAAAACCCTGCCATGTGCAAATGCGTCAGACTGAGAGTAAACAGAATTTTAGGAATTGATTTTGACACCGGGAGGGATGAAGAACCGATTCCAAACTTGCGGTAATGATTAATTGACTCATGTAATGGTAGTCCTTGAATCAAGACATATTTCTGAGCCATTCTTAGTCTCGGCCAGACTTGATCTTGATTTTTTCAATGTCGAATGGACGCATTACTTGGCTGAGAATCGCTGGAGAGAACGGCTCGTCAATCAACTGACTACGTGACTATACAGTGTAGTATAATTGACGCGTGGCGTGTGTTTGTAAACTTTGTTTGCGGTCATTTGTATCCCGGAAATCGTGCGGCTGCAGCATCATTGAGCCCGCAAAAAATTGGACTTTGATTAAATACACTGATTGTGAGAGAAATATTTAGTTCCGGTTACCGCTCGGTCCTTAACTATTTTCATCTTTTACCACAATCGAAAAATATAGTTCTAGGTACAAAATGAAGATTAGTTTTCTAGCTGTTACCGGAAAGTGTAGTATCCGTTACTATTCTTTTTCATTACAATCAGTGTTACTATATTTTCTTGTATCTGTAGCGAAAATTTAACGTTTGTGCAACAATAAATTGATGTTGAAGCCTTATTTAACTAAAAAATTTCAGTGAACCGAACAAACTGATTTTGCGTTGCAATTACCAAAAAAGGAGCGACAATAGAGCAAAATGGTTACGCGTACCTCGGTTTTCGCAATTCCAAAAATATTGAAACAGTTTTTCTTTAACGATACCTGTTTTACTGAATTATTCTAGTTACTGTAACAAATGAAATTTTTCGCGGTGTACTTTGGTACCCGATGAGATTGGTGGGCATAGAAAATCTTAGTGATATACCTTAATTCGTGTAGACTACATAGTAACACGTGCTTGTCGGAGAAAACGTTTGGTGAAAGTGACGGCACAGTCACGAGACTGTAAGAGAGATTCTCCTTCGGAACTGAAATGACTTATGTGATAAACAATACAATACACAACCTGGCAAATTATTTTTCATGCTCAACTCGAGCCGCAATCTCTGCGAAATGATCTTACGCTGATATGCACGCGCACATAACACGCCAAATGACCAATAAAAATTGCACAATGGTTTCGTAAGAGGAAGTTGGATGAGGTGGGCAACGTAATATGCCTTGGAAAATTGGAATTCATAAGCTTTTGTCGCCGCTTTAACGGCTCCGATATCAATGCCGAACCACGCAACTATTTTTTCAACACAGATCAATGACCTGGTCTATTCGCGAAGGAAAATGAATGCCGATTGTCCGATTGATTTATATTTAAAAAAAAGAACGGTTTTGGTACAGATATGATTGAAATTTTACTTACCACGTTCGGCAGTCGATATCACGTGATAACGGGTCTTGTCAACGATCAGGGCCATCTCGAGACCTTGCCGATCTTATTTACACTGTGAAGAAAATTTTGTATCCGCAAACTCTCAACAGATTCACTACAACTACTCCTGCAACCTTAAGCGCCGATCTTCGACTCCGATTTTTTGGCGCGTGCGAAATCGCGGCGCTCAAGTCGTGTATTATAGTGCCAACTATTGTGTCTGAAGCGTACTCAAAGCGCCATCTGTTACGATCTATGCATAGATGAAAAAAGAAGAGGAACAAGTAAGAATGGAGATGTGCTTAGATATTGAAAATTACGGCAGCACTTGAGTCATGGCTGCGGGCAACGGCGGGATTTGAACACTTACGCAAGTTCTGTATTAACACAGCTCAAGCGATATTTTCAATGTCACATCACGTGTGGTCTACGCTATCATCTATTGTTTGGATCTCTAGTCAATGCAAATTTTTCGATGGGTCTTAAACGGTGTTTTTACTACTCAGTGATAGCGGCATTCGGTTGTAAACTCACCTCATATTCAAAGAATTCAAAACAATGAGAAGAAGCATCCAAGAGACTTCGAAGCCAATGCAGTGACGCCTTTTCGAATGGATCTTTGAATTGACGTGTCGAATCTTCAGGATTATTTCCCTCTAGAAGTAATAATAGATCTAGAAGAAGTATGTAGTTCTAGTGGTAATTATTTGAATCGTACGACTGAATTACCGACAATGTTCCCCGATTGTTCACCTCACGAATCCAACACGGCTGTTTAAATATGGATCCAAAAGCCGGTTCAGCGGAGCCCGTTTTTCTTCACAGAAATGACGAAAAATAGGCCAGAGTTTTATAAATTAGGTAACGAAATGAAACTGTTATAATTTTTGAACAACTTTTGGCCCCGAATAAACACGTCGTAAGCACTTGTATACTTGGTCGTTAATATATTAGCGCGCGTGACTAGAAATGATAAGGAATTCGCATGGCATAGGCGTACGTGCAAAACATTTCCACAGTTATACCGAAGCGTACATCATGCCGTATCCAATTTCGAGAATACTCTCTTCCATTTACGGTTACATGGGTCTGATTGCAATTTACTGTCTGTTCCTAACCGCATTGATTACTGCGAACGCGTGATGTGGTGCGTAGGAAATTGTTTTCCACCAATTCAGACTTTGATGACTGAAGCTAAATTTAACAGTTTGCGACAAGTGTTGGACTCATCCGAATTGTTCAACGTCTACATTTTCATAAAGGGTGATTGGTGATACGTCGCGAAACTTGAAACGTCAACAAAGAAGGTGTCGTGGAGAGAAGTTTGTGCTACAGAAACTTGGCGTGTCGACAGTAGACATGGAACAAGAAAAAGCTCGTTACTAAGCGAACGATGTTGAAATTTACTCGAATCATTTGACGCGCTTGGATTCATCGCCACTCTCGATATTGGTACTTGATGAACGGCTCAGCCACTCGTGATCCAATTGGTTGTATTAGCGTATGGACGGCAACACTTATCGTTAATTAGAAATTCGATGTTACGCCTATGCCATTCCTATTCCGCGCTATGTCTCAACGCCTCTTTCTCTCTCCGGTGTACAAAAAATTCGCGGCTAAAACTCGTTCGCATTATTTATGCAAGCTTGTATAATAATATACGCATGTATCTGATGCATTGTTTTTTCAATCGCGTACTCAACACTGTCTCCGCCAGTCATTGAGGCAACGAATTTTGCAAACGAAAAATTTGTCCTCTGCAAGTAACGTGCAACGTCAAATAAATTGATCTTGCGGCAATCGATACGACCGACAAAAATATCGGACGTACTCAGTTTATGCTGTTATTTCGTCGTAATGAACGCGGAAAAAAATAAACCGGTTGACTATACGGAAATAAATGTCTGAATATAGTTAATGCCACGCACAAACTATCGCACCGGTACAATGACCGGTCAACGCGATTATCAGGTGAGTTGAACAACTTAAACATCGTTTCCAGATGTAACTGGAACAGCCTAAACTGGTTCACACTCTGCAAAGTGTGTACAAATGTAGGTGAAATGTTTCAATTCTTAAGTAAGAAACAGCGCGATCACTGATATCGAACATCGTGTTGATGGCGAAATGTTTGGCTACGCGGTATTTGATTTAAAAATCGATTACGATAATTTCACACGAGTTGAATCTTTCAGTCTCGTTGCGTAATTAAGAGCAGAGTTTCAAAGTCTGTAATGCCGTTTTCTTCTTCCATACCTAATGTAGATATCTGAAAGAGAACAAAGGCAGACGATGGAAAACTCGTAAGCATCTCGTAGAAGCTGAGCTGGAGATAAAAATATACCCTCTCTGAAGGGAGCAAATTTTCGAACACCTTCTCACCGCGTCGTGTCGGAATTCCGTTCGTTTGCGACACGTCGGGTTTGAGTTGGGGGCGCAAAACAAGGGTAAAATTTTCATTCTAGAGTTCCATTATACCCGCGTCTCTTTATCCGCCGTTCGCTACACGCCATTTACGATCTTCAGCTTAGGGGTATACGTATGTGTCGTACACACCGTCGATAGTGGAAATAAATACTACCTTAATCGCAGATAGCCAAGCACCCGCCGTTTCTCACGTTTCAAGTTCCGTCCTCGTGCTTCCTTGTTTTCTCTGCCTTCCTCTATATCTTTCACGCTCAAATTTCTTGAAATTGATAAGCGGTTGTGCAATCTCATTTGTCCTATATTTCGTACGTTTACCTTGGGAGGAGGTGAGCAGTTAAAAGCAATTTAACTAACTCGAAAACGTAAACGACCAGGAATCCGCATATTTTAGATAACAACGGCCGTATAAGTATAAAAGCTTTTGGTGAAAAAAGGGTTTTCAGTCCCGATAATGCGGTGGCTGTTGGTTGCGTTTCCCGTTCTCTTGTTCTTGGTAATAAAACCCCGTCTGTAGGGTTTCCTATAGCGATTGGGCAAACGCAGTGCGATGGGAAAAACGAAAGTTCAGTTTTAGAAATCACTGCTGCAGCTTCAGAACCGCGAACAATGATTCGTCATGCCCGTTTTGTGTACGCATGCGGCTTTATGCACCTACTCGCGTGCCTTTATTCTTGTAATTTTTAACTTTTGTTCCCATGCTCGCGACTCTCATTGTTGCTTTTTGTCGTTGAAAAATTTACGTGGGCCGGATTCACCTTTTGTCAAATTCTTCCTCTTTTCATGGCGCATTGGCGTTATGGGGTGGGGCTGGACATCTGAAATGGTCAAAATACCGAATTTCCAAAGAGGAAAAAATTTGTTTCATGCAAAAAATGCAACATGCCGGACTGTCAAAGTATAGAAAGTTAAAATACCGAATCGTTAAAATAAATGACACGGAATAGTCATAATTCGTTGGTTTTCAATACATTACCTTTCTACATTTCGACTATTCTATAATTGGACTACCGATATTTTGAGAATCTACGAATCGGCTTTACGCGTCATTGAAAATTGGACATCGCTACCTTTCTACTTCTGTAGACATTTCACTTTTTTGACCGACGCTCAAATTTTACAGTTCATGATTGCAATTCGCGTTATGCAAAAGTTCGTACAATCTTTTGCTCCGAACTCGGCGTGGAAAACTTTGCACAATTTCTGACCTCGCGTAAAACTTCTATCGTAGATCAACGAGTTCGAAGCCTTCGCCCATGAGCGGATCATAGGAGGCCACGATGCAGCTCCAGGAGAGTTTCCTTGGGTTGCAGCGATTTGGGCGGAGGGTATCTTCTTCTGTGGTGGATCCTTGGTGTCGCCATTATACGTCTTGACCGCCGCCCATTGCGTCCACCGGTGAGCTAATTGGATTACTCCAATAAATACTCGCCTAATCCTCGTTGTGCCAATTAGCCGCCCTGGAAATCGGAGTTCGACTCCAAAGGCGCTTATGTTACGCATTTCGTAACGCGGATTAGCTGATATGAAAGGACAGTGAATAATCTAAAGAGTAAATTCGTTCGCATTTCTTTGAGTCTCGTTATAATTTCGAGATGCCACTCATCGAGAGGTCATAAACGAGACGAGTTCAAATATTGTCTGATGATGTCAAGTCGATAGTTCCATAAAGAGAAATACGCTGTCGATCCAACGCCATATGATGTTAACGAAACACTGTCAGCTGATGTTGAATCTTCGAATGGACCTCAAAAACTGTTCTATCACAGTAGTTAGTACCGGTCAATTATGATCAATTTCAACTCCGCCATTTTTTAAAGTACGAACTGTTTTTTCACTGGCGCAGGTTCAGTAATTTTTACGTCATCATGGGGGCTCACGAGTTGTACGTCCGGTCTGAGGCGACGAGGCAAACTAGAAACACGACAACGGTGATCATCCACGAGGATTTCGAGCCAAAGAGTTACAAGAACGACATCGCCCTGCTGCGTCTGAGTATTCCATTTTTTTTAACACGTACGTACGGCGTTCATTTCTGAAGCTATTATCGCAAGCCCATCACATTAGCGTTCTGCTCCCCCTTGAGTAGAGGAGAAAAAAAAATCGGGGGTAGGAGAGAGGAATTGCAAGGATGTGAAACATATCATCGAAGAAAATATTATCACCTCCACGGTTGAAACGGTTTACGATCTTGGAATTACATTTCCGTAAATACAGCTTGTATATATAATACGTCTCAGAATTTGCTATTCGCCCCGCGTTTGCCAATTTTTCAACCCTTTTTACGCCATCGACTGAACGTGGCAGTCGCTCGCCGCTGCCCTTATTCACTGTTTTGATTGAATTTTGATTACAGCTTGGGTAAGAACAATTCGGCTGCCGTCGGCCCTTCGCCGGAAGGACAATACGCTCGACCTCGAAACAGCGACCCTTACCGGATGGGGTTTGGAGCAATATGGTAAGAAATTGCCCGGCCCAACGACGATGTAAATTAACACGCTAATTACGTCGGTGTCATTACAGACGCTCCAGAACTCTCCACTGTACTTCAGAAATTAGATCTCAGGTTAATTTCGAACGAGTATTGTGCGCTGATGTTCTCTCAACCCGACGTCATCGGAAACATTCAACTTTGCGCAAACACGACGAAGGATCGGTCGCCGTGTCGGGTAAGGCAATTGCTGTGTGCCTTGGTACCTTTTTACAGCTTTTGTAATAACAGTTCAAAGCAAACACTCGTCCTGAGTTTTACTCAAGGCGCCAGGGGAATTTCGCCAAACTAATGAAGACGCATCGTCGGAACAATTACGTAAATTCCCCTCGTAAAAACATCTCATTGCATTTCGTCAAATGTTTTATACGAACGTTTTATCGCAGAGAGTGAAATTGAAAGTTGTTTTTTTCTTTCACTTCATCAACGAAGCGACGGAAAAAAGCTCTCTGGTATTTATTCTAGCATACAAAGGGTGCGCCGAACGGGATTCGATGTGTGGGGTATTCTCTGTGGACTGGATCACTTTTTGAAAAATATTTTTTTCAAATTTCTTACAATCTTACTAATCATAACACTGAGGCAAAGCGATTTTTAAAATTATCTTTTCAATGTTATGAAACGAACCGTTTTGGTGGCCCACTTTTTCATAAATGGATACAACGCAAAATCTTGAGTCGTAAGTACGGAATGTGAATTTGAAAAGGTTTCACTTTTCGGCTGTCTTTCTGATGCAGCTTTAGTTCTCACTTGAGTTACAATATTTCAGTCGTTTTTCCTGAGGAATTGTCGAATAGTAGTTTTCTGCGAAATGACAGGCTTTTAATTCACTTTTGACAATTGTACCAAATTTTCCACATATTCTGCAAAATTTAAGTAGAAGAAAGTTGTGGAGTGGAAAACATGCGAATTTATACGACAAGAGATAAGGATCTCACAACTTTGTACACTTTCGAACCATTTTGGAGTGAAATCATTTCTGCGATTATGCATTTGTTCCACTTTTTCGTTCCTGAATTATTTCAAAGCTGCCACTTTAACCATTTTGAACCAAGTAATCGGTAGTACGGTTGAAAAATGTCTAAAATTTTAAACAAACTCAAAGTGTAATATACTCAACGAAAATTATTGTAATTATAATAATTATAATCATGAGTGAATTGACAAGTCTTGAAAATGGTGTTTCAATCTCACAATTGTGAATAATTTACAACCAGTTTCTTTTAGCAGTAATACTGTTTAATTAACTTTAAGAAAATTTCGCAAACTTTTTGCCAAAATGGTTCAGTTCGCGAAGAATGTCCCACAATCTTTTGTTTTACATTCGCAGGGTGACAGCGGAGGTGCTCTTACTGTGGTTGAACATGACGGACGCAGAACTCAGATTGGAATTGATTCGTTTAGTTCAGGTGCCTGTTCAGAAGGGTACCCGGAAGTGTTTTCAAGGGTGTCTTTCTTCGTACCTTGGCTTCGTAGCAAAATGGGCTTTTTAGCCAACGTCTTGTAGCATATAAATCATTATTTAGTCAAAGTTTTAAATAATTGGTCAGATGAAGATCAGAGTGTCGATTTGTGTGGTCACTTTTCATAAAAAATTAACCAGCACTTCGCATTTGTAAGGATTTACATTAAAATCATTCAATTGGTTTAATAAGGTCATGGAAAGCTGTGAATACAAATGATCCGTTGAATTTAAGGTTGAACAAATGTTAAGAGTTTCTGAACGCTCTTAAATTTATTTTGTAAAGATTCATTATTTTCATTGAAATTTTTCAAGCGGACCCTAAAAGCTTTCGTTGCTTAAATTTTCAGTAGGTTCATTCAGGTTATTGAAATTTCTGATTTTACACTCTGCAATATAGATTGACGTTGAATTTGAATTCTAGTGTAACAGAAAACCGAAAGTTTTAAATAAAGAAATTGTAAGCAAAATTACTCCTAAATTTATTCATGACCCTTAGTAATTAGTCCGCAAATCTATTACAGTCGTTTTTTAAAGTCAGCCAGAGAAGTCTAAGTTCAAGGACTTGAGTATTTGTGGCACGCTAAGTAATATTTAAAAACTTTGGCTTCTAGTATAAATAACAAACGTGAATGTACCGTCCACCCTAAAAATAGTAATATCCAAGATCGAGGTTTGTCTCATTAAACTGAAGTACCATTTCCGATTCCCAACTCCGGATCAGTCCCAAGTGACACTTGTATTAAATTTCACCTAGAGAAAATACGTATTTCTCGAGTTTTACGTAAGTTTCAATGGGTCCTGAATATCGAAGCAGTTTCTTCTGAGGGTAATTTTTTCAAAGCCCGTGCTGCCTCCGCTTTGAGATAATCAGGTTGACCCGGCTGATGAAAGCTACTGCGGGGATCAAATGTCCGCTTCAAAAGATCAGGTCAAAGTTTACGCGTTCGCCAAGGCCGGGCTGCTACCGTTATAAAGGGTGTAACGGGTAAGCGATTACCTTTTCTAATTCAGCGCATTAACCTCCCTCACATTCACGCACGTCTCTGCTCACCTTCCACGAAAAGCACACCGCTTTTCTCGCTAACGGAAGAGCAAAGACTAGTTCCTGCATTTTGCTCCCCGGAGACCTTGGAGCCTTTTCTCCAGCACACGATGGGCTACTCGAGGACTTAGAACTTGAGGTCCTCTGTCCTGAAGCCAATTCGAACGCCTTGTAACCGGGACGAGACTGGCTGCTGCTTGCCCAGGGTCACCGTCCTGAATGCAGAAGGCAGTTGCCAGTAACCAGCCGAGTGCCTCAAACCCTCGACCCCTAGTCAAACCAACTCCCTAATGAGTTTTCCAGCCGGGCGTATTCGATGTGGAATGCGGGCGCTATTCAAACTTCTTCCAGTCTCTTCTTCCTGTACGTTCTGGCAAATAGCATTACCGACGCTGCATTACCGAGGATGAGAAATTTTCTTTATATTCCGAACGAAACACGCCTGTACAAACAAGCCTTTGATGCGAAACCGATCGCGTCTGTCCGGACCCTGGTTTGAACTTCTGGAAGGAAACGGCGGATACTTTTGTTCCAAAAAATTCCGGCTATTGTTTCTCCTACTGTTTGCTTCGAACGACAAAAGACACTTTGGGTCTGTACGGTACAGCGTGTGGTAGAAGTACTCGATATGCTCTGAATTCTCAAACTTTCGGCGACAAAGTTACGGGAAATTTTCTCGTGATTATCACTCTGCGTTACCGCAACCGTGCCGCGTGGCCAACTGCGCATTAATATTTTCCTCAGTTTCACAACCCTACATTACAGAAATTTCGATCGATATTTAATCACGGTCCTCGTCATTATCCTCCAAATTACGAGCCTATTCAAAGCAACAATCAATTAAAAGTTGAAACGACAGATTCTGAATTCTACTAACACACCCGCATGAATACAGTGATTGCTGATTCAACAATTTCAATTGATATATAATTAGGAGCTGGATGGCGTATTGCGATTACAGGCTGGTACCCTCATCAAATTCTTGTCCTTGTATCCGAAATATTTGATAAGCTCAACCCAATCGTTAGTCCCATATTCCTCATAACTCAGAGCGTAAATGTACACTCCACATATATGTTTCAGTCCTAAACAAACTTCAATTAATATTTGCAGTATGCTACACTCAGCGTCGCGGGCATGTTATACGTTACGTCAGGCCTCGACCTTGCGAAATTGGCGTTTGACGAACTGTCGGTCAGTGAAACGTGAGCAGACATTCGAATTTCAAATTGAACTGTTATTAAGCATTTGGTATTCAGGATATCTTCTGATTGAAACATCTGTCAAATGTATTATCAGTACATACCGAGTGTCGACATCAATCCAATCAGTCGAATCCACGGAAATGTGGCTTCGGCAAAGCGATGTTATTGGAATCAATGTCACACGTCCTTTTTAAAAGGAGACCCCATTTCAAACATCGCCTTAAAAGGAATACCGATATCGTTCTTATAAAGTTGATGAGCTATGCTTGGGAAAAGGTGAGAGACACGTACTCTGCCGAGTCTTGTTCAGCAGGCCAGCCAGCGCCCCGATTAAATTTTGGCTAGCTGTCGAGCGCCTGAACAGGGTCTCGACTACATTTCTACACGGGTGAACCAAACCAATTTGTGTTTAACTCAGCCTATTTTCCAATCACGAATGTATCTGACCTACTGTTTGAGACACATTTCACTGCTCGACGACGGTCAATTCGTTCACAAGTTCTGAGAACCGCCAGTATATTACTCTACAAAGTTGATATGATCCTTAGCTGTTTGAGGTACGTATACCCACTGAGGCAAAGGCTACTCTACGTCAGTTCCCGGTAATTAAACATCTATCCAGCGTCCCCGAGGGACCTTACGAAGCAGTGGCTAGTTTCTGGACTTCGCGATGCAGGATTCATCTAGCTCTGCTGTAAGAAGGGGTCAACTGTTTCTGCGAAACATCGTTACTCCACTTGCCGTCAAGATTCCAAGTTTTCGCCAATTCGACGAAACTGTCTTATAGTGACGCATGTGACATATGAAGAAAAGTCAACGAATCAGAAAATTAGCGATACACGATCACTTTCACGATCAATTCTTCATTTTTCAAACGGGTACAAGTTACGTTAGGAATGGTTGCTCGGTTTGATTGGCTTGGGAGC
Source organism: Neodiprion pinetum (assembly GCF_021155775.2). NCBI lineage: Eukaryota > Metazoa > Arthropoda > Insecta > Hymenoptera > Diprionidae > Neodiprion > Neodiprion pinetum. The sequence continues at coordinate 25,333,591 of NC_060232.1, forward strand.
AAATGTTATCCTCTATTAAATTGTTTATCTCTCACCCACTCCATGGAATCGTTACTATAATCACCATCGCTCCATTATCAGCGCTGTTCTTGAAGCCGAGCCTTACGCTCACCCTCGATTGATTTGGAGTCCAACGAAGAGGTCTGTTTACGGTCACGTCGTGGACTGAGCCGCATGTACACCGGACTTTAATTGCTTCGAAGTTGGGGTTGGGTTAATAAGATATAATGTTACCGTTGTGGCTCCGGTGTCAACCCCGTCCGCAACTCCATCAATCAATGGCGAACCCGGACACCCGGTGTCCACCGAACGACTTCGAAGTCCCAACAAGCAAGAGAATATCCAGCCCGAAGTTCAGTTAGGGTGAAACGAGCCAATGGCGAATGAGGGATGACGGAAGTCGGCGGTGGATGACGCCGAGTTAACGAATGCGCCACGGTGACGTCACCATCTGCCGCCCTTCATTTGCATAGATATATGCAGGCGTAGCCGGTGATCGAGTCCGGTCGCATAGTTATTCGATCCTTTCAATTATACTTGCTGTTCGTTTCAGCGATATCACTCCATACCCCGCGGGGTGCTTTCTTATAATTACCTGCAGATTCGATTTGGAATAATAATACACGACCGAGACGCGGTTTGGAAGCGAGTTATTTCATCGATTTTTCAACTTCGGAAGACCGTACGAACGGTCGGCAGCGCAACTTTGGTATAATCCGGTGTATTCCATCCCATGTTCTCTGCGTCTGACTGCTCTGGGCATGAATGTTAGCAACAAAATTGGCTCCCAGATAGCCGGATAGAACGAGATGGGCACGATGCAAAGCCGACCGAGCTCAACATTTGTTAGACTCACTCGCAGTGCCAACGAGTGGTCCGTTGTTCCGACGATACGGTGGGCATATTGGTGTGTTTCACTCGGCATTGTGCTGTCCCTAATAAACGAACGTATCCAAAGCGTTTTCGAAATTGCACCTCAGTTATTGTCATATGACTTTTCAAATCGACGAAAAAAAAAAATTAACAGGGATTTATTGACATTTCTTTTTTAACAGGATGAACCGAGTTATTATGTTGTCAAACTTAGTCCCTATGAAATGGATTAACGTGACTTTCGAACAAAAGTTTGGGGATAAATATACGTCAATTGTCAGCTGTGGTCAGATTTTAAATTAGAGCGATCAAACTGGATTCAATGAAAATTCTGTTATTGATATTTTGATGGGTTAATGCAGGGCTGTGTAGATTCATAACATTTGTAAGCTCTACATCGTTTTTCACCTAGTCTCGCCAATCAAGATTCACCGAGTGCGACGGTCTTTCAAGCCTTGGAGAATTTCAAAAACGCTTTTCTTTCAATAAAATTCAACATCAATTATACGAAGTACTTTCCGGCAAGTATTAATCTAACACAAATTTCCAAATAATACACATATATTTCAAGCTTGAAATCGAATCGATGCGGTGCTGCAACGTTCATCGATATATTCATTCTCATCTTTAGCTGGTCTGCTGAATATCGCTCAGACTAATATCTAAAAATCAGAGTTCCAGAGTCTGAGGTGAAAGTGTGATACGATGTTGCCTGAAAATGCGAGCGTCTTTGATCCTACGACATGGCAGATTTCCATACCCTTGTTGTTCTCTGTCGAGTCTAGACGTCGAGTTTCACGGTTTTCATCCAATTAAGACATTACGAAACGTAGTCAAGATTTCCATTCCGCTGTGTAAAGGAAAAAGATGGATGTTTGCATTGGGTAACAGAGTATTTTGCATATGCAGAGCTCTGTTTTCCCTCGAAGAATGTCGATCATGGGATCGAGAGACGCGCCTGTTCAAGAAGAGATAAAGCGGCCGTCCAATTAAAGCTCGAATCTGTTGCCAAATTCGAATTAGCCTTCGGCCACGGTAAGCGGCCCATAGCTATTTCCGTCAGCAGAATTGTGATTTAGTATTTCCAAGGAAGAGGTCATTAGCGCTTACTCCAATTAATACCTACCTGCGTGTCCCTCGAACGGATCGGACTTCCTCTAACCCGAAAACAGGGTACGAACGACCCCAGACTTGCAGGGTTAAATAAAAGAGACGGAATCGTGACTTGCATTTCAGACACAGAGCGCCGAGTAATCCGCACCGATATTATACAGCTGTATACTCGTATTACACCTTTTCTTTCCTCGTTCAGAATCGTCATATCGCCTCGCGTCCCCAAGGAGAATAGATAATTGCCCGGGAAATTGACATTTCCACCGATTTCGACCTCCGTTTTTTCCTTGAATCGGGACCTTGGGACATTGTTTGCACACCAATGAGGACTCTGGTACTAATGAAAGGATCGTTGGCTCAGGTTTCACGGCGGGATAACCGCAATGAAAAAGTTCCGAGGTTCTCCTTTACAGCCATTTTGCCATTCCCGGTTATTAAAACGCGGAATTACGTCTGCGTTTTACGCTGCTTCTGATAGAAGAAAAAAAGAAAATTAACCGAAGGGTAAACATCTCCCTATCTGATTTCTGCATCCTCAAACAAGGAATCGATCTGACATCCAGACGCCGTCTCTAATCAGCGTCGAGACAAACTCTCGTCGCGCATATTTGCTCGTGCTGCAGACGCCTACGTAGCACTGTTGCCTTCTTAAACGTACACGTCTCCCTCATACATTATACACGTAAATTTACAGCGCAACGGGGGGCTTGTCAACGTATGCAAATTCTCCCCGAGCAACCCTACCTCTGCACTAAAAGCTAATGACACAAAGATAACCCTATTTACTGCTGCGACCCTGTGCTTGCAAATTAAGCTGCGGATTGCAACGCTTCGTTCGCACCTCGCCAAAGCCTTGAAAATTTTACGATCCGGTTAAAAATCGTACGATTCTGCTTCGAGAAGCAAGCTTTGCAGCATCGGTTCATTTTTCCGACCCGATTGGAGGATTTGGATCAACATTTGACTGGTTAGAATAACGAATAACTCACAGATTTTCAGGGTATGAGAAATGTCGATCGACCCAATTTTATTTCATCCGAATATCTGCGGCGATGAGTTTATTTCTCAGCGCGTAAGTTTATCACAGAGATACATCGATGCAGAATTACTACAAATTATTAACGAGGATAAACTTGTGCTTAAATATTAAAAAACTTAAGAATCAGCTCCTACCTTAAAATCAACTTCCAACGGCACATTGAAAACAATTTTTAGTTGCGACTCCTATACTATCCTAGGTATAACCAAAAAGTACAGTTTCGGGTAAAATGTAGTATAAGTATGTGTCTAACTTGATGTTAGTGCGACAATGAATTGTCGTTAAGGAGTTAGGTAACTGTGAAGTGTGGTAAAGCAAGCAAATAGATTTATTGTTTCCATAATCAGAAAATACAGCTTTGAAAACTAAATACTTGCTCGTACCACAATTTCTTGTAATTCCAATGATATTCGAACTGTTTTTCTTACGATAACTATATTTCACTGTAATTTTCCTGTAACTTTAACAAATGAAATATCTCTCACGATCAGTGTAATAAAATCGATCCATCAATACATTATAATTTGCGGGTTTTGAGTTCTACTCGTGTTAAAGGGAGGTTCTTTCGTCGTAATTCGACTGAATCAATCAAATAAACTACAAGTTTAAAACTTTAATTTTCCTACTTTTTTGGTATAATCATTTCATACTACTGACAACGACTTATGCATCAGATAACTCCTCGATTTTTCACTCCTCAGAATTGCTCGCGTAAACTTTCCTTCATTCGTGTCAGTTTTATTACCGATGCTGAAAAATCGTGTCGTTCGTAGGGAAATGCAATCATATTTCTTGATACACTACACCTTGGGCATAAAATAAGAAAATTACGATTGAAACTAATTAAGCAATTTGGTTAAATGCTGTAGGCTTGTGGAACACAAGCCCCCGAGGCGAGCGCTCCTGGGCCGTTTGTTAGCATTTCGGAAGTAACGCGGGTCGGCGACGGGCTGGATAGAATTACCAATTTGTCAATTACCCGGGTTAATGAATTTCCCAGTGTATTCTTGATGATTATTTCATGCCCACCAACAGCGCGCCTGCACGCTCCTTTAGGTTTCTCGGTTGTTAATGGTTGGTAATGACGTAATAATAGGCCTAGGTTGAGGTGGATCCAGAGGCGAGTAAATAATTAATTTAACGGAGCCTCATAATCCGTTTGAGAAATAAGTATTCGTCAAATGTCGCCATTCTCTGCGGCAGCTGTGTCGTGCAGATTAAGCGTCTACAGAAAAAATAACAAAATAACGATGAAATCAGAAGAAACGAACGAATCTTTGATCAGGGTAGAAAAGCTTCAGAGGGGAATGCGTGGTCTGGCTTCGCTTCACCGGTTGGATGAAAATTGTTAGAAATATTAGAGAAAAATTGGAAATTTCACAAACAGACAAGCGAAAAAGTACAGCGCAACTCGTTATCGTGAGTGTGAGAATTGAAACCGCTCCCGCGTATCGCGGCTGGTAGAAATAACGCGGGGAATTGTTTCCACTTTTTTTTTCTCTTCTTTTTTTCACTTTAAAAGTTAAATGAAATTTGAGAACCGTCTGAAGTGCTTGAGCAGAGCGGCCATATTCACCCAGCGTTCAATTTAGGTCAGGTTAGGTATTATTGGCACGTGAAACAGATCCTGTCTCGTACGGTAGAAGAGCGAACCATCGGGGACTGAATTGCCTCAAATGGAATTGTCTCGATGGAAAAGGCTGGCAGAATTTCCTCCCCGCGAAAAGCACCAACCATTTTCATGATCCCACCGTAAATTTGCCTATATACTTCTTTTTCCCCGTCCCGGCTTGCACCGAGTTTCCTATAAATAAGAAAATTGATAATTTCCCGGGAAGGGAGAGGCGCCGAAACAGATAAACAAAAACTTTCCCTCAAAACTTTCCCCCTACGCACTCTACTTTCTTGATCAAAGCCACCTTCTATGCCTCGATTACTTTTCGATATCGCTCTTATAACCCGCCCGCCGCCCGCTTTGTTCGCCTACCATTTTTTACGAGACAATACACTTTGGGCAAACAGATCGGCTGGTGCATCAGACTAGGCGGAAGGGATCGAGGAATGATAAAAGTTGAAAACTTCGGTATCGACTGCGCCGTCGCCCTCGCCGGCGGCTGACTTCCGCCTTCAGGATCCATCGGGCTTGACGATGAGGAATATTGATGCCTCAGCCAGCAGGATACACTCCTGCGTCTCGATAAGATGATGGATATTAAAAGGAGGAGGCGGAGACGCGAGGATGCGGATGTAACTGACGTCGACAACGACCATCGTGAACGTCTCCAAAAACCGGGGCGTCAGGTCGAAGGAATTTTTCAACGGTGAAACGGATTCTCCGCTTTATTCCTTTTCATCGCTCTAAAGAAGCCGATGGAAATCCGATATCACGTATCCTAATATTCCAAACACAATTCGGCAACGTGCATTTTAGCACGGCATCAAAGATTCGAACATTTGGAGGATATCTCGAATTTACAATTAAATTTTTCCAACAAAGTACGAAGTGATCACGTTTTAAGCCATACGTTGCGACGAATGATATACGTCCGAATTTCCAAGACTCGTGGAAGTTCATATGTGATTTGAAGAAGGATCTGAGCTTTCGAAAACGTATTATAAGATGGTTAGAGAAAAATCAAAATTTCAATTCATCTTCATAACTGTAACTGAGAACTTTGAACAATGATTGAAGTCTTGAGTTTCGAATCAACCGAACGCTGTTAAAGTAAACGAATCAAAAATTGGCGTTCTCAAAGTCTCTCTCTCTCTCTTCGGCCTCTTTTCGCGCGGAGCGATCAATTCGATGAGGCTAATCCCATGGAAGCATATCCCGTCCCATCAACTTTCACCGTTAAGATCATAGTGAAAGGAACGTATACCTACGCGAAAAGCCTTGGAATAAAAAGAGGAAAATTCTCAGGATAGCCGGGTGTACGTATATACGTAATACACGTATAGCCGCGCTATCGGGAGGAAAGGCATTGTGCCAAAGAAAAGACCGCAGTCTCCCGCCGATCCGCCAATATGAAATATCGGTTCGAGCGAAGCGCGGCGCTCGCCTCCCCTTTGATTCGTCCTGCAGGAGCTGCCTCGCGACCCTTAACGTTCGATTCGCGAAGGGCTCGCGTATTGCGGGAAGACAGCCGCGGGGTGAAGGGATGAAGACAACGTCAGACAAGAAAACTAACGATCCATCCATCCATCCGTCCGTCTATCCATTCATCCATCCAGCCAGCCGTGGCTTCTTTGAAAAATCATTCGAGAAATTGGCCGCGCAGATTTGCCGGTTGGCTGGCTCGTTGCTCAACAAAGAACACCTTCGGGGGGCGGGGTGGGATGTCTTGTTTCGGAAAAATAAATAAAAAGTTTCGTAGCAGTTTTGCGAGTTGGGGAGGAGGATCAGCCCCTAAACGGGTTACAACAGACACCTGCGGGCAGCCTATCCAACTTTTTGACAAGCCAATGCTTTTGGTTACACACACGTACATGTATGTTTTATATGTATGTATAACTATATCGGATTAATCGAGACTCCAAAAATGTTTGTCTTATCACGTTTTTGTATCGACAAATTTTTTCACCGGATCGTAAGTCCCGTGAGTGCTTAATTGATAAAAGAGTCTCCCGATACCTCAACTGCGATTTTAACTCTGATTGGGACGCTGTGATGCATGAAGTAGGAAATTACACGGACTGTCAAGATAACGCGAAGTGGATCTCTCGCGTGGATTCCGTGACATATGATTGATTTTTCCCTTTTCTTTCTACTACCGCCTCTTATTCCATTTCACCCGACGTCTTGTGTTCGGCGACCGCTTTTCCGTCTGTTACTTCGTTTTTGTTTCTTCATCCGTGAAAGTCAGTCTCCAGACTGAGAGAGCGGAACATTAACTGCCCGTCGAGAGCCGAGACAGACCGTGAGACGAATGAAATGAAGAAAGAAAGAAAGGAAGTGGAAAACGAAGGTTTGTACACTTCTGAAGCATGGCAGAACGTGGCGGCCGATCCTTGTACAAGAGCTTTTAGGGAAAATGATACAAACAAGGTAATCTTGAGGCGAGAGTGTCATTTGTCTTGCGGTCTTCTATATGCCGGTTCGGTTGCCCCGAAGGGAGGATTCCCGTGATGAACGATCCTCTGCCCGGCGTTTATCAACCGCGTTAAATGAGCCAAAAACTATCAGCGCGATAGCGCCAGAAGCTTCTGACAAATAGTGCCCCTGGTATCGGTCAGTTGAAAGCGTTGCGAAGAATTTTAGAAACGGAGGCAATTTTTGTAGTAACGTTTAAATTAAAAAAAAAAAAGGTATAAACTTTCTTGAACCACCTGAGACGTCGACCGGAATTGGTACTCGATCGAATCATACTTACTGCATATTGTGGCAGCATCCACGTACGCGTGGTACCTCAATCTTTATTATCTGAAGGACGCGTGAGGGCGGAAGGCGAGGGGTGAAACGTAGCGCGTAAAGCGGAACCCTAAACGGATTTATGCCCCGGGAAATACGTCGACATCAATATTTTCTCACGGGCTCTTCGGTAATACTGACATTTCAGCGAAAGCACGACAACACTTGACGCCATGTATCACCTTTTCAATTCCCACCGCGACCCCGTTTTCTCCCCCCTGGCCATGAAAATGCAGCCCTCAAAAGGGAACCTCTTTCTTTCTCTCTTTCTTTCAACATCAAAACTGACGGATTTCTGTCTTCGACCGACTCACTCGCTCCCCGCGTCTTCTCTCCGTTTTTCTTTTTCCTCCTATCTTATAAGACCTTTCGTTATCTTTATTTTATTTTTCTCTTGTACCTTGGAAAAGTGATGGAATGTACTTGTGGAAATAGAACGGTAGCTTTGGTAGATAACAGACAATTATATTCATATAAATGACATGTGAGAATGAGAAAAGGATGAAAAGAAAAAATTAATTTTCTAAAATCATGGTTCAGAATTCTTGTTCAAAATATTGATAAATGAAATTTATGGGGAGATCGAACACGGAAGGGTTTCGAACGTGCTATTCGTCGAAGGGCGAGGATCGATAATAGACGTGTTTTTTTCTTCACGCAGAATACTCTTGCGATATTTTTTTTTCCCGACAGCATAACTGCCGTTGCGAGAAATCCGACTAGGCATGATCGGCTTACCTTTCAAGCAGCCACTTACCGAATATCAAGTCGTAAAGTACCCTCTGGCTTAGCGACTTATGTTTCGGACTACGGTTCTAGCGCGGACGCGTCGGAAGGTCCAGATAACACTCGAGCTTAAAGTCGTCCAACAGACCATACATTATACGACAGAAGTAACCATTTCAGGAAATACGATTACCAGTGTAAAGAGGGGTTGAAAAAAAGATACGAGATTTTCGCATTTTCTTCTTCAACTTTGATTTTTCCGTCTTTCCAAAACTGGTTTTATCGCCGTTTCGCACGCTTCGCAATCCGTGCAGCACTTGATGAAATCAAGTATCATCTGCTATCGCTTATAATTTTGAGAGTAAAAAACAAAAAGAGAATGACAGGCCTTCCGTAAATCTGTTCTGTCCTGTATACGCGGCAATGGTGAAAGAAGAATTTCACCGTTGCAAAAAATCACACTTTACCAATCCACCTTCGATAATCGATGTTTATTGTGCTTTGGGATCGGTATACCGAAGCGTCGAACACAAATACAAGATAACTAAGCTCGATGTGGGGTAATTGAATTGTAATCGTAATTAAATCGGCACAAGAATTGAATAAAACAGTTTGAAATATAAACGTCAAGTTATCCGGTGGTTGAAATTTGCGCAGTAAAACAAGCACACAACGATTATCTTTGTGCACGTATAAAATTGACCTGATTTTGATACAATCGACACGCGTCGATAGGTTGAAAAAATATTTCAAGCGTGCGGTTACTTCAGTGAAAATCCGAGTCAACGTAAGAAAAAAACTGTTCACGGGAATTTAAAATGGAGTGGATATATATGCCGCGCGGGGATTTAAAGTGCAGAATGGTTCCTCGAATCTCGTTTAGCTACGTCAACAAACTTTCCTCCCGCGACACTGATCTCACCGTTTCGAGGGACCGTTCCTGCACCGGTGATAAGGGCAGAAACGGTGTAAGGAAAAGGGGTTCGAGGAGGCGTTTTGGAGCATAGAGAGCGTTGGGCCACGGGGAGCATCTCAAGTTGGTCCGAGTAACCCGGTCGATGACATCATGCATTATTCAATGCCAATTCCGTGCGACGCTACGCGCTCCATCACCTTGAGTATATCTTCTTTCGTATTGGCAAAGGAACCGGAGTTTCCTCCCGATGCGGTAACAACGCGCTCTCCCAACCGCCGGCCATATTTGGGATATCTCGATTCGCATCATGGCCCCTGGAGATGCTGACCCTGGCAAGAAAAAAACAAATCCACCCACTCCCCGTCTCAATAGTTAATATAGCCGTGATTCGGCCGCCATATTCCACCTGCGGTCTGCCGTATATCCATTACTTCAGACTCAAATAGCGAAGTGCCGAGGCGCCCTGATCAATGTTTTATTGCTACATATCTTCGGCCACTGGGATAGTCACCGTAAGTTCTCATCGTTGTTCTTATTGCACCTGGCGCTGCCACGAATTTTTCCAATTAATTTCAAATAAAAAATGTGCGTATTGTTAAACTTAGAATTTTTGATCAGCAAACAATGGAAAGAAAAATTTCGGCGCGGACTTCTTTGGATTATCTAATTTGATGTCAATTCAACAATATCTGGTAACAAACCTAACAGTACCATATATCAATTCGACACTATCTTACGTCAAACTAACAGTGCCTAATATCAGTTTACCATTATCTGATGTCGGTCTGGCATTATCTAATAACAACTTGATACTATCGGATGCTAAACTTACGAATCGACCACAAAAATTGTTCTATAGAATTCTACACCAGTGACTTTCGACACGACATTTTTTATGGTAAATGTACAGCAAGTGTACGTTTTTCTTATAGTACACTGTAATCGAACCATGGAACCGACATACTAGTACCATCCGTACAAAACCCACGGGACGTGCCAGTTCACGTCATCCGTTGGACCAAAGCTGATATTATAACGATGGCTCGAGGGTATAACGAAGACGGTGGGCGATTGAAGAAGCTGGGATGAGAAGAACAAAGCGGGGGTAAAGAACGGTGGTGAAATAAATTCGAAGAGAAGTTTGAACAAGGTGAAGAGGGGGATCCTTTCCTTCGTTGGGGCATCGGGGGCGCGGGGGCGTGTCTCACGCGGTGTAGCAGCCTCGGGGTAGCTTTTTCGTTGGTGCGAACGCGTCTCTCATGGGAACGGTTGCATCTAGGGCTACCGAAGAGTCCTCCCTTCCTCTCTGGCTTCAGGTTCAAGATTTACCCCCCGGAGGCTTTTCCCGGAACGGATAAAGAGAGTTACGATAATTGCTATGTAAAGAGCGACGAGGTCACCGATAGCGGTCTGCTGCAACTGCTCTCGGCTTTTCTACGCCCTTACAGCTGGGTGCAATTTGTTCCGAACGTCCTCCTGATCCTGCGATTGTGCCGCACACCCCGCAAGTGCAAACTCTTCGTAGGTACCGATTACAAGTCGAAGAGTGCGTTTCGCCGATCTATATTGCCTAGTTCGGACACTCGGATTCTGTGAAGAAGGAATTGTCATGAGTTTAAATGATAAACGGGCAACCGGAAGCAAACCCAGATGTTGAGGATATATGTATATGCTTTACTCTGAAGAAAAGTGTAAAGAATGAGTCGATCAATATGTACATCGAATCTCTTTCTGTTATTCCGTAGAATAAAGAAGATTCCTGTCACGTTCACGAGTCCATGTGCGATTGCGGTTTTTCACCCTGCACGAAGGATTTGTTTCGTTATTACAGTCGGTAGAAAATTTTAGTTTAATGATTATCGTTATAATAGCGTGGTTGCAATATCGCTGGAAATCCTAAAAATGTACCCAAATATGTTAATATTTGGAGTAGTCGTAGTTATCGATACTACATCTTCCGATTATTGCAACACACTTGAATCTACTTGTTTGGTCAATTGCGTTTTTTCAGTTAAATAAGACCTTATATTAATGCTTCAATTATCGCAATAGTTACAAGAAAATATAGTACAGTTACAAGACTTGTTTTTATTTTGTAACCAGATCTATATTTTTCGGTTATGGTTAAAAATGAAAATGAATATTCCCTGTAAGCTAACCTCGTCACATAGATGATATCGTTTAACTATTGTCGAGTATTACGAAGTGACCAGAAGTACACAACTTACATAATCGAAAGAGTGCAACGGAGGACTATATAAGACAAAGATAAATGAAATTACTACCGACGAGGAGAAACAGGCGTGAAATTGAAATTCTTGGTGAAAACTTCATCCAGGATTCGAAAAGAATCGACCAAGTCGCGTCGAGTGGTTCACCCCAGTTCTCGAATCCTTGCTCCCGTCGACAGCGTCGGTGAAGGAGACGATTGGGTGAAAGAGGAAAAGGGATTGCGACGGGTAAGGAGAATCTGATTGAAGCCTCAGCCTTTTACGTGGCTTGCCAGCTTCGACAGACTCTCCGGAATTTTGGGCTCGGGTTGAAGCGTCCCGAAGCGACTGCTCCTCCTGAGGACGCGTGGTAACCACGAGCGAATCGAGAACAAGGACGAGATCCTCCTGAAAGGGACGCGAACGGTTAGGTAAGTTTAAGAAAAAATGAAATCGTCACATCGCGCGAAAGTGGGGAGTGAAATTCCCCTTCTCGTGATTCCCCTGCTTTTCCAGTATTTGCTATCGCAACTTACGCAACTCGAAAGATCGTGACATTCTTTCACATCACATCTCGGCGTCAGATGGGAGTTACCGGATAACCTGAGCTTTGTGAAGTGCTTGCGAGGTGAAGGGAAATTCCGGGACTTTTAGATAGATCAACATATTTACGGGGATGGAAACGTAGTGCTGTGAGAACTGAAAAGAAAAATTGTACTTTGGGGTACCGTTTTATTTAAATTTCATTCGATCGAAGGATAGAGTAACGGTCATTTCCCTTAAGAATTTAACCAACTCGTCGTAGCTTTCGATGAAGATGGTATCGGAATAAAAAGGCATGGTCTGTTGCTAACTTTTGATATTACCAGATGGTAAAGAATCGTATGAATTTTTTAGAAGGCGTATTTGCAAAGACAACATAATTTGAAACTCCTTTTCTCACATGCGAAGAAGTTCCTCCTTAATTGATCTACTTTGAGTTAAGCTTCGCACACGATCTTAAATGTTTACAGTAATATCGAATAGCAATTGCACTTTATACAATTTTATCGAGATCACTCCGTCACCATTTTCAGGATATTAATTATTTAATACCGACCCATTAAACATATTGATTTTGTCGAGTCTAAAATAGAAGATAAACTCCGGTGTGCTTACATTGTGAAAAATTTGTGTAAAATACAAAACTATGAAAAAGCTACCAAAAGCTACATTTCTAAAACTTTTCTAATTTTCCGGTCCCTCGAGTAAGAATTCTAAAACTCGAAACTTTTTTCAAGCTATGCTCGCCCGTATCACAAAAGGGTTGTTTTTCTATTATCCTGGAATAAAATAAAACCGCAGCCACGCGGGCTTAAATATATTTCCACTTTGTCGCAAGGTGGAAGGACTTTGAAATCAGTGTCATATCATTATTTTGTTTCATTTAAATTTTATTTATTTATTTTTTTCCCTCTTCTAAACGGCGCAGTGCCCTAGAAGTGGCACAAGCAAGAACCGATGCGGTGGAAAACTCGATTCCTTAACCGTAATCTTGTTTATGGTACCTCGTTGAAAGTTTAAATTGGGGCATAACTATGGTTTATGTCTTGAGCGAGGCGGGCAAATAAGTTGTAAACTGAAAGTTCTGTCGCAGTAGCGTCGTGACGGGATGTATAAGGCGATAGGCACACACCTCAGAGCGACGCCTGCATCCACCCGATCCTCAAGAAGTTAGGATCTCAACGCGACCCCTCCGAAAGCGTCGATTAACTTTGCCGTAGTTTCAATCTCGAGCGAGTCGGCACCTCGGTTCCAATAATTGTCAAGGGTTGGCCCTTCAGCGCCGCGCCAAATCCACATCGGTATTCACCATTCTCGTCGTTAGCCAAATTCGCGCGTTGCGTTTAACGAAGTGCTTCAGGCTCGCTCACCTGCATTCTGCAACGCTGCTGAAGTTTTCATTGTCGAGTCGTTTTTATTTCATTTAACCCTTTCGATCATACATTTTTCCACTCAATATTTCCAGGGCCGCTGACCACGAATCTGAAGTACGAGTTTGAGAATTTCTACATCCAAGATGGCAGACATGAAATATGGTGGATATGAAATCGAAAAAATTTCGGTGGTTTTTGGGGTTATACGTAGCAACAAGGTTCAGTTCAAGTTTTAAATAAACTGTGATAAGGGTAGGGAATGGAAATTTTCGAGGTGGAACGCTGAGCATCCCACTGTGACTGAACGGGTTAAATACAATAGCATCCACTTTTATCCTTTAAAGTCATTCGGGTCTACGGGAAAATTGGTTTGGCTCATTTGAAGACGTTACGACGGAGAAAATATTGCACCGTCAAGAACTCGACGCGTTAAATTTATCATGGATGACTAAAAGCGGTGTTGAATCTGGGACAAATGTACCACAGTAAATTGAATACGTGTTGCATTACATTGCGCAACCTGTTTAAGTACGAAATTGATGTTCAGTGAAATCCTAAAATCGAGAGAAACGAGACGACCTTTTCAGGCAATAATTTAGACAATGAGAATAATCGTTCCTAGATCCACATGTTCGTACATCGAAATGAAATTGTTTATCTTCACTTTACTCCAAGAGATTATTCGCAATTACCTCTATCAAAGTGGGAAATGCTTTATAAAAAATTGATTTTTTTTTTTATGAGAGACTTTGTAAATCATCGCATCAATGATTAAAACCATTTCGCAAAATCAATCAAGTTTTCTCGATATCAAACAAAGTAAAATAGTGAATAATGTCTTCAAGTTTGTACCTGAGACATTCCATGCCAACCAAAGATTTCTGCATCGTCGGCAAGGTCTGAAAAGTTTTGCATTTTCACAAGGAATTTCATTCATGCCGAAACTTTGATGCACAGTGGCCAAAACCATGAAAATTGCGATTTTAGACTGTTTTTGCAAAAGAAAACAAAAAAAAAAACTGGCAAAAAATGTTTCCTTCCATTGACGTCATCGCGAAGAATTTTTGTATTAATCATTTTTTCGCACAACTGACGAATGTTGGAAATATAAATTAGTATGGAAATACGAAAACTTCTTAAATAGTGAGAAAAAAAAAATTAAAAAATAAATAATCAGGGGTTACCTTTTCGACCCCTTAAATACTATATTACAGTTCAAGCAAAATCGAATGTGGCGAGGGTTGGTGGTAGGTCAAATTGGCATGGAATGCGCCACCTATATCAGGTCAAATTTCTTCAAGGTAAATAAAATCGAATGATTCTTTTGTATCAAACGATGGTAACGGTATAAAAAATATGTTGTATACCTAATTTTTTTAAAACTGCAACCGTGTCATTCCCGGTAATTTTTGCCTCATTATCTTTGCTAGATTTTTCAACTTCATACATTCAATTTCCTCCAACGACAAAAAACTTAACTAACCGTGTGAGCTAAAAGTATTTTGTAACTCTGTCTCTCCACAGTTTTTCTTTGTTGAGGATAATCTTTTCTTCCACCCTCGTCCATTGCACGCCCATACAGTATTATAACTAACTTTTTTTCCCTTCAGTTGGCAAGTCACTCTAAGCCTTTCCCGGATCTTGGGATCCTCGCTAATCCAATCGCCACGGCTTTCTGGTTTGTCCGAATCTCGCTGCTCCGCAACTGCGGCTAATCCTTGCAGTTTTTCACGCTGGAGATAAATTGATGAATATAATTTTCACTCGGTAATTAGGTACGCTTTTTACGGTGCATCGAGGGAACGTCGTAGAACTTGAAACTTGTACTTTGCGTGTAACTATCGACAAAGAAAACAGCGAAATCTTATTTGTTTGATAACGAATTGGCTGCAGTTTTAAAGTTAAGCCTGAGTGAATTGCCTTGTACTTGAAAATATTTTCTTTCTCTATTTCTTTCAATTGTTGAGTACGTATGAGAAAACGGCCCATTTATATAAGACACAAACGACTTCCACCACGTGATCAATATTTTCGATCATTGAAATCAGGAAACCAATCTAACAGAAAAAATTTGTAAAGTTTTTTCGTTCTATAAAGCCCGAGTTCCTTTTAAACGGTCCAGTGTGACAAAAAAATTAAATTTTCTCGCCAATGCATCATTGAGTTTTAATTAACAGCTCACACAGCGTTCGGCGTGAATCATTGACTGCTTTAAACGAATACTACTAACGGATAGCTGCTTGGTACATGTACTTTGCCGAGTTGCCTAACCAGTTGAGATTTACATCCGTTGCCAGCGACGACTAGATACCTTGTTTCGGTACGGAATACGAGATGAGTTTCGGATCGTTAGTAAATGATTAACCACCACATTCCGGGACTAAGGTACGAATCTTGTTTCAGCAGTGTTTGATTAACTAACTCTCCTCTCGAATATAAAACCAAGATTTTCTTCTCCCTGAACACCCTTCCCGGCCCCCAGTGATCTTGATATTTACACAAACTTGACGTGCGGTTTATATTTTCTCTGAAATTGGTCTGTCGTGTTTTGAACAGAAGTCGTATATAAAGCTCCGAGAAAGAATAACACGCTGGATTCTGTTTGAAGTCAGATACGGCGATGCCGGTAAAATAAGAAATGTTACGTATACGCGTATACCAGTATTAGAATACCCAAAAAACTACGTACATTTATAACCGTGATTTTAAAATAATGCCCGTAAATAGGCAAGTCATTTTATTAATATACATACTCGCTCAACTCTGGAATAAATTACCTAAAAATCCCCTTCTCGTCAAGTTTTCATAATACAAACAGCAAAATGTATTAATTCACCAAAAACAGGTCGAACCGATTTTCAACAAGATTCTAATACATCGGCAAATAAATATTTCCGATCATCTGTTCGCAAACTTACTGATTTTTCTTTGTGATTTCTTTCTTGAAGTTTATTTATCTTGTCACCCTGTCATTCGTCACGTTAATAATGTACCTATTTGAGTAACGTGACTAGTAAAGTCAGTCTACTTGGGACCACGCTACAATACGATAATTATAAGTAAAATATCACGTGTTACAGTAAAAAGAATGAATTGTAATCTACGGTACGCTTTTTTATTAACTTAATGAAATTTAATTCTTTTTTTTTCCTGCCTTGTAGCCCAACGCAACGAGGCGTGGGTGAGTCATCGCATGTTGGCTGGTTCGTTTCTGAAGCTGGCACTTCGGGACTTCGCTAACTCGTAATTGAGTAATCAGAATAATGTGTATGCACGGGATTCGGAAGATTTATTATCATTTTCACGTTTCTCTACGATGACTTGACTGCACGATAAACAAAACCGTAAATTTAGATTAAACGGAAATGGCAACCCTCGTTTAGCTAAGAAAAAAAAAAAAATAAAGTAGGAGGAGAAGGAAAACAGTCGGAGGGCAAAGAATTCTAAACTCGTAACATTTTACTCGAGAATTGCATCTTCCGAAACGTCTTCAACTGTTCCAACAGTAAGCAACGATTACGAGCATTATTTAAAGTTTTTCGAAACGATTTTATTGCAAAGTTCTCTAAAGTCATTTTCTTTTTTTTTTGTTAATCTAGCAAATACGGTGAACCAAATATTGTTGGTCCGACGATTTTTTTTTTGTTAAATCAAACGAAATATGAATTACAAAATCATTTCTTTTACCAAACTTGGAAAAATCGACAAACTCATTGTCTCGTTCTCTCTACTATATCACGGTGAAACACATCTTAGGACAGCATGAATCACGAAGGGTTTTCGGCTAATTATTCACCCGTTAGATCGTCCCCTAAGTTTGAATTTACTCATCGAAGCGAAATTCCGAAAGACACTTGGCCCGATTGCAATTTTCTTCCTCAAAGTTATCGCGTACCCGTGTCGATTATTCCGGAAATACGGGCAGGAAGAATAGTCGAGTAGTCTTCTCACGACGAGGTCTGTGCACCGCATCGGTCTTCCAGGGGATTTGAGACTACGTGAATCCTCAAGTCTCGCATGATCGAGATCGTTTCTCTAAAATTTTCTCCACGGACGGCCGTCGCAGAAACTCAGCTGGGAGTATTTCGCCTCGTATACGTGAAGTGCGAGTAGCCGCGTAGCTGGTACGAGTAAAGTTTACTTTGTCGAGAAGCGGATAAAATAATATCGTCGCAATATCCATCGAGCAAATACGGAAACTTTTATCGAGGCTCGCTGCCCACTCTCCGCCCTCTCGAAAAGCCCCATCGAATCACAACGCCTCGATGCATCTCACTAAATGAAATCGGTCCGCGATTAATTACCCACGAATGAGCGGACCTCGTTCAGGCTTCGCAATTTCTTCTACCAGCCCTCAACTTTGTCCCGATACGAGCCGGTATTTGATTCCGGCAGACCGGAAGTGCCCGGAATTAGAAGAGCGAAAGTTGAGGGGGCGAAAATGTGAGACGCAAAACGTAGGTACTCCATTGCATATTCGACTCTGTTGTAACATGGCGCGAACTCTGCACTCGGTCATCCACCGGATATGAAAATAATACCTGCCGTCGGTGAAATTGATTCCCGGGAACGAGCTTGAAGGATGGATATCGATGCGTCGATCGATCATTTTTTCACTAGTAAAGTTTCGGTACCTGCCAGGAACAGCTACACGAGCCGCAGGCTTGCAAGAGTTCATCCATCACGAGCCCTGCACATCAATACATTGCCCAACGCTCAGAAGCGGCTAATCCTTATGGCGTGGCCGTCGAATCCGATTATACGAAGGAGCAACACCGTATAGTAGCTGAATACGTTTCCGGTTATACGACGCGCTGTCAATTAACAGCGCGAATTCATCTCGTTAGCGAATCAGGACGAGTGAACTATGTATAATTTATTCGCGCATTGGCTGTTTGTACAGAAGACTGTTGTCACTACTCATGGTCATGTTTTATCGACTGATTTGATGGAAAAAATATGTCGCGGAAACGGATTGTTACAGGACGCAAATATCGATGTTTTTCACGTTACGATACGTGTATAAATGTATAGTTTACTATAAATTTTTCACGGTTATGAAAAATTCGTAGTCGATTTTTGCCGGTTAAAGATCCAAGTCCACGTTTTAAATCATCCATTTATGGTCGGTATTAGTACGTTGACACATGTAACGTCCGTTTTTCAGCAAAATCGATTTGTTGCTGTAACGTTGAAGGTACACGTTTCCGTTGGTTGAGTTTTACTTTACAAAGAACAGCTGTTCTCGTCAGAAAACATTCTATTTTTGCTTGAATGAGGAAACCCGTGATTGAAAAGTCTTATTTAGGATGTATCGTACACGTATTAGACTTGATGAAAATAAGAGAAAAATACATACATCGTTATTTTTTACCATAACTCAAGACGAAAATGAAAAGCCAGAAATCATTCACCACACTTGAGCAGAAATAGCGTGTCTTATGAAAAGACATGTGGCTTACGAAGTCAAAATGCTTGAACGGAAATGTGTATTTTCGACTTAACGATAGCCAAGTGCAGTTTTGCTGAAAAATCAACATATGTGCTGATCTGTGTAATGCCCACGAATCAATGACGTAAAACACGGTGCTCGATACTCAAACGGTAAACTTCGCGTATAAATTTGTAAAAACTTTCAGAATTTATAGTCCTTTTTAAAAAAATGTACGTGTCCCCTTTGATTTCAATTCATTAACAATAAGCTGACCTGACAATGTCAGTATAAAGCATAAGCAAACGAATAAATTAAGCGTGATTAAAACTTTTGGTAATTTTGCGTTTCCCAAAACTCGATGACAATGCTGTAACACCACATATATTTGTCTTTCGTGGATCTCGGATTAAGTAAATTTCAGCAAAGTACTATATACAGATATATCGTCGCGAAATGTTGGAAATAATTACGGCTGTTTGTTTTTATCGTTAATTCAAATATGTACAAAGGTGAAAATCTGAAATATATTCAAAATTCGTATCGCAGGTTTGGGGAAATTATACTGCCATGTGAAAAACGTTGCAACCACTTTCATAACAATTGTACAACTGTAGAGATAATAAACACTTACATTTCAATAATCTTTCGCACTATCGCATACGAAGAGACGACTTATGGAAAAATAAAAATTGAGAACGCAAAAATCTATAAATAAATTTACGCAGACTTTTTTTTTGTTGAGAACAGCCAGGATTACGAATAGCAAAACATTGAATCGCGAAAATACCGAACAGTCAAAAAGTCGACTTTTCCAATGTCAGACTCGCGCCTTTGTCGAAAATCTACGAATCCGAATTTATCAATAACGACTGACCAAAGATTCGAAAGGTTGAAATCCCAAAACCCACTAAACTCGAAATGACCAAAATGCCGAAAGGTTGGATGACGTCAGAAACCCATTATATGTTCTCTGCAAAGCCACACGTCTGGCATAAATCTACCTAACTATGACAACAGTATTGCGGCCTTTCGGCTTTCTGGCCCTTCTGTATTTTTTGGATCGTAATTCTGCTCCTTCTGAATTTTGATTGTCACCAGCTAATTTCTTCGATTTTGCGGTTGTTTGAAGTATTAGCCGCTCTGAATATTTAATTTCGGAACGTTCCTTTTTCTGTATCTCCACGTTCCGTGCTTTGGTCATTAGGAATGCCGACTGTTCTGAAAATATTTTATCGGATAAGAGAGCGTTCGGTTAAGTGAACTTTTGGGAAAACGGTTATTCCCCCGGGTGACTTATCGAAAATCTGAAATTCGGTGCGCTGATCATTCTTTGTTACAAAATTCGTATCTCGTAAATTTCGGGTCTTCGACCAGTCGACTTTTTGGTCCGTCACCCTTGAAATCCATGGTGTATTTCATACCCCTCTTATCGCGTTAAATCTTCAACGTTACGTACAGATGTTATGGGTCACTCGACCCGTAAAATCGTCCGACGATCAACTTTGCTCGACTCACCGCGTCGAGCAGTATTCCAAAAAAGGAAATAAGACGTCTTGCACGTGTCACATTCGATTCACTCTCGGGGCTGCCATTGCGGAACGATTCGTGTTCAGAATTCGGCAAGCAGCTGTATCAACTCGAAGGGAAAATAACTTTTCCCGTACTCTTCTCAACGCGCAGTTGAATATCCACGGTTTCGCGTTTATTCGCGAGGAATTTCGTGCGGTGTCAAATCGCAGCTCTCCTCGCGAGTTTCGCGCTTCCCTAACGGAAGCGGATGCAAGAAAACGGCTCCGAAGAGGCGGTGAAAAGTTTTCCTGCTTTGCAGACGCTGGGGGCGGAAGGGAGGGCAAGGATCCGAACAGCAGCCTTCCATTCAGAGGGAAGTTTGCACGCGACGTAATTTGAATAAACAGAATTCAGCCCTGCAGCGGCCGTCCATTAGACGTCGATACACTATTCAGGGGAAAGCCGGCTGGCCAAGGCACTCGGGTCAGCTGTATTTCAATGTTCACATAGGTATACAGCCCCGAATGCATGTATATTGGCGGATGGAACCACGGCAGTGGTCACCCTCCAGAATGCCGGAGCACCTGCGTCTGGTCTGACAAGGTGTCGTCTTGTGGTTGAGGAACTAGAGCGACGCGACGCAACGCAGCCTCAATTTCCGCCGGAAATGCGACTCGTACCGCACTGAAAGAAGCATATGGTAAAACCGTCCTCAAACTTCGCTCGAGGTCACAATGAGCCATTAAAAACGTCATCCCGACCATGTGAAGAATGGTAAAAACCTCCATGTTTCGGGTAAGCCAAACCATGAATGGAGGTTGAGGCACAAACGCGACGATTCATCCACCGCATTTTTCTCTCTCCAGTGTACGGTTGCATCGTGGATTGAAGATGAGCACGCGATCGACGAAGGAAAAAAGACGCCAACGCTGCCGCGGTGAGTATAATAACAGAGTAATTGAATTTTATACGACAAAACTGTCTCCCAAGGGTTCTGAAAATTCCGGGTTAAGTCACGCCAGTGTTCCGCCGGGACGTCATGTCAGTTTTACCAGTTTTACCAGTTTTACTCGGGCATTCCTGCTCTGCTAAGGTTCCTATCCACCTCAAATTACGACGGGGCTTCTGTAGCCTGAACCAAGACCGTGCGAGAGAGATAAACTTTTTGAGGCACCCACTGAAAATTGGATTCTCGCATCTTTTTTTCAGGGTTTGCTACACTGTGGAAGATTGGTGAAGTTTTTGAGGGTAGTTATGGTTAGTTCGCGGTTTTTTAGAATATCGAAGTTACAGTGAATTCATTTCGAAGTTTTTAGCATAGGTACAATATGAGGTCATACCTTGTTTTAATGACCCAGACATAAAAAGACTAAGCCTCGATTTTTCCCTTGAAATTTTGAACAAATTTAAAAAGGAAATTTAGAAGCATTACGCGAGAACAGTTCAGAACAAACTATTTCTTCTAAAGAATTAGGAATTAAGTGGGAAGTACTGGAGAAAACGACTCTCGTACGTTCTTTCGAAAGTTACTTCAATCTTTTCAAATTAAGGAAATTAGTCTGCCGGAAGAGCGTGAGACAATTTTTTTGAATCATTTTAATAACGCATCTCGCGACATTTATGATACTCACCATATTTAACCGAGTTAATTGCGTTGCTATATATTGTGTGCTGTAAAATTGAACAAATTGGTTTCTCGTCCTATATATCACTTCGTAATTGGATTTGATGCATTGTACACATCTGCGTCAGACTAATTAACTTTCAAAAAAAAAGAACACTTGTATCCCCATAGCAGTTTGTCCCCATCTACCCGAAATTGAATTTTTTACATTTGTTGTACGAACGATTCTTATTCAGATGACCGAGGAATAAATTCGTATACATGTATATTTAAAAAAAAAAAAAAAAATCAAATAAACATGGTGAGTTCAATTCAGTGAGTGGTATCTAATTAATTAGCTTTTTCGCAATTGAACGCTAAATTTGTATAATCTAGATCAGCTGACAGCACGAGTTTAACAAAGCGACACGCATAATACGACTTGTTTTCGAAAAACGAAAAGAATATAAGCATTCGATGACATCGAAGGCAAGGATTGTCCGAAAGCTTTTGAAACAGGCTGTTGGAACAAGGGGAAATAAGGGAACAACAACAACGCCATGGCTACGCGCGCAAGATTCATCCCTCACAATTAGTCGGCCGTAACGTAATCACGGGGTGGTCGCGTCGACTAATAGATGCAGTGGTACACTTAATCCTGGCAAATGTAAATAGCGCGTTGGATGTTTCGATGCCATTACTGCAGGGAACGTGCATGCACACACCTGTGGGGAAGGTGTAACGTACACCTAGAGGATGCAGACGTGGTTGTCGAGTGGTTAGAGGCGTATCTGGATACCGTATACACCCATCCACCGTCCAACGGAGTTCGGAATACTCTGAATAATTTAATGGGGGTGGGCGACATTTGCAGCCAGCGTGAGAACGATACAGATGTCACAGATGCGGAGTCAGCCTCCCGGGCCTCGTGTTCATCCCCAAAACGCGGAGTTTTCCATCTCCGCGACTCTCATCTTTTCTCTTCCTCTGTCTCGAATGAAAGTAGAGGAAAACACGAGGTGTCAGCCAATTGGGAGAAAGCAACGCAGGGCATTTATTTCTCTTGGTAGTATTCCCCGAACTTTAAACGCCGGTAATAACAGGCACGGAAGAGCCTCGGTCCTTTGCTTATCTCAAAGTTCTACGGCAGGTAACAAAAACAAGCCGGTTAGCCGGAAGATCGTTAGCAAAGTTACCTAGAACAATGTGCTACGTCTTGCCGGCAACAATGGTATAACTGCAGTTTGCCGACAGTTTGAGAGTTCGAGGATGTTTCTACCCTCGTGTGCTCGTTGGTTATAGCTGACCTACCTGTTAGGTGTATATCCTACTGTCACGTTACGTTGTTACAGGGAAATTATCTCCTCTTATCAGCTAACCAAGATTTCATTCCGGTTATTAGAATCGTCCGGCAAACTTTCTCGTCCCCCGTTATAACTCGGCTCTTGCAGATTTCTCCGCGTGAAAATCGAGTTCATCGTCAAAAGTCCCGGTAACAATGCAGTTCGCAGCTCTTTAGACCCCCGCTTAAAAGAGCCTTTTGTGCCAAATATGCCAATGCTTATGGTTTTCAATAACTCTTCGTTCTCGCGAGTCGCGAGGACGATTAAATTTTTAACAACCCCTCGCCGTTTCGCACAATCATTTACTCTGCGACGAATATCCCGTCGTCAAGCCAACATTCCATGACCCTCCCGAGGCAAACGTTGCACAACTTTTCGCCCTTTCGTTACGTTTTAAAAAACTCATTTCCGAGGCACTGGTCTGCCACCGAGTTGTTACAGTGAAATAGATTTTCCTAAGAACACAAAGTTGGCCAGCAACAAGCCGACTTCGATATCAGTGAAGTACTTGTTCAGTTTTGGTGAAATAATTAAACAAATCAATTTCAGTATCAGAACTGTTGCAGACAATAAAATAAGAAATCACAGTTCGCCTTGTTCTTTTCAGGAAAATTATCGTCGCGGCTATTTTCACATGCTCCAAATGTGTATCGGATAAACAGCAAAAGGTGAGACACCACGGAGCAATGAAAATATCCGAAACACTCAAGGTGGAACTGTTTGAGTTAAAAAAAGTAAGCTGTTGCTGTGCACTTACTGATCCGTTATGACGGTACAAACATCGTGGACAGGCGTTTACATGTAAATGTCAAATTCAACTTTTTTCTTCTTCTTCCATGAATGCTGAACGTTAACGGAAACTTTAGGGTAAAAATAATCATTGTGCAATTTTATAACGACTTTCGCGAAGCTGACTTTTCAAGACATGAGCATGTTTTTTTATTACGGTTTACTAAGTTTTAGACTATCCTCAAGGTGCGAAGTAACAATTTTTGTTAAGCATGCATCGTCACTAATTTCGACCCCGGAATGTCGAGCTTACTCAGTTTCAACGTTATTTCAGAGTCACTGTACAGGCACAGAGTTGTAAAATGATGTATTCTACAGTTTTATAAATAATAGCTTTCGTTCGACACCATTGTACTTACAATTGATTTTCCGTTCTGCCTAGCTGTCCTTGACCCATTCTCAACGTTGATTTCGACGTTACATATTTTTCTGGCATAGTTTCAACCCGATCCACGATCTCAGAATAGACGGTTGCGTTGAAGGTGCCTGCAGCATTTGAGCAGGACCTGAAATCCTCGAAGCTTTGTGCTGCGGTTAGAAGTTGAATGAAATCGATACGAAGTACTCAAGGTGAATAAAACGGTTGAAAATATTTACGCAACGATTGATTAGAGAGTCGGGAACTTCTCTTGGCTGCTTCCTGCTTCCTGCTTCCCGCACCGGTTGTCTGGAGCTTTTACGTAGGGCGGCAGGCAGTTCGGCGTCCTCACAAAGGGAATCAATTCGCACCGCGGTCTGAATTATTCTAATCTTATTTTATTGCGTTACCTTTGGTCGGGCTTTGATGTTATTCCTGCGGCTTACGCTCCCGAATCAACGTCTGCGGCGGCCAACCCTCCCGCAAGCTCTCTACTCCTGGGACCGACGGACGACTTCAACCCCGTCGAAGTGGCTTTCCTGATCGAGTACAAGCCGCGTCTGTGTGCGTATATATAAGCGATGACTCGGACCGCCGAACCTTGTGAGCCTTTGAGCTTACTGTATCGTGTGCAGGAAAGAAAGCTCGGGCGTCGTGACGCGCCCCGGGAGCTCACCACTTTCCTGTAAATAAACAGGGCGTCGTAATGGAGAGCGACTCGAGGAGGCACTACGTGAGACTGTCTTCGTCACCCGCTGGTTTTTCGACACCCACGTACGAAAAGTTGGCGCCGCCTAATATTCCTGGTCTTCGATGGTTTTACGGTCTGCATCGTGTAGGCTTCGATCAGCGGCTACCGGAACTACTTTACGCCTATCCAAGGTGTTGTTTGGCTATTTCAGGCTTCCTACACAGCTGTTAAACACTTACGTGCCGCTACTCCCAACGCTGGAAGTGATAGAAGAAGGAAGGGGTCGGTTTTAAGGGAGGTGGGCGATTACAACGGTATGCTTGGTTTGTTATTAATGATCAAGTAATTGAATTATAACAGTGATCAATGTAAGAGAGTTGATTTGAGGATAGCGCTTGGATTGATATGGAGAAATATAGTTAGAAGTGACTCGTGTGAAAGCTAAGATACCTACGAGTGAAGAGTTAAAAGAATGTGGGAGACTCGGTAGTTGTAGTTTAGAGATGAAGAGGATTCAGCACTGTGAAAAATTTCATCTGTCATAGTAACTAGAATAATTCAGTAAAACAGGTATCGTTAAAAAAACTGTTTGAATATTGTTGGAATTATAAAAAACGAGGTACACGTAACCATTTTGCGCTATCGTCGATCCTTTTTTGGTAATTGCAACGCAAAATCAGTTTGTGATAAAATATAGTAACAGCGATCGTAATGAGAAAGAATAATAACGGATACTAAACATTCTGGTAACAGCTAGAAAACTAATTTTCATTTTGTACCTCCAACAATATTTTTCGATTGTGATAAAAAATGAAAATAGTTAAGGACTGAGCGGTAAACGGGACTACAAATTTCTCTCAGTGAGGGTATAAAGTGACTATAAGAATGTGGGAAAGGAATATAAGGTCTGAAAGCCGTAACGAGACCTCCATTGGGCCGAAAGCTTGCAGGTCGAAGGTGCAGGAAGAAAGGAAGGGAACTAAGCAGTGTGCCTGGAATCCTGAGGAGGCAACGGACAGACAATCCTCTGCCTTATCTGTAGCCTAGGTGATTGAATTAGCTGCTATTGAAATTCAATCATTTCGAGCCACGATACACGGCGAACGAAGCTTGCATGCTGATTATCTTGTTCTTATCAGCGAAGACGACGGTGCTCGAATCAGGGCGCTCTGTACGTGTTGAAGCGCTGTCTTTGAACCTTTGTACAAGCGTGTATTTATATCTTAGCACACCCTCATCCACCCTCTGACTCGCGACATCGAGTTGCATATTAATCAGAACTCAGACAATGCTTTGCCGAAACTCGACCACACCGCTGTAGTAGCACGAGGATCACAAAGCCTTCGAGATTATTCGCAACTTCCACAATCAATTCCCCGGGCCTACCGGTCATTTTAAGAAGTTGACGAGCGTAAGAATGTGAATTTTGTTACTTAACAAATTCAATTGATTCGTAATCATGTGTTCGGAACAGAGCATTATTCTTAAAAGTTACACAAGATGTTAATAGATATATTTTGTGCAGCGAATTAACGTTAATTCAGCATGAATCGTGCTTTTATGAAAATAATTCATCCGATGCGATTTGTACGGGATTTATTCACGCTTATTAAAATGAGCTCAAGTCCATTATAATTGATGGAACGGTATGTTGTTGGCTCCGAAAAAAAAAAAAAAAATTCACTAATGTTGTAATTGCTCCGAAATTAATATAGTAACTTGATTTTTTCCGGAAAAAATTCGTGGATCACTATCGTTGCAGCTTTTGCGTTTTTCCTTTATCAGTTTGGTTCATTGAAACAATTTCTTACTGATCGCCAGACTTTATTCGCCTCTTATATAATGTTTACGCAAATGCTTATTAGAATGATAATTTGAAAAAATCCAATTACGTCAATTAGGGTTGGTCCAAGACGACGTTTCGGAGGAATAGAAGAAAAACGAGAACGCAATATGAACTGCGAAAAAATATCAAGGAAAGAAGGCCGTAGATTTTCATTTCTAAATTTTCATCGCACCCAAGTACATACATATCTGTGCATATATTTTCTTGGGCGTAAGAAAATATTCCGTGTAAAATGATAAGCGCAATCTTATACTTGGAATTTTCTAGGTTCTCCTGCCTTCCTGACTCGCTCCTTCCGCACATTTTTCTTCCTGTACTTTCTCCCCTTTTTCACCCTTAAGGACGGTGAAAAAATATTCTATCGAAATGTGAAAAAGAGGATGTCAGAAAAAACAAAGAAAAAAAAAACATTCACAGGGTATAGCTGACGTAGAATGTAAGTCTGACCGTAAAATGGTTACGCGATACTTTTAGCCTGATTCCATAACTAATGGATTTCTACTGGTATTAATCGCTTCAACGGTCGCATGTTTCTTTAGCCGGAAATTTTGCTGAAGGTTTACGCAACTGCTATTGGGAAATGCTAACTACAATCTTCGCGGGGCGGGGTTGAAATTCCGAATTTGAAAAGGATCGAAAACGCCAGGTTTCGAATCATTTGGCGGCGAAACTTGAAGTAAAGAAATCAAACTTTGAGGAAACATTAAAGTTTTCAATGATCTGAAACCCGACACTCAGTTCCGAAAGTGATAAGATCTGAAAGGGCAAAATTCCGAAAGGACAAAATGCCGAAAGGGCTTAACAACAAGTCAAAGTTCCGAAAGTGCGAAAATGAGAAAATTGAAAAATCTGAAATATTGAAATTCCGAATGAACGAAGATTTTTAGATCCGTGAATTTCTGGCTTGGTGAAATTTCGTTACTTTGATCTTTCTTTGTTATGGATTTTCGATATTTTTACGTACGATCAATCCTGGTCATTCTTATTTTAGGTTTTTCTGATTTTTTACACCCACTCGTTGAGCAAACTACGCTGTGTGAGTATATTTTAATTTTCGGAATTTTACTCTATCGAAACTTTATTTTTTGGAATCCTGCTCTATCGTAGCTTGAATTTGCGGAATCTTGCATTTTGGAACTTTGAGCCAGCGGGCTTTTGACCATTCGAAACTTTGTGGTTTCCTAAAAGTATGATTTCTATAATTTTAGTTTCGCCACCAAATAATTCGAAATTAGGTGCTTTCGAAACTTTTCAAATTCAGAACTTGAACTTTTTTAAAAAAGGAGGATCCAAGTTCTTGATTTTGAAGTTCAGGACTAGTATGTGAATAACATTTACTTGTAAAAAATAACGATGTCAAGTTCATAAGTCGCAATCCTTTTACAAACCAGACAATTGAATTCCCTCCTAATTTGAAATGGTCTTATCTAATTTCCTTCAAAATTTTACGCAAGCTTTCAAACACTTCTGCACCTACTTGATTTAGTCCCCTTGATCACATACAAGGATAAAATTACGCTGAGAGGGCGGTAATAATAAACAGCCTGTATCTAATTCCTGTACCTATCATTGCGATTAAAATTGTACGAAGCTTTCATGGCCTCTGGGATAATTTCCTAATTTGTGCAAGATCGAGAATAGTTGTCGTGCGATTGTTTACAAGACGAGATTACACACACTGTAAGTAAACGCTGCTCGTGACAAGCAGCTGTCGTGATAATTCGTCCGATGTGTGCAGCTATTGTTGGCGCTCCAGGGGTCTAATACACATATATAGATTATACGTCTCGTGGAGTAATTGTGCTGTCAACCCCTGCTGCGAGCATCGCAATTTCAATAACTAATTGTACATACACCTTCCATTCGTCTAATTTCAATGCCACAAATATCGTGTTCCATTCAGTGGTTATGATCGGTATGATACACGTAACCTACGTTTACCGAGTCCTGAACGATTATCCCGGTATAAATTGAAACGATTCTGGTTTCGTTGTGCAACTCGTACAACCTAATTCTCCGTCCTTTCACTCTCTCTCTCTCTCTCTCTCTCTCTCTCTCTCTCTCTCTCTCTCTCTCTCTCTCTCTCTCTCTTTCTCTTTGCGGGAACAACGATCAATCAACTAACCGTAAACTAATTCAACCGAATTATCATAGTCGAGAAACTTCGGCGCCTCTGCGCGCCGGGTGCTTAAAAAGCTCGTTTCTAATAACAGGGCAAGTGCAATTAAAAATGAACCGTCGATCATTGCGGAGCAACGTTTTGAAAGATGAGAGGCCTCAGAGTTACAGATATCTACACCATGAGCACACCGAAAGGCGACGTTCAGCCCGTCGAGTACTTAATTATCAAAGAGTCTTACTCTCGAGGTTATCTACCCCGGACGACGTTTACCTTTTCACCACTTGCGAGTGTAATTCACGGCTGTTCTGAAACCGCTGCAACGCGTTCCGTCGAGATCCCATTAAGGAGCTAACGACGATATTATCAGAGAAGGTGGCTGCTTCTGTACAGGAAATTTAACGGCCAATCTGTACTCGTGTATCAATTTTTTTTCACCGAAATTACGCCGAATGATGAATTGCGTCTGGAAGCTCCGCGGAATGATACATCTTTCTTAAAGGTACGCGCACACGTGCGTGATGCTTGCAAATATATACGCGATCGGAGAAAACGATAAGAATGTGTCGGCTACCTCTGCCGCAGTTTTGTCTTGTTTCCTTTCCGCCCTCATTTCCGAATGAAAATCAACGCGGAAAAAAATATACGGCCTCCGAGGCGGTGCGGTTAAATCGTGACGGTAATTTCGAGGAACGAAGACGTTAGCTCTGCCACGTCCGCAATTTTGGCGCCTCGGATAATATCTTTCGGAAAATCTACCCCCTCCCTTTCCTCCCTCTCGCCCCTCGTTTATACCCTTGCTCTTCTTAGTTGCCTATCGCGAGGAACGAGAAAAGCTGGAAAAAGTAAAACAGAGGGAAAATAAAGCTGCAAATGTGGGCGAGTTTATCACCTACAGGGATTTTCGCGCCTGCTAAGATCGGGATTTACCTTTATCCTCTGCATACGCCTGACGCAGCCTCCTTAAATCGCTCTCAGGGAATCTTGCCCGAGTTAGGCGGTACTTCCGGTCTCATGTCAGAACTTTGGGACGACGAATGAGAAGAAAATACAAGGGAAGTCCTGGAAATTGGTTGACGAAGTGCTCATTCATTGATTATTGTGTATAGGTGTGGTGAAGAAATCATCCAGTGAGGTGGAGAATAAAAGTGCGTTTTTAGAAAGTAAACTCAAACTATTAATACCGTGTGCCAAAAAACTTTTGGAAGTATGTATTTAATTGAATAAGGTCACGAACACGTTTTGGATAGTAAATAAATGCGATTCGTCAAAATTTTTCTGCACTTGACCGAACATACAGTTTCAAGAGCAGAGGTTACTGATTATATTTTCAATAAACCGAATGCAATACTGTTTCGTGCTCAAATTGAACAATTAACACTGGACGCTGTATTATTGGATTTGTTATCTATATCGTGAAATTATGAGTTTCTCAACGTGCTCCAATTATCTCTACTCGTTCAACTATTTGACAAATAAATTTATCGTGATTCCAGACTGTTGATTAAAATATAACAAATCCTTTTTCAACTGCCGAGTATTCGTGCATTTACAAAAGTATAACCGTATGGATGTATCAAGTTTGGAGTTGGGTAAAATCATAAATTCAATAGATGCGTAATCAAATTAAAGATGATACAGTGAAACTAAAGCTCAATCTCCATCTTTCATGAGAAAAAATATTTTACTTTAGCACGAAACAAAATTAAAAACATGAAATTTTAATGAAAAAAGTTTAGTTCATTCTAATCACTTTATTGTTATATATATTTTTTTTTTTTATACCATATTCGAATTCTTTATCCAGTTCTGATGGGTTAGGTTTAGAAATGAATGTTCAATAAATTTAAAGTATTACGTAACAAGTCATTTGTTCTCAATTCAAAAATCTGTAATGATTCCGTGCACCAAATTTACTATTTGGAGAAATTTATTCATGAAAAAAAAAAACGCTAATTATCATTTTCGATTAAAAATAAGGATTTGCTATTGAGAAACCAGCGAATTTTGAGCAATCTAAAACTAATGATAACTGATTTTTTGTTCGAGATGCTTGGTTAAAAAATTTTCACCCATGTCTAGAAAATATTTTTCAATTTCAATACAACACTATCGGTTTCCGGGACGATTTTGTGAACATTTTTTTTTTCAGTTTTTTACAGACTTTCAGCTGGAAACATCTTTTTACTCGAACATGATTATCTTACTCACAAATTTTATGCAAAGATCGTTAACTTCGAGCAATCCATTATAACGCGCAGATTATAAAAAAAAGTGATCACAATAATGCAGTGTATATGGTAAGATGGCTTCTTTAATACATCACAAAACAAAATACCCTAGATTTGAAAATTTATACTATCCAATTATATGTACTCAGCCGATTATTCGTCTTAGTATCTCTACATTATTACTTTAATATTATTATTTCCGCCATACTCACACATACGTTGACGTTTAACTAACTCACTGTCTAAACTTTATTACCCATGTATCACCTGACGTACACTCCCGCCTTTCCCCGTAATTAGCAATTATCCGTATTAACTATTGTACGTGTTCCCTAATATTATTATTCTTTTGTATTTACTTGCCCTGCGCTGCCTTAGAGGATATTTCCGATGGCTGTAATAAACCCTACTCTACTCTACTCTGTTCTTTGATTGGCAAACCGTAGCTGCAGGTGGATAATGTGGGATGTTGTACGTGACACGGTGAAGTTTTCGGCGGCATATAAGGTCGAGGATTCGAATCGCGGGTCGGGGTCGGGGGTTGAAAATAGTAGCGAACATTGGGGTGAAGAGGAAGGACGGGGGTGGGGGGGGGGGGAGGGGGCGAGAAGGCCTTTGTATGCAAAGCGGCTGGGTCGAATTTACCGCACGGTGGTTATGTAAATGCTTTCAGATTTATGTTTCAGGTATTGCACATTGAATCACTGATTTAGCGTATTTTTAACCCCGCGTAGCGCAGCAGCCTCCTTTACGCACCGCCGAGTAACGCGGCGTAACATTATCGACGTATATACAATGTAACATCATATATCCGTAATACTTTTACCCAAATATGCGCTTCAAAGTCGTGACAATCTCGAGTGCCACGCGACTCGAGAGTCACTCGTAACTTCACGACGATTGTTTCACATCGACCCGCTCGTCGTCAGTTCCGGTACACTTGCGCTATTTGTCGGGAATAACGAAAGCTCCGGATATGGAACGTAACGCGATTATTACTGCTTCGAGCAAGGTTCGAGCTTTCCGGTTCAAGCTATAAACGGGGTTTGTACGTACGACTGTAGAGAGCTGGAAATGTGAATGAATCTTTGGAGTTTATATATCGACAAGTAATTACGTAATTCGATTCAGGTTCGCAGTGTCGCTCACCGTGGGAATCATGAACAAGTCTGCCAGTTCAACTACATGCGAAGAATCTGGTTTCAGTCTGAATGTGGTATTCTTACGAAAGGTCAAATTAAAGGTTTAGCCCCCCCCCCCCCCCCCCCCTTCCTCTTTCCGATCTACTAGTCGTCGTAGATAAAAAACATACAAGAGCTTTCGTATGTCACAGAATGAATAAAGTTTCTGCGTCGACCAGTATTATTGTAAAAATAGTCTTGTTTCTGACTTTTATCTAGAAACACGTATCGCCAATAAAACATAGGTACTACAAACGACTCCGTTGATAATTTCGTGTGAGAAACGATAAACCTGCACAAGCTTTGAAGTGAACAATGTGGTTTAGATTAATCGGTGCAGTTAGAGATTAACAAGAATTCTTGATTTTTGGAATAGCGATGGAACGACGAAGGAAACTATAATTTGTTGTAAACCAACCTGCAGAAGATGTGTAATAATTTGAAACTACACGGCGAAAATGTCGAATCAACCGAAAAAATCGAAGTGACGATTGCTTGAAATTTTAGAAAAATTATCGAAACCCGCGGCCCGAAGATATTTCAAATTTGAGTGAAAAAAAATAAATGATCGTTTTTGTATTAGCAATAACAAATCGTATCGTCGGATATTAGAAGACTCGACTTTGATCGCTCAGAATTACAACGAGTAATACTTGATAGAGGAACGGCTTATTGGCCGATATCGATAAAGACATTATCTACAGCTGGGGTATAAAAATGACAGAATAAGTATACGCAGGGACACAAGCTCTCGAGATTTGAAAATATTGAAAATAGATATCCACATTTACCTGTATCTACGAAAGAGGCTTAAAATCGTTTGAAAAATTTACGAATCTTTTATGCTGATACATAGTGAACATTATAAGAGTAATTATCACAAGTTTAGATGTCACTGAAAAAATTCATTCATTTCATCTCCTGCCAATTCAAAATGACCGATTTTTAATTCATTCAATCTTCTCACTCTCGTTCGACGGAATCTCGCAGCTTTGCGAACTCGCAAAATCCGCCCACTCTGTTCAACTTTAATTTTCACACTCGGTTCTCCAGCACATTGAATCTTGATAAAAATTCTCAAGTTCCCAAACTGAAGGGCAACAAAATTGAAATTTATATTCTAGCTGGCTACCGTGTATTGAACATATTTCCCACACATAACTGGTAATTAACCAACATAACTGCAGGTACGATACAATAATTTTCTCTCATTAACCGTCTTTTTTTCTCAAGCTCGTCGACGAACTTTCAAATTACGTGAAATACGTATACCTAGAAACTCAACTTTACCTTGAACTCCTTTTTTTCCTTTTCGGTGAATGGTAACGAGCTTCCTTGTGAAATAGAACGAGCAAATGCCATCGTCCGTGAAATGAGGGAGAACTCACACAACTATAAAACTTTTCAAACTAGAATTATAACCACGAATCCTTTTGTTTAATTGTCAATTTTCGAAACCCTCACCGTCGGTTTTTCTTATCAATTTTTGTCCGAATTTTCATCCAACAAGCTTCGCAAAATGTAAACAGTACTCCGAACTTGTTTCAACACTAATATCGCCAGATCTGTAACCGTTCAAACGTCCGAGAGATCTTGACAAGTGTTTATCGCGCAGCGTTCGCTGATGGACTGACGTTCTCAACACTTGATTACAGTGTAACCGGTAACTTGACTTCGATTATGTTTTGAAATGGACTGACAGTATTGTAAATAGTATTAGCCCTGTACGACCAATCGATCTGCTCGTTTGTCAACAAGACGTTCTGTCCCACTGTGTTTACTTCGCAATACAATAATCTTCACAGAGTAATTAATTTGTAGCACTGAATTCTTTCTCGATTACAAAAATGCTTTCACTGGATCGCAATTATTTATTTATTATTTATTCAACTAAAATGATTTACACAATAATCTCAGAATCGTTAAATGAATCACACAGAGATAATCAAAGTTACCTGTTCGTGGCCTGGTACAGAAACTTAAAAAAATAAACAACTAACGACGTAAAATCCTAGAATGACAATTAAATAGAATACATAACTTTGTAATAAGTGAACATCCTTATAATTATGTTGATAACATTCTAATATTTGATAATTTAATGACACCCATTTTTTAGCTCAATTTTCATTGAACTTTTAGAATTAGCGGAATTAGCACCACTAAAGTCCCAAAGTTGGGTGGTTGAAACTCGAATACAGACTCACTTGATACGCTATAGAAGCGAGAGATGCTCGCGATTTGGTGTCAGGATGTGGAGTTTACTTCGGAAAGGAAATTTTCCAGGTCCGTGGATTACACCACCAAGCAATATAGTTCATGTCTGGTTCTGATTCCAACCACGGCGTGGTTTCCTCAAGTATAACTCGTGCTTGCATGCAAATGACGGCAGCAGCAGGTGTTGACCACACCTTCATGACACGACTGACAGTAGTGAGGGTCGAAACACTTCCTCTTCGTTCTTGTTCAAAAACTTAAGAGAATAAAGTTTGGATAAATTTTCTAAACCTATAAGAAGTGACCAGTTGAGTTGAGGCGTAATAATTCCGTTACTTTTGTGGTTGAATTGCCTTTGAATTGACTTTACCTTAGGTTTCAGGACCTACGTACCTTTTCTGGAATTGAAGCTCGACGTTGGCGTAGAAGGGTTGGTCGTGGGGGGCTAACAACTATGAACAAAGGGCCGGAGGTTGCGTAAATGTAACATTTATTTGGCATAAATTATGACAATAGATACATTGATTAAGTATAGATACAAAATGAATTGACTTAGACAGGACTGTGGTGAGAATACAATGTAAACTTATCGTGTTCGATACATCGTCCATTCAATACATCGCGTACTGCCTGCATTCATAACCGTCTTATTATCATTCCATTCGTCATTCAGCGTATCAATTTCGGTGATTATATATACAGAGACGTTAACGCAAAGTAAGAAATTCGACGAATCCCTTGGGTATCTTATTGGTCGATGGTTAAGCGCCGTGTGATGTCAGAGCGTTTGAAAACTATATCTCGACGAAACGAACACTTTACAATCATAAGTGAGGCCAACTGGGAAAAAATCAATTTCCGCTTTTTAATGACGATTTGATTTTAAACACCCCGCGTATATGCAATACATTCGTATCGAGAATTAGAGGCGTATGTAAGTAATTATACATCAATATCTGCACAATTTGTGCAACCCGTCGGTGTTTCACCTGCCTTCGCAGAAAACAACGCAAATGGTTTATAATCCTTGATTACAGCTGATTTCAATAAATTGATCAGGTGTTATTATATCGTATGTACCACAATTCTGAGTTGAGATAATTGCTCGAGCTTATCAACTGATTTCAAACAAATTACGTGGATGTTTTTTCTTCACGTTCTACGGGCAATTCAGATATCAGCGTTAAGAATCATAAATTTATTGAATCGAGAATAACAACAAGGATTGAATATAATACATTGATTATTAATTGAGCGTCTCGTTTATAGCGTCAGATACATTGCACTTCAGCTAACCGCACAATGAATATATTTACGTATTATAATACATATTCATATGGTGAGTTTGAAAATTAAATATAAACGCTTAACCGTCTTGAAAATATCAATTTCTTGCTACAATATATATATTATTATGTATGTATGTATATAATATAATATAATATAATATAATGCGATAACCTACGTACGTACAATGTCAGATACAATTGAACCGTTTTTTTTTTTTCTTCTTTTTTCCAATTGTTTTTAAATATGATTAGTATATGGGATCACAGCCATTGCTTTGAATACGAATCTTCAATTCGTATTTTAAGACCAGTATAATAATATAGTTAATGTTGGCGTAAGTGTATATTTTAAGTTCGATGATATCTACGCACTAAATAACTACCACATTAATTACACTTCAGCCGACAGCCGACAATAATACGCAGCTGCAGTAAACGATTGTAAAAATACAATCCTCTTATCAACAATTATACGCTCGCTAAATTGCCTTTCCTTTCTCTGCTCACTTCGCGAGGCTCGACTCCACGATTTCACGAACATTCGTTTCTTCTTCTTTCTTGCACGTTTAATTCTTTGATAGTTAAGAAAATCGAGCAACAACTGCGCATTGTTCCGGCAGTGATCAGCCAAAGTGGTTGTTGAACCGTTGCACAAATACTGCATGTATGCCGATTCGATTTCATGATCATATTAAAATTGCCGGTTAAATGTTATTTGTCACCTCAAAAAAAGAAAAAAAGAAAAGAAAAAAAAATATCCTTAAAATTGCGTAATAGGTGAAAAAAATTCAACTTTTAAATTCACAATTTATTACAGAAGTTGAACTGCTTGATTTGCAGTATCTGCGCATCGACTATTCAACGTGTAACATCTACATAGGTATGTAATCCAGAAAGACGACATTAACTGGTTCAGCTCGCTATGGATTCTACGGACTAAACAATACCCTAGAGAATTTACCTCGAAGAGAGTAATTATAATATACAGCGCCGCTTCCAACGTCTTTGACTCGTCCTTTAATTCTACAACTTGTCTAATATACAAGAAAGAAGCCGTGCGATTATTCAGGCAAAAAACCTAATATTATCTATCAAATCTATGATCAGCGAAAACGGAATCGAACTATTTTCTAATTACGTATACTTTTTGCTCCTTTGATCGAGAATTTAGTCCTGCAAA
This sequence comes from Neodiprion pinetum, assembly GCF_021155775.2. NCBI lineage: Eukaryota > Metazoa > Arthropoda > Insecta > Hymenoptera > Diprionidae > Neodiprion > Neodiprion pinetum. The sequence continues at coordinate 25,370,582 of NC_060232.1, forward strand.
ATGTCCTGCCGAATAACTACGCCAACTTTTCCAAACTCCGAATTCCACGGTGGTTTTAGTCTGTTTGTTAGCAGAGGGCCGCATAGTTCCGAATATATATATATATATAGACTTCAATCGATGCAGCGTGGAGAGTCTCTTATGTAACTCGGGCCTTTCTTCTTTATCCTGTTGCTACTTTCTCTCCTTTGACCATTAGGTATTTGTTCGGAAATTTGGACAGAGGACGAAAGGTACAGAAGCGACGCATGATACAATATGAAGAACTAACAGACCCGTATGCAGCTGTTAAAAAAAAAGGCTCAATTCGCATGTTCTACAAAAAAAAAAAAAAAAAAAATTGAATAAAAATCTATCTATTAGATATGAAGGTGAGAAAAAAATTTGAGCGTGCATTTTTGGGTCTAGGCTACTACTACATAGTTAGGAGGGACCGTGATATCGGACGTGAACTTCACTTATAAATCGTTCTAGGGGCTACACAACGCACAGTAGTTTTATAGTAAACCGAGTTCAATACACAGTTATCGCACAACGATATATTAGTCGTGGTAAACAGCGACTAGAAATTTCCTTATTCGTATACGAAAGATTCCTAAGCAAAATCAAAATAAAATAAATAAAAAATTAGCTTGCGAATTGTACGAAACGTCACATTTCCATTCGGAGTGAAATATCTCAAAGAAATATTTCGTTCGTGTTGAAATTAATGTTTAAAACTCGATTAGTCGCGAAAAAAAAGACAAATATCTATACGTAGAATATTATTTTCTACTCGTGAGCGATTTTAGAATCGAATTGCGTTGAGTGTGGAAAAATTTTACCGAGATACGCGAGTTCTCCAAAAATATAACACCCCGGGGTATGCGTTTCGGGTCCAATAAAACAAACTGACTGCAACTGGAAATCCGTTATAATGGATGGAGCGTAGAAATTTCTAAAACGCTTCCGTGCTCTAAACACGTGGCTTTGGACAGACGTAGGTACTATAGCTCTAACGCTATACGAACCCAATCCAGAGTGGATAAACTAATTAACTAGACGTCCGGCGGGTATACTAATCGTTAGTCTATTCTACGACTCGTGTTGACTAGGACAGTTTACTTAGTCTAATTAGTGAGTTTTATCAGAGTGAGATACCTAAGTATAGGATAAGTAAGTGAGAACGTAACTATAAGTTGATTATAAGTGTACATACATGGAATAAGAATGCAGTGTACAAACGAGCTGGTAGGTATAATCCGTATGTATAGATTATATTAGGGTGTTTCAGAAACAAATAATTTGCGATGTTCCACCATGTCACCCCCTAAAAAGTTTGCTCGGGTTAAAAGAAAGATTCTGTCAAAGGGTGAGCGTTCTACGTTATGTGGAAGAACGCGCTCGGTTGATTTTTCACTTTTATACATTATTTTATGTTTATGAAGTATCGTGAATAATTTTTCTTTTTTTTATTGCTTTCATCAATCATAACATCAATTCACTTAACAAAGACCCACACTTGGAATATCAAGTCTCTAGTTGATGTTTGAGAATTGTATTTGACGACTTTTTCACTATTAATTCAATCTCATAAAATAGTTGTAACTTAATGTGAACTTTTAATTTAGGAGGATAAGATTACCGGATGATATATCGTTGTGTTATGGATCGTGATCTTTGGGTTGAATATAAATGTCGGAGAGGAAATAATAATTGAAGTGCTACAGCGTGTTCCTTAAAAAATTTAAAAATTAACCGAGTGCGATCTTCCACATAACGTAGAACGCTCACCTTTTGACAGAATATTTCTTTCAACCTGCACAAACTTTTTAAGGGGTGCGACGGTGTAAAATCGTAAATCGGTTTTTTTCTGTAACACCATAATATATTTCATATATATATATATGTACCTGCTGCATTTAACATCGATGAGAAAATTGAAGATCAATTATCGTTTAGTTGAATTTAATTTTTTTACAACTATTTACAAGCATGCCAATGTCACTTTTCCCCCCGTTTGTTAGACAGGAATTTTTGGCGACGATGCGTTTATTTACACGCAACAAACAACTCGGCTGCGACATCGAAATCATCATTTTATGGACCAAACGCGTCTGCTGTTTCCGCAGCTAAGAAGAACGCCGTTTGAAAAAGACGTCCAGCGAAACCCTGTACCGCGCTAATTACTCAGATAAATTTTAGTTGATAAAAATACTTTTATTATTATAATATACAGCTACACACAGTTATAGAATATAGAAATACGAGACCATTCGCGGCTTGAAGGTATATCATCGACGTCAGAAAAACTTTTCCCTACGACATGCAGATCGATGTAGAAGAGTTATAAAATGCTAGAGGAACGGTCCAGACTCCCGTTTTCTTCTTAAAACAGTTTTCGAACATGGTATTGCCGAACTTTCTCACACCTTCGTCAAAGTATGTCGTGAGAATCGCGAACGAATCTGCATCTGCACCGTTGATATACGAACTCGTTTTGCATGTTCCTTGTTCTGGTATTTTTTTTTCTAGCCTTTTTTTTCACAGACACTCAAGACGCAGGAGATGAATTGACATTTTTTTTTATCTCCGCTGTGAGGACACTCTAGGATGTATCGGAAAAAATATATATTTTTTTTCAACAGTTTAAAAAATTTCATTTAGGTATAAAAATACGTCTGTCAAAATTTGAGCTCTTAATATTGATTTAATATTAAGAGGTCGCTCGTCACACTTTTATATTTTCCGTAAGAATTACACGGGAAAATGGTTTTTGCTCCTTCTGTTTCTTTTTTTAAAGAACCTTAAATAAATTTCGACCTCGAAAAACTTTTGAAACAGTTGATTCGTCGTAAAATGATAAGAGACCTTTTTTGTAGAACGTTCAATTCCCTACAAAAATGTTTCTGTGAATTTCCTCTACAACGCATCTTTAGCTAGTTACAAAAATCAGCAGGAACAAAAAACATTTTTCCCGTGTTAATATTAAATCAATATTAAGAGCTCAAATTTTAACAGGCGTATTTTTTTACCCGAATGAAACTTTTGAATCTGTTTCCAAGAGAAAAAAAAAGGCTATTTTGACACACCCTTGTACCTACACACGTATTCAGCAGCTGGACGTGGTTTAATCCAAATTCAAAGCTTTCAATAGAAGAGAAAAACATGGAGGAAAAACACGGATTTAGCAGCACGTTGTTAGTTTATTTTCTGCATGCAAGCGGTTAATTTTTCGGACTAACAAAACGAACCCGCAATAATGGATGTGCAGGTTTATAATTTCGGCAAATCGGATTCGTTTATTGATCATCGGCCATTGATGTTGGTTTTACGAAAACAGTCATAGTAAGATTTTGGGACAAGCATGTTAGTCTTAGATCTTTTTTTTTTTTTTGTTGAATTGATTCACAGGAAATGCAATTTTTCTTAATGTTTGTAAAAATGGTTTTATTCCAACAAAAACTTCTTTTCCATAACTATTAATTCACTCTACGTAAGCTCGTGATTCGTTCATTTCCGTTTTACGAAAAATACTACCAACGTGGCAAAATCTGTATTTTTCTAATTCGTCAAAATTCCTTCACGTATGCAGTATTGCACTGATTTCTTTGATTCGTACAGTTTTTTCAACTCTTCGATTTTTCTTTGGCTTTTTTTGGCTTGACTTATATTTGTAATAATACCATGCATATTTGCTGAGCAAGGAAGGAAATGCGTATTATTACATGACAAGTATATTTTGACAACGATCATAATCGCAGAATTCTACGGCTGTACAAACTACAGTAAAGGTCGAAACCAAAGACCAACCCTTTAATCGGTCAACTGTATCAGGGCCTCTTTGGCAAATGATAATTATACCGACCATTGAGCATATAATTTCGCATTTTGATTCGGATCCGAGCAATTACCGTACACAACGTATATGTACACACATATATATATATAATATATTATAATGAAAGCGTTGTCTGTTAGCAAAAATAACTATCACGTAGAACTGTCAGCATCGTTTATATTTGTGTATAATTATAGTAACGGACGACGTTATTTTTATGAACATTACGAAAAAAGAATTCATCGAAAAAAGGGGCGCAAAATTTTAATCTCACATATTTATATGCTATTCATAAATATGTGCTTACTTACGTGTCGAGTATATAATAGACATATGTATCATTGCATAGTACAAGATATATATATATATATATATATATATATATATAGTATGTTTCTAATAATCGCGCGTAAGATTTTTCGCTGTTATAATTTCATACATCAGTTTAAGCAACTGACCAATTAGGCGCTAAAAAACGAAACGTCTGCAGCAACGAAAACATACAATATAGTCGAAAGTTTAAATTGAAGAATTCGTTATTAGTTTTCAATATGTTACCGTATAATTAAGAGTATTACTTATAATCTAAGCCTTGACTCAAGCACTCGAAAGGAACTCGCGCCCTTGCATTCATTCAACGCTGCAGGCATTCGCGATGAGACTAAACTTACTCGTTAATACTTTGGTAAGGTTACATATGTATATCGATCGGATCGCTTTGGTTAATCGCTAATTCCTCATTTACATTATCACGTTTCAATCGATCCGTTCACCCTTTCTCCTTCTTTCTTTCTTTCTTTCTCGCACTTAATCAGGCGACGGTAAAAGTTTAACCTAAATCTTAAAATATCTGGACGTTTACTGTTTCGTCGGGGTGCCCCCACGGTTTCAATGCATACCTATGCGCACGCATATGTATATACGAAATACTCGTTAGGTTTTCACAGACGGTAGGTATCGTCGTAACTCGCGATTTACGACGCACGCTTGACGGTTGGAAAAAGAAAAACAACGCAAATTAAAACGACAACAATTAAACGAGAGTCAAAAAAACCTCTTTCATCGTCGTCGATGAATAAAGAGCTTTCGACCGAACGTGAATTTCCCTTTCCTCAACGAGTGATCGAGTTATAATTCCCTTAAGCCCTTTTTGATTTTCATTCAAAGTCTGCTCTACAGTTTTGATTCAAGTTTTCATTTTGTTTCATTGAGTATGATATCTGCTAAAAAATCGTCATGCCACCGTTCTATGCGGTAACGTCAACTACACGCGCAACGCATACCGTGTACACGTTATATCAGCGTGTTTAACCGCAGCCAAAAAATGCCAAACACTCAGCCAAATCATAGCGCGGACTATAATTCCTTAATCAACACCCACCTGAGCAGAAATCCTCCATCCGTCGATCAATAAGCCCAGGTCGAAGAATGAGAAAGCTTCAGGCCTGTGCGCGGATACGCAATGACACAACTGACTGATTTGCATCTCCTCAATACTCGACTGTCACAGCTCGTCGGGGGCACACCTTATAATTCTTACGTATATCGCTCGTAGTCCCCACACTCCGACGATGTGGGTGTCTCCGGACACTAGGTGGGGTGGTTCGGCTCCTCGTAGGCCTTCTCGTAGTCCCGTCGACGGATCACAGCGAAGTGCGTCATCTGGAAGGAGTTCGTTTTCTTGCAGCCCCTCTCCAGGGTCCCGGTCATGCTGTACCCCATGTTGAAGTCGCTCGAGGAGACGTTCGACGTTAGGTAGAGCTGCTCGGAAACGGGAAGGATTGACAGCAAATATGCCGATAACAACGTTTTGAATAAGAATGCGATGTATACGTGCGAATGTGTAGTCATGTTCGTTTAATCATGTGTGAGGCTGTATCTGAAATGTATTCCTCGTTTATCTGATGTACGTAATAAGAATCACGTAATTTGCGGAAAACGAGCATAATATGTGCTCATACATTTTTCGCATATATATTTTTCCACGCATGTTGTAAAATTAGTATCGTTCACTTCATTTTTTACCCCATGCCGATCAATGAGTTCGGTAATTTTTGAACGACACCATGTTTTTAAAAGTGTCTTGACTTTTTTTCAACAATTTCTGTGGAAGAGAAAAAAGACGCGTATTTCGACGTAATATGGTAATACTAGATTCATGAAAAATAGGCTAAAAATCGGAAAGACGCTAATTTACAAATTTTCACATCCCCGGTTCTTAATTTAGAAGTACTTGGAAGTGCATTTTCACCTAATGTTCGTTACGGTCAGCAGCGATGAGAAACGTCATTTCATCGACGCAGTTCAATTCTTTGAATGGAGTAAAAACTAAGGATACAAAAGTTCGGAGGAGGGCGCGTTTTGAATTTTTTTTTATAATATTTTTCAAGAATTCAGACTCATCTGAAATTTGAAGCCATGATATGAGGACCAATTAAGAAAATAAGCGTTTTCATTTCTCTTACACAGAAATAGAAAGAAACGATCAAATCGGCGGCATCGAGTTAAATTCTTCACACGGAATGACTCGACATTAGCGATGGGGAATTTACCTTGAAATCTGGATCCGTCGTCATCCTTTTGAAGGACCCGATGATGTAAAGCGTCCCAGTGCCAGTGTCGACCATTTTTGCCTGTGTGCTGTATCTGGAACAGAAATTACGGAGATTTGTTAAAGGGGACGACGGGCAGAGTTTGTTTACCGCAGAAGTTGAGGCAGGGAGAAAAAGTGATTACCGGGGTATTCGCCGTAGTCAGGTTTATAATGTAATGCCGAGCGGAATAAGAAAATCTTCCGGAAATTATCTTCAGACCGAGTTTGAAACAGATCCTTTCCATCGTCAAAACGTCCGACTGATTCCATCCCCCTCTTGGTCTGGAACTTCGTTACAAGATCGCGCAGCCATTGCTACAATGACGGGTTGGTTGAAGGAAGGAAAGAATACCGTCGGAAAAATTTCATTCTAACTGACTAACAAAGTTAATAACTAACCAACCGAGGAAAAAGTTTTATTATTCAAACGAAGATAACAGCATCTTTAAATCGTCCGACGAATCTCAACGTGGATTGAGGAGGGTTCATTGGCGTTCGAGGGACGTTGAAGTGTCATTCATTTTGAACAAATACCTCGCAGGGTTAATTAGATAGCTTTTCGAAAAGTCACTAGTCGAAGTAGCAACAATCACGGTGTTTGCACAAATATTTCATCGCGATGGTTAAATTCATGGAAAGCTCATCTGTCAGATTCACATTGTGCTTTTCGCTCTCTGTCTCTTTTACGAAATGACGAGGAGATCGGTTCGGAAACAAAATCATCGCAACATTAGAAGTTTTCCTCGTCAGCGAAGAACTCTAGCGAAGTTGATATGCTCGTTTGTGTTCCCAATCCGGCTGTGAAGACAAGCTGATACCGAGAGACGTACTTGTTTGCGCATCGCACACCCTCCGCTTGTCACAGCCTCGAGGGTCTTATGCCAGCAAAATCCAGCGTACGGTATCCTAGATAAATCGTTACCCAGAGTCTCTCTACCAGAGGGATAAAGCAGGCATAGACGAGAGTTAGGAAAGACGTTCGAAATTGGAACTCCGGTGACGAAAATTCGCGTCAAAGTTTGACTGGGAACTTCTCGGATTATCTGGCATCTAATCGACTCGGGATATTTCCAGCTGTTTGATCCGAAACTCGAAAAGTTACGTGATGAAACCGGGGACCCGAAAACCTAGAGAGATTACAGGGATCACGCCGAACGAACTCGAGAAGCAAGCTCGGAGCTGACGACCTTACCGAGCTAGGAGATCCCGGTGAAAGCTCCCGATGCGCATTTTCTGCCGTCTTTTTCCCCGGATATCTTTGGTTTGAAATTGACGAGTCTCACCGTAAAGCACCGCCTACTTCTGTAACTAAACGCCGGTTCAAAGAGCCTGTGGATTTAGGCTAAGCACCGAGGACCAAACGCGGTGGATCAGACTCTGAGTTCGAAGGACAAGGGCATGGAGGGCGGATAGCTACCCTCGAGATCAATGGAGATTGTTAAAAGTGTAAACGATAGGAGATTCCGTGGAGTACGCGGGATCAAGCGCTCGACTTTTATCGAAATTCCAGCCTATACGTAGCTGGGCTGTTTGGACGCAAACGAAATGGAACAAAGGCACTGAACGTATGACCCTCGTTTCTAAAATCCTTCGACGCGCATCAGGAATCAGAGCCACGAGATAAAACTTGGAGCATCCTTTTCAACGTATGTTGTGTAGCATTGGGTTTTTAAGGGTATTTGAGTAATGGCGCGGATTAAGTTGGGAATGTTTGAGTGAAAAGCGAGCTGTACGCTTCTGTGAGCTTGCAAACTTTTGAATCTCGAGCGTTCGGGAAACTCCGGGTGGAGGAAGTTTTGAAAAAACGTTGATTCGTTTGTTTTTTTCGTTTTTCCAAGCTATTTACTCCATTTATTGCTACCGGATGATTTTATGTCGAACAAAGTATTCGTCAAGCTCGTAAAGCGAGCGGATATAATGGCTCTATCCTGCAGCATGCTTTCACCGGACTTCCTTTCATGGGAATTTCGAAGTACCGATGTTGTTATACCCTGCGTCGTTAAAATTAAGCTTCCATCCCGCGAGTATTTTTACTCTCTCGAAAATGTATTCCACACACATCACCTAGATTATACGTAAAAGTATAATTTATGTACCGAAGATATTCTCAGAGACAGGAAAATTACTTAAAATCCTCCATTCAATCCCTTTGGGAACGGCTTTGATTCTGTCTGACGATTTAAGCTCTGCACACCGAAGCAAACGAGTCAGACAACATCAAATGTTGCATTGCTCCAAAACCTACCGAAACCATGGATCCCTATCATGGTGCAGAATCTGTGCGACAGGACAGCACAATACGAACCGTAAAAAAAGAAGTACCATACGACCCCATGTTATTCTAACCTTTTCCTCGAGGATGAAAAATACGAGGAGTTATTTCACCGGTGTGAAACATCAAAAATATCGTTGTCCCCCGACGAGTATGTGAGGGTTGTGAATCTGCGGTCAAGAAGCGGAAGGCTAGTGTAGTACGGCGAAAGCTGCCAACGGCTAGCCAGCGTCGAACTATCGTGGATATTTCTGAGCAATTCATGGCATCTGCGGTCGACTTGAACCCGGGTCCCAGGACCCGAGGCTTTTATTCGAATCCCTTGGTGAAGAGGTAGCGGGAAACCGTCGACATTACATAAGCCGTGGTGTCTGGTGCCAGGCAAACCACCCTCCGGAGGGTAACTCCGACATGTACGTACGTACCAAGTCCATAAACAACTCCGTACCCACCTGCAAACCTGCGGTTCACGCCTCATGCGCTCAGCAACAGTTCTAGAATCGTTACGACTTTAGAGAGACGCGAATTGCATGAGATTTATGAAAATTCGGTAGTTTAATCCCATGACTCCTCAGCTGTGAGGGTCAATCAATGACAAGAAAAAAAAAAAACCACGAAGAATGTTGTTCGTACATGAGAAATCTGGGGATGAGTGATGATTTATAAAAGAGATCGTTTTTCACGTACACGTTACACATCGGCACGCTGTACTTCGAAGACAGTCCATTAACATGAAAAAGAACTACCGAAGCGAGGAAAGATCGTATCGCAGTTTGGTAGCAAACCGGAGTGTAGACTGCTGGTGCCTGCAAAGTCGTGAAACGTGGGTATGACATGGAGGAACAGAAGGAGATTACGGCAAGGCAATGGGACGAGTATCTCCAGTTCTAGTTTCCGAGAGAACTGCAGCTCTAGCTCTGTAGCTACGCGGTGAGTGAATTAACTCAATCCTCATCTCCCGGGAGAAACACGGATGGAGATGAAGCCGTCCGGATGATATTTAGACCGACCAGACCGCCAAAGACAAAGAATTCATCCCGGTACCGTAGGAATTGCAATGCCCTCGTATCCTCGAACGGCAGCTAGCCAAAATTCGAGATCAAAAATTACCATGTCAAAAGTGAACGGTTTCCTTCTTTTGCGTTGAAACCTGTGCCAAGAAGAACCTCGCTAACTTTATACTGCTCCAGTTTTCCAACTCACGTGTGTTATATAGACGAGTCGTGTGAAGGAAGAGGATCAATATAAGACTTGGTATGTTTTCGCGAGTTTTTTTTGTCAAGGTTTCCATTACAAAGGGCACTCGCAATGAGCAAAATTTTTTGTCACTCGAATCTAATATCACATGAACGAAGTAAAATAATCAATTTGCAATACTTTCGATGAAGAGAAAATCTAGAATCAACAATTTCAGACTTACGACAATACGTTAAAACCATTTTTCTTCCACATGTAAAAGTGAAGTTTAAAAAAAATAAAGCACCATAGACACTTGATTGAAACTCTGTACACCTGCACCTCTTACAGTTTCATTAACCGTGATGTGGAACTGCGGTGTCGACACGCAATATCCGGCTCCGTACTACGGTACTTTTCGAAATAGAGGTTAAAATCAAGATATGAAAGATACTTCCGGGAGGAAGGAACAAACGATCGCAAAGAAAAATTATCCATACTGGTTTCCATTGATCGAGTGGATATTAAAGGTAGCAGAAGGACGGAAGTCCGGAGGGTGAGGCGATGAAGACATCAGAGGAAAGAGGACAAAGGGAATCGAAGGGAGCCAGCGACAACGCCATTGGAAGCGACGCTTCCGTGAGAATTACGCGGTGTACTGGCGCAAGCCAAGACGATGAAACAGGGAGGTGGAGGTATACGGTACGATTCCATAGCTGGGCAGATATAATGAGGAGAGCACGTAGCATCGAAACAGTCAAGGGAACCTCGCGTCTTTGAATTGGCACTGCGTGCCCAGAATTGAACATCGCGTGGAGGGATTTCGCTCGATGAATAATCAAGGTGAGGAGGGATTTTGCAGCAATGATCAGAACTCTATGTATAAATAATTAGCGATATTCCGCTTCGCGGCGTGCATTAATTTCCTCGCAAGTAGAAACTCGGTGTATTCTTGGTCTCGGCTTCAGAATTGAGTCGCGATCTTTGTGTCGAATCGAACGTAATTTATGACCCGAATATTGACGGTGAAGTGCCCATAAACATTGTATATGACCCTTCCGGACGGCAAGCCACGACGTATTGTGCCAGGATATTTCCATCGTGTCCGAGACCGGGGGGCGAGGAGGAGTATACGGGGAGTGCCAATCGTTCATCCCCCACGCATCGATAGCGCCGTGCCATGCCGACAGATATTGAAATCGTAAAATTGTTAAGGCGCGCAACGCGCCCTTCTCCGATTCGCGAGCGAAGAAACGAGAAAGAAAATAGATCGAAAAATATGTACAGGGGGAACTTTTCCAACTTATATTCTCGGGGAAACACCGGCGTCAGAGTTATCGTCCCGCCAATCATCGATTCGGGGGTGAAAAATTGACTCGAAAGTCTATTACCTCCTCGTTCCAGCCACCTCGACCACCTTGCAGCGGCTTCTGCTCCACCAGAACGGCGTCAGGGTCCAGTAGGAACTGCTCGCACTCCTCGCCCAACCCTCCTCTGGGAATAACAGGACCTGGAACAAGAATTGACCGGTATTCTATCAGTTGGGGGGTAGGTAATAGATTCGGTTCAGCTTTGGGGGGACGGGGGAGGGGAGAGAAGAAAATGGCTCGTTGAGTTTAGAGGAACCAAAGCCAAGGATTCCGACTGTGCGCTGTGATCTTGAGGGTAGTTTTCGACTGATTGTCAGTTTCGCGTGACAAACGCAATTGTGCAACTTTGCAAGGCGTGCAGAATTCGTTCCATTACGGAAACCTGGAAGCCGCACGTCACTGAACATTCTGCGCAAACGTTTGGGTACGTTTGTCAGAGAATCCAAGTTTCAAAGCTCACGCCAGTTAGCGGAGTCAGTTAACGTCAGCCCCGGAAGTTGGAGTACCGCGCTGTATCACGCGACAGCGTGGTTTTCCTTCGAGGATATCTCGCGGCGCGTCTGAGAGCGACGGAGAGTTGAGAAATGAGTTCAGGTGTAAGGCGATGGTCATCGGCGACTAAAAAGATGACGGACGCGAAAGCTGCGGCAAAAAGCATCCGGCGATATGTCGGCAAGAAGAGGGGGAGAAAAAGGGTTGAGTGATCGGAGGGTACGATATTTTTCTACCCTGCGGGGGTGGAATTGAGAGGATTGGGACGAAGGGGAGATTCCCCGGGGAATTTGTGGTCGGGTTACGTATACACTAGACTTACCTATACAACCCGGCACACCGTTGAAATAAAATAAGGCTACAAGGAGAGCGGGATGCTGACTGAAACGGGAGGAGAGATCATTGCGCAAGAGTGTCAGGGGGAAGAGCAACCGTCAATGTTTGCCTTCTGGGTTCTGTGGCCTGGCTTCGCGGCAGTGCGAAACTATCTGACGGAAATATTGATATTCTTGACAGACTCTGCAGGGCGTTCGGAAATCTCTGAAGTGAACAGATACGTTCTACCTTATTCAAAACTAGATGTGATTCACGCCTTCGACTGTCAAGGATTTTTCCCTTTACGAAAGAATGTTTTATCTGATGCAGATGACACGTGATTGGCACTATTTTCTTCACCCTTATGCTAGTTGATAATAAACAATTTCAACGACGCTGTATGTTCGTTGGAAGTCATACTGTTCGAAAAAATAACACAATAAGTGATTATATTGATTAATTAATATTGTAATGAAGTATGAAATGTACTTAACTACTAATACGATATTACCTTATTTTTGTATTCAGCATGACAAGACAATTTATGTGAAATATTTTATGTTATCTGCAGTATCGTGAATAAATTATGTCGGTTTTGATCGATCGGGTTCCTTGCTGAATATTCTCTGAATTCGTTAAACTCATGAATTTTGGGATAAACGACTGTTGAAGTATACACATTTGATAATACAGTGATTGATTTGGTAGGTAGGTCGGTAAAATAAGTTGTCATAGTTTGTTAGCAACAAATGAAGTTTCAACTCTAGTCAGAGACCTTATCAGATCTACAAATTATTCCGATTCAAATCAGTCTCTATACAATATATACAACGTCCAGGAAATAAGATTACCGTTGATCCGTTTCGTAATCCAAGAAAATAACCGACAGCGTATAGCTGAATCCGAAAAACGAATAAAGCCAACTTGGAGGGGGATTTCTTTCCGTTCCGTTAATGAAAACATTATCCAAACTGTATGAAAGTGCATTGAGCATGTGATTCAAATAAAGCAGACATCCATTGCAGCACGTAGCAGCAGCAGCGTTTGAGAGGTGTGTGGGTTTTCAATTTAGAGAAGCAGACCGCATGAGTTGTTAAGCCATAAAGCCATTAGTCGTGGGAACCTGCGGCGTCTAGCTTTTTTCATCAGAATTGTCTGCTGCCTCGCTTGTCCGAGCAGTGCACCGAAACTGATGCATTTTCGGAGAAAATTACAAGACTTATGGCGTACGTACGCGTTAGCGTGTGTGTGTGTACTGTACACGCATCACGGGATGTCGAAACGATTGAAAGAAACTTCTTAACCGGCGTCGTTTCGCATGGCACGAAATCCTCAAGACAATTTACCGCTCTTCTCCGCTTTTCCGACCCCCGCGACTCCGGAGGGAAGCATCGGAATGAGAAGCGGAACGACGGGAGAGGGAAGAGGGAACGAGAGCGCGATATCGAGATTTAGATCGAGACCAAAGGGTCGTCTGGAGATTTTATCAACTCCCAGCATCCGCGCCGGCGGCAGCAAACCGCCTCGGCAAAGACCGCTGAGAGCCTGAGCCAAAATCTCGGATCTACCGCGTAAACAAGAATATTGAGAACCGACTCGAGGCTCCCTCAAACCCCGTCCTCCTCCCCCTTCCCGCGGCTCAATCTGCTGAGTTCGTTCGCTTTACGAGATTTATTTTCGTGCAGGGTCAGGAGACTGAAGGCTCTCGGATCTCGGAGGGAAGAAAACCGGAGTTGGCAAGCCTGAAGGAGACCCGAAGAGGCTTGAGGACCTCCCCGATACTCGGAACAGAAATAGAAACTTTTTACACTACACCGGGGCAATCAATTTCCCTCTAAATGCACCGTAACTTTGTTTGTAACGGAAATTAACGCGCAGCTACTCCTCGATGCAATTTAACGAGTGCGAATATTCATGCACGCCGTTGGCTACGCTGCACCGAGCTCAGTCTATTAATTTCGGACGAAATTCCACCCGGAAATTCGCATCACTTTGATCCTACCGGCCGATGAAGTTTCCAATCTCCCGTCCAAAGCGTCGGGAATGCAAATTATTCGCATAATTTCACATTTGTCGGAGCTCAGAAGGGTTATCCGGTTTATCTCTCGGTGCTCTTGTCCGGTACAACGAGTTTCTTTCGCCATTCGCAAAAGGCGCGATGACGCAGGTCTTTCCGGCATACTCAACACTTTGAATAGTTTTAAATATTTTTTTTTCACCGGCATATTACGTCGCGCGAATTCGTAAGACTGTAAATCAAAGGCTCAATTTACGGTGTCCGACGAAAGAACAGCGGGCGAAAGAATGCAAAGGAGATAAATTATTCGTGAGGAAAAACTGCAAGGTAGAAGGATGCGCGGAAGAGGATATAGAGCAGGATCGGGAGAGTGGAATAAATAATTAGGAACAATAAGAGTGTCGAGAGTAGTTGAGCTTTATAAGCGTGAATAAAGCGCTACGCCGATGCAGCGGCAACAGCACTCGAAAGTTCCAGCAATATTGTTGAATTTGTAATCCTCTTACGATGCTCGAAACTGAGAAAAAGAAGAACTAGAGTAGAAATAAATGAAGAAAAAAAAAAAAAAAAGAAGGAAGTAATGAGAGAAAGAGAAAAAAGCAAACGCGCGATAGAATATAAAGAAAAGAAAAAGGAGAACTCGTCCAAGGGAAATGAAAGCTCCTCCCGTTCCTCCGTGTTTAAATGAGAAACACGAAGCACTGGCTGAAAATAATTAGGGAAATACCTGGCAGCTTCCCTCAGCCCTCTGCGAAAGAGGCACGCGTTGTTCTTCATTCTAATTATGAATATTGCAAACGCCCCACGTGCCACACCGGAAAACAAAGAAAACTTGGAAACTCGTCGTCACTTTGAAATCCAAACCTCTGTCTCCCATAACCGTGACATGAACCGCGACACGACGTAGATTAGCTTCTAATCTCATGGTCGAATAAACGTAATCCGGACGATTTTTTTCGAGAATCACACGATCGCGTCAATTGTTCGGCCAGAGGTATTCCAGAGGAGAGTTTCGGCGGGGTTTCGCGAATGGGACGATGGGAAAGGAACGGGATAAAATAACAGGAGCAAACAATCCCTCGCCCTCTTCTATCGCCCGGACGAAAAGCTAGATTGCAGAGATTATTGGAGCTGATTGAGCGAGAGCTATAAGCCGGATGATCGGCACAGCCTTCCAGCTGGACTCGGATCTCGCAGCTGGCGAGCTTTTCGTCCGTTGAACGGAGCACCGAGGTTGAGCCGCAACCACTTTATACGCGTTAAGCGATGATCGGCAGATTCTCCCAATTGCACGCCCTGGAAATGATATTAATTCTCATAAACATTCCGGAAATTGTTAGCAACGGGCGCATGTCACGTCCTGCTCTCGTCAGCGCGTCAAGCTGACGAACCGCACGAGGACTGAGCGTGAACTCCAACCTCTGGTATCCAGATATTAAATACAACCCGACCCTGCGGGATGTCACTCCGATTCAACGGTAATAAACCGAATTAATTATCCCTCGGAATTGGTAGTGTGCACTGCGAAATGATGGACGTTGGATTCCGTCGGAGATAACGCGATGATAATTTGCAGTTTCATTTCGCGTTCCAGCGATTGGGAAGAACGGCGTAACGTTGATTTAGCGCTGTAATTGAGCAAGTTAGAAACGTGCCAGTCTGCCGTATAACTGTGTAACAAAGTGCAGTGCAAACCCCGGCTGCAAAGTTAGCCGCAAACTCCGTGATCCTCGAGAGGGAATGCAGTGGAACATGGCAGAAAGGCGAAGGTACAAGGGTGGCGTGTTACATTACTGGCGTATTTAATTGAGACTCGAAACGGCACGTTTGCTTTGCTAATTTTACCATTAGCAGCTTATTCGGCTAGAAACTGCTCATTGAGTGCTTCTTCAGTCCTCGAACCGTTATAACGGCTCTTCGAGTCTTTCGCGGTCAGAAACGAAGCTCTTAGAAAGCAGAGTTTTTCATCGTTTCCACGAGATTCATCACCGTGGCGGTGAGCAAACGATGATGGTTTCTCAATTTAGGGAAACTGGACTATGAAGCTGTTTGTATCTTATTTCGAAGATATTCGGCCACGCATATTGCACACGCTATGTTTCAGCAAAAGCCTCGAGGGTTTGTTGACTATATAACCGGATATTAAACAGCCTTTACATAGATATTATAATCCCACGTCCAACCCGGTCAAGACCGCTTCCACGCGTTGGAAATCCTATTACAATAATCCGGATTAAATTTGGTGCAAATAAGCCGCGTCTAGCCTCGACTTCCAGGTTCAACAGCCCAGGACCACCCACGTCCTCCAGGATATCCAACGAAGCGACGCGTTAAACGAGATGTGGCAGTGTCGTTTCTGCGTTAATCTACATGTCGTTAATCGTGCGATTATAACGATCAATTTCTATCTCACGCCGAGCGACGCCAGTGGTAATCCTTTCGAAGGACAAGACGATGCAGACAAAAGCCATCGCCGAGCTGACAAACATCGGATCTGAAAGATTGTGCAAAATTCCATCGCGTTGGATTGTTCAAACTTGGAGTGAACGATACAGTCAGGCACCATCGAGCCGCCGGAAATGAGTATTACCAAACGAGATGGTCCCTGGCAGCGCGGGTGGTGGGCGGAGTAGAGGAGACCACTGAAAAGCGTGAGCAGGCAGGCTAATGTGATAAACCAATGGTGCGGTTGGTTGAGCCGGAATCTAGTCGCTTATTCTGGCAAATTTGGCCACCCCATTACCTGCTTCTCTCTAAATCGTATAGGTACATCATCGGGGGGAGAGGCGTTTGCTTGTCGAGGGAAAGGCGAGGGTGAATTGACTCGAGGGGTTCCCTCTCGGGACGAGAGAAACGCAAAAGGGTATAGCGGTGCGTGTTCGCGGCTCCGGGTGCATGGAAATCCGGTTTAAAGTATCCGTATCGTTGATGTTTCGAGAAAACGATACCCCACTTCAACCCCTGGGAGTTGCATGGTGAAAATAACTCCCCTAAGAGGCACGTGGAGTCGAAAATATATTTTTAGTTGAAAGAGCGCGCAATTGTATACCCTGGAGTCAGATTCACACATGCTGTTCCACGCCTATGGAGATTGATGATGACGACTCGTGTTCGGCCCCAAGGTGCTTTAAGAGGGAGTCGGAGTCTCACGGTAGAATTAATATTTCAGTGTAACATGCAATGTCATGCTCAACGGTTACCTCGACTAAGATCATGGTATATTCGTAAAATTAATTCGATCAATGGTATAATGAAAATAACGCTAGTTCAGTTTCTATAACAAGACAGTCTACAGTATAAACTAACCCGTCCGAACCATTGGCTTCTCAACTTTCTCGCTCTCGCATCAAACATTTGACTGGTGGTAAATTCAGTTATTTCAAATTTCTATAGCACGGTTTGCACCTGACTTTCCGACACTAATTACCTTCTATTGCTAAAACATGTAGAACCGGACATCATAACTCCAACCCCCGGAACTCATAATCTCTTCGACTAGGAGTCCCTCCTTAAACAATTTTCGCCAATCAGCGGGAACTAACAAATTTCCACCCTTAGAAAATTTGCAACCCTCATTCAGAGGCTCATTAAAGAACTCCTAGAGTTATTTAGACATCGACTTCCTTACAGAACAGACATAGAACAGACATAGCATCACTGGAAAACTTGACGTAATATTCCACCCCTGTAATATATTATAAAGAAAATTATACATCATAGTTACGTACAATTGCTGTTGTGATTGTTTCAACTAGTGCAAAGCCATCACGTCACCCTGACATATCCCTCCTAAACAAGTCATGCGGTGTTACCTGCAGGTTGCAACTCTGACGCTGAAACTTGTGTACGTCGGAATCAGGTACTGTAGTGCGATAGAAACTGGACCAACTGCGAGAGGAATTAGCTTGCAACGAAAGCCAGCATCGAGTGAAGAGCTCAGAGTATAAATGTGCCAGCTAAGCAGAATAATAAGAAAGAGAGTCGTGTAACGCGTGTGCCTGATGGAGGCGAGGCGCATTTGCAGTGATTCTCGACTCCTGTAACTTAAACCACTCCGGTACATACACGGATCACCCCGGTTTCTGGGTCAGAAATTTTACACCATGCCCGGATTAGATCGCTGGCTTCGCCTGAGACACTGCATGTGCTGATATCAGTGACACTTTTAAGTCTCCAAAGCTTTGCTGGCTTTTGTGAACAGAGAATTGTCACTTTCGATAGTTATTGCAATATACTGTCAATATATCATCTCTCGTAACGGAAGTCTCACCCAGTCGATGCGCAAAGAGAAACTCCTGGCTTAGAACACAGGGTTCTCGTGCGTTTTTGGTAGCGGAGGTCAATTTCCTGGGTATTGTTCAAAGTGACGTGGCGTGGAATGGGATACAGAAGTACGTGCTTCGACTTATTAACTCGACCCGGAACGTGCATGCATGTCCGTTACTCAATCCATTGTCCATTTTTATTTACAGCTACCATGGGAGTCCTATACTGTATATGTACGGTACCGGACAAGTTCCGAAAGAAATGACAATCAAGATTGGCTGCAACGGTCGGAGTATCAATCGATCGAATGACTTGGAATAATTGGTATCAGTACTTTCCCTAACCCTGGAACGTAATCGAGGAAGTCTGCAAAGTTTGTTACTATAATCAGCTCGAAAAATGAAACCAGCACTATCCATCTTGCAGCAGCAGCAGCAGCACCAGTTGTCAGAATTACATCCGGTCACCGGATTTCTCTGCATCGTTTTCCGCAACTTGAATATATATACAGGTATATGTATATGTAGTATATATACATTGTATATATGTATATACAAAGTTGGAGAGAACGTCATGCGGGTAAATGTGTGCGGCTGCAAGTGTATCGATTTGCCAAAGTTTGCAGAAGTGGATATTCCAGCAAACGGGGTACGACATAGCGCCTGTCATTTGTCAAGGGGAAACCAATGACGCGGGATATTGTAGTAGCATAAAAGTGGCGCCGAACTACGTCACTCCTCGAATATATAGAACTTCCTTCGGCTTCCCGCGTCCTGACACACCGTTCGACTTTATACCGGGCATGCAATTCTCCCGTATCTCTTATGCTTTATCGACTTTGTATTCGATGTTTTTTTTTTTTTGTATTCCTCTTGGCGTCAATCGACTAGAAAATACCTAGCGGAACTTGACGTCTCGATCGAATATCTCGAGAAGAGACTTTCTCCATCCGTGAAGGTGAACATTTTCATTTAATTTTTGATGTTTTTGTTTGCTTCGCTTTTTTTTACCGATTTTATCATATCGATTACAATTTTTAACCAGCGTACCGCGAACCTCAGCTTCGCTTCGCGGAGCCACTTCAATCACGCCTCGCATCCCGGCATTGATTTCAATCAATCCCTTTGCGCCCCGCGCATCGCCGCGTTCCTCGACATTTCCTAATCGCCTGGTGAAAAATTGGCTGTTGGCGCGCTCTGCTCCGACAACCCATCCCCCGTCCCTTGAGAATTCATTTACATCGGACGAATTGCCTTCATTATCAAATCGAGGGGCACAAATTTAACCAGGTTCAGGCCTCGATGCAAAAACAATGGCCTGTAAAATAGATAAAGATTCACTCGAGACGTTATTATATAGGTACGCAAGCCAAAATCAATCCGGGGCTTTGGGGGTAACTTTGATCAACCGGGACACAGATGTGCACATGATCGTTAAAGACGTACCTCAAACGTCATTGAATGAGGATAAACACTTGAACACGAACCCCGAGATATGTGTCTTTCCAATTATATCGATCGATCAAATAAGCTACGCTACGGTTAAGCCTCGTTAAGCCATTGCTAAATATTTGCCAATGGGCGCGCAGGGTGCGGATGTGTAATTTTGATTTTAACGCAATTACGAGACGACGACAGGTGGTGTCTAATCAAATGTTGTTTCGGATGATGATTAGCGATGCTCGTCTGGAATTGTAGAGAGAGCTGCACGTGTCGATGTAACAGTTTTTTGCAGGCTGCTTTTACGCGACGTAATTGATAACGAGCTTAGTTTATACACGTAGATGATGTGCACGCATACGTGAGTTACAGGAACAAGTGCGCGGAGGTGATGAATGGGTGGCTTTTAGTACACGACGATCAATCCCAAGTCCCAGGGTAATTTTATCGTATAAAGCCGAGAACTAATTAATCCGCGACTCGTCCATTAATTTGCAAAAAGCCTCGTAACAAACAATTAAACAGCGAAACAAGGTAGCAGTCGTTAATCTGAATTTGCCCCAGTGCCTTCTTGACTACCGATTTAACGACTTATTAAATCGCACCGTATTCTCTACCTGAAACTCCCACGGATCGTTAGACATGCAAATTATTTCAAATTATTTCAAATTATTCGCCCGGTACAGAGAAAATCTTGCCGCGATGGCGAAAGAACAACGACAAGCTGGAATTAATAGTGCTTTAATTATTGGAATACCTCGACAAGTTTTCTTTCAAGGAATTTCTCGCCGGTTAAATTTTTCACCCGGTAATCTTCGACATAATGCGAATAGATTATCTCGCAACGCGACGATGAATTTCACCGAGGAAAAGAAATCCAACTGATTCTTTCCCCACGAATCTTGTCGCAAGCACCGTTCCAAGCCCAATGTCTTCGATAAAAATTCACCGCAAGTTCCTCCTAATTTGGTGAACATGACTTTTTCATGACGTGACCAATACCGCCAGCTCAGAGACTCCGCAATTTCCGGCGGTGCTTGAACCCTTGCTGACGGTGCCATGATCTTGTTATTCCATTTTCGATCGAGGGCGCGGACGGCGGAGATTCGTGGAACCGGGCAAAATGACCGATATTCATCGGACCATATTTTCACAAGGTGCCTCCTCCCCCTCCTCGGATGGTCTCCGAGTTTGTTTGGGTAAGCATACACCTCTCTAGGGCGAATGGGGTAAGTATTCCAGTTCGCTGGGAAGTTATTCAAATAGAGCCAATCATGGATTCCATATCGGTTTCCAGCGTCGCGGAATTCGAGCGGCTAACGAACCCCGGCGCAGTGACCATTCTCAGATTCGATCTGTTGCCCAGCCCAGCACCCGAGCCGCTGAAGTTGTTGATGGTCGTACCATTTGTGGTCACTGTACCAGCTGTGGACAGCTTTATAGAATTCTGTGTTCATCAATTTGGCGTTTAACCATTTCGATCACTCGATTCGTACGTACGACTGAAATGTAAAACAAGTTTTCAATATTCGGCACACTTTGTTGGTTGAAAATTGGTCGTGTTTACACGGAACAAAGCACCTCCAGGTATACCATCTGTGGCCATAAGCTCAGATTACGTCTGATGAATATGGCCACAACTGGTACGAATATCCAATAACACGTGGTAAGAATCTGGAGAAAAATAGGATCAAACGATTTGGAAGCCGACTGACGTTATAAATGATTCTGTTTTCACAATATTATACCTTCGTCTCGATCGAACGCCGCGAAGTGGTTTCGAAAAACAAGCTCAGTGGCCAGAGCATTGGGTGGCCGTAGCAATCGATATACGCGTTACACACAAGGTGTTGAGTACAGTGGAACGCAGACGTAACCAGCTATAAGCTGCCTACCGGGTAAACAATAACGAGGTTTACAGAAGCGGTGCGGAACGACGCTTCGTCATCATCCGGGGTAAAGTGGAAAAGGGGTTAGAGGCCTAGGTCAGGGGCGATGAGGTCCTGGCTACAAAAGGTTTCGCAAGGGGTTCAGACAAAAAGGCTCGTTAGGAACAAGTGGCGCCGACTAAAACTGCCGGCACCATTAGGTAACGGTCCGAACTGTACATGCCTAACAGCATCGCCAAACCGATGCAAAGGTGCATGTCTTGTTCAGAAACGTATATTATCTAGAAATGGAACGAATCGCATGCTCCAAAAGTGCATAAAAAGATGTCATCAAGTGACTTTCAGTTGCACCATTTCGTTCGCTTGATATGATTTTTTCATCTATGCAGCTGAGTTCGGAGTGAGATTAGATCCAAGCGATAGCATAAACCGGTCGTTTTACAAATTACCGGATTATAGAAGCTACTCCAGCGTTTTTACGCGTTTCCATCAGGCCGTGTATTTTAGAAAAACAGGCACCAGATGCGGGACCGAGCTAGCGAAGTGAGAACCGATCAAAGAAATTTCAGGAATTCTTTAGCATAAATTAATTATTCAACTATCGATTACGGTCCTTACACCAAATGCTCGACGAAACTGACTTAACGACCTGACCTTTCTCCACATTGACAGTCGGCGGGGATGGCTTTGTTGAAAGCAACAAGAAGTGCCGAGACGGTCTCTTTTCACACAGCGACCCTCTTACGGTTGACGTAATGAAATGGGGAAATCCTGATTGACCTAGGACACAGGGATATGCACAAGATAAGGGGATAGAATAAAGTAGACAAAAAGCGAATCAATGGATACTTAACTGTTTCAGCAACCAAAATTGGTGGAAAGCACTCGAGGCATCGATCAATTAATGATACGATCGACGGTTGTCCGTGGAAAGAAGTTCTTCAGGATCGTTCTTTGTGATTCTCTCAACGCATTCACACTTGAATTGAAACAACGAACCCATTTTTTTACTTTCTGAAGCCACGGTAGATGTATCATCAAGTCTCATGGAATCTTGGGAAAAAATGAGACCAAGCTACTCAGTATTCGGATGAACAAATTGTTTACAGCTATTTATACACTGTCCTTCTATCTGAGCTTCCAATGCGACGTGATTGGAAGCTCGTCGAAACGGCGCACAAAGAGATCCAACTGAAAAATATACATGCGGCGACTATCGTCAGGTGAAAACACCTGGATTTATCAGTGTCCTGCATTCGTTGACAATATTACTAAAGTATCTAGGTACAGTGAATTAGTCCCAGCTAAAAGAAGAAAATACAATAAACCAGAAGCTCTCTAATGCAAGCTAAATTCATTCACATCGTAAGAATCTCCAGATAATAAAAAAAAAATCCACTCATCCAATTACCCGTCCATATCAAATGTGACCCGTTGGACTCTTGTCGAAAAATTGTTCGACTCGTGAACTTGGGGCAGGGAACGCGTCAAAGGGTGAAAAGGCGGTGTCCTGCGGAAATTGAAATGTGTTCCTGCATCAGGCGCGACCCCGGCAGCATGGAGGAGTCCGAAATCGAGTAGGGATAACTATTATATCGGTATAATCGGAAAGCAATGCTTAGCCGAGGCTCCCGTCCACCCCCGCAGAGCGCAGAACAGCCCCCTTGACGGGTGCGAGTAGAGGGTGTTGTTCGGGTCGGTCGCCATGGAAACGGAATGGGATCCTCTCCGATTCTCCCCCGCATATCGCAGTGTTCGGTCTTCAGGCGGGCAGCCCGGCTGGAAACGAGGCTTAATGAGAAGGTTGGATGACCAAGAACCGATACTTTTTCTTGGATTTGTTAAAAGATAGTCGTACATTGAGTATTCGTCGAGTTCTCATATGTTCCTAAGCTAGGAAGATCGCTTTTAGGAATGCAAGAATGAAAAAAAGTACCGCAGTTGTAAGCAAATTATGCTTGGATTATGGATGCTTCGTTTCAAGTCGATTTAGATTAGTTGAACATTCGGAAGATTATTGGTTCGATTTTGTTCTACGATTTACGACTATTTTCGACAAAGTCGATCGAACACTTTTTTTATCGTCTTGTCATCGTTGAATATTCAATTTCGCAGCTTTATATATTCGATGTTGATTGTGACGATCAAATCGCAATATTGAACCGACTGCTGATGTACAAGAGAATCTGTTTTAGCAAACTTGTAAAAAATAGTCCTCGGAACGAAACGACTTACCGCAAAGTGAATTTTAACAATGCTGAAGTGATTTGAAACGAAGCTTCTTTTTGCAGATTACATTATTTTCGATTTCCGTACATTTCGAAAGAGATCTTCGTAGTTTACGAATACAACAATTTGATAAATGGTCAATGTTCGACTACCTCGTTAAAAAATTATAAGAAAGTATCAATTTCTCCTGGACCAACGTCCTTAAAACGCGGCCATTTCAACTCAGCCCTTCGACGCTCACTTTTCCTTTCGTTTCTTCTCTTCTCTTCTATTCTTTTTCTTCTTTCCGCTCGTCTGGTGCGCCGGCCTGCCGCCGTACGCACGGGACGTTAATGAGACTGGGGTATTCTGCTTGTTAAAAACTAATTACTTTCCCCGTCGCCTAACCCGCCGCCTCTTGGGTCTGGATTTAAAACCCTGGAACCGGATTCATTCACTCGTGAATAATGATATACCCTATCTCTACGCACACGGAAAAGATACCTCGCTGGATTCTGTCGAGCCCGCATCGCGTATATGAGGTTTTTCTCCAGGATGCAGTGAAATTATACATTTACAGAACATATAATATATATATATATATATATATATACGGCGTTAATGAAGATTCGGCTGGTTCGAGTTCGTGGCAAGAGTGGCGGTAAAAATATAGAAGGATCAAAAAATCGAAAGGCTACGATATCGAGTTTATAAAAAAGGGAAAACTTGACGGATAGAATTTAAAAATGGTGATTTAGATATCAAATTTCGAACAAGCCGACGAAAATATATTCTCAACCAAGGATCAATCGTAATCTCGATCAAATATTACTGTTGGTTAAACACGCAATAAATTGAGGTTGACAAAGAACAAAACTACACAGGTTTTACAGTATGAGAAATTAATTTTCAAGTTTATGAACAATACGCAATATGATATATGTATTTATTCATATTTGCTTATCAGATGAGGGAGACTAAAAAATGTAGAAACTATAAAATAAAGCTTTGAAAGGGTAAATTATAACGCAATATCGACTAAACTGATGAGATAATCGATTATTAATTACGAATCTTGAAAATTTCAGGATGAAATTTACATCCCATCTCTGCAAAGAAGGCTTGGAAATAATCTGAGAATATAGAATCTGTTGAATCTGAATAACCATACAAAAGTTTGTGATTCCGAAACACCGTTTCAAGAGGAACGAAAAAAATCATTTACCAACGATAAGAACCATCGGAACAAATAAGTTTTTATTTTTTATTGTTTTTAATGCAAATTTTTGCAAACTTGATTTTCGTCCGATCGCGTGTACGATCGTCCCACACCTGAGTTTAAATTTAACGTACAGGTATTAAAAAATTGAATCAATTGTGCGTAAGCGGTCCTTTGCTGCCGTACAATAAATTATACTATAACACTGCAGAAGCCCTCAAAAATAACTCCCCCGGCGGATTTCACGCAAGGGCACGACTACGCCCTGTGGATTAAGGGCAGGTACGGATATACGCATCCACACATCGATCGTTACACGTGGACGGGTTCGGGTTACGATTAATCACAGTAGCTCCACAGGCGGCGGGACCAGGGCACAATGCCTTGGGACCCGGTGGCGCCACTGTCAACCGACAAAACACGTGTCACGGTGTTAAGTTGGTGGCACCGCTCGTTAATCACTAAACATTAGCCTCGGTGATGGATTAAAACCGCCTCTTTCTTCGGCTCGAGTCGTGTTACTCATTTTTCAGCATTACGCATACCGCGGTTTTACGCACCTCCCAAAGACCCGAATAGTTCTTACGCAAGCATTATGTCCTAAACAATGGATTCTACACAGTTTTCCACTCGTTCGGGAGGTAGGACCAGGGGCGTAACAGGAGCAATGCCGCGGGGCCCAAGACTGGGGGTGAAAAATGCAATTGCGACATGTAATTCGGATTCTTTATCGTGATGTCTGCTCTTTTGTTTTCGTATCGTATTTTCAGATGCATTCCCGGAGGTTTGGTTATAGTTCATTAGTTTGCCGTTAGATACCAACGTGTCATTTCAGCCAATCTAACGACTCTTCAGTCGCCTAACAACGGCAAATAATGCATAAATCGTATATCTTACTGTGTTATTCGGATCAAATTGATGAAGCGTGGAAGGACAGGCTCCGGAAAAATATTTTTCATTATTTATCCAGAAGGCCCAAATTGAGTCCTTGTCTCGGGGTCCCTAAATGACTAGTTACGCCCCTGGGTGGTTCGGGCTTTTGTGAAAGCTCCGTACAGACCCTGTTTCTGGGCTGAAAAGGTCCTCGCGGATCGAGTCAAAATTTAACGTGATCCCTTGATTCATGGTGATTCAATTTCACGGATGGGTGGACGTAATTATATTTTACCAAGTCGACTGACTGACAATGAGTGCCTGGAATTATTGTAGGGGAACCTGGGGTACGACGGACCCCTAAGCCGTTGACTATTTTTTGGGGCTTTTAAACACCCGGGTACAAGTTGTTTCGATCTATCTCGTAAAATTTCATCGTTGTATTGCCATAATTTAGAAGAAAAAAGATTCCGGAGTACGACGGACCGCCTCAAAAAAATTATACAATACATTTTTTTTTTTTTTTCTTTTTTGCAAATTTGTCAAGGGGTCCGTCATGTCCCACGTTCCCCTGCATATAATTCTTCTGTACGGAATTAAAACTTCATGATTGATTTATTCCTTGATTTATTGTAGGCTCATAATCTCGTTGCCAGTTTAAAAATGAGTTCGTGATTATTTCTTTCGCTTAACTGAAATTTAGAATACTCGTTCTGCTTTGCACAGCCGTTCCTTGCAGTTTTCACATTTCATCCGATGATTAATTTATGTCGTAAGTACGGTGGATATTAGGGATGATTTTTATGGAATACGTGGAGATTTAAAATAATTTTTGTTTGCAGAATCGAATATCAAGAATCCCGTATACGTGGTCTGGGAAATGAGTATCATCTGACATTCTTTACGTATCAAGAAACGTTGAGCAAAATGTCAAACGGGAAACTTGAAGTAATTTCCGAGTCAATATAAACGGTACAAATAAATCGTTGCAACCCAATTAACCGAAATATTCGTGTAATACGGTACAAGCTTTGATGTTTCCACAGATTTACGAGAAAGAAAAAAACTGGCACACAAAAAGAAAAAGAAACTTCGGCAACTAATTACTTATTCAAGACAAAAAGCACAATTCCATTCTTCTGCTATATCTTACCGGATGAGAAAAGTTCATCAAAGTGAATAATGTGACGAAGGGAATACGGCGAAAAATTCAATTTCGTTCAATTTTTACGGGTGGATTTACGGGTACAGCAAAAACTCTCGACCATGTTAATTATCCTCGGATAAACGGAAGAGCACGTCGATTTTTTAACGTGTCTCATCAACCGTTTATTTCACTAAATGATCGGTTATCCAAATATGATAAGGTTCGTATGAAAAATTCAGATCCATTTTCGCTGACATTTTTTACATTAAATCATCAAATAAAGATGAGCGGAATGGATCTGCGCGTTATGTCTTTCCAGATATTTGATGGTAGTAGTTAAGAGTGGCTGCAGGAAGTTAGACGTGCGCATCTCGGGCTGAGGATGCGAATTAGGGATGGAAGGAGGGGGTAGAGGGAGAAGCTTTTCAAACTTTAACGACGTGGAGGCCATAAGTATAAGTCTTTAAAATGCTGCGCAGAGTGCGCGCGTTTCAGTTTTCAGTCGATGTACTTACCGAGAAAGAAGACGGAAAAAAATCGTCGTGGAAGGTGTTTTTACAAAAAAAAAAAAAAACTCAAGACTAAGAAAAAGAGAAACTGATCGATAAGACACGAAAAATCGTAAAGAAAAAATCAACCCAGAGTCACACCTTGGTTTAAAAATTTAGGCCAACATTTTTTCGCTTCTGGATAAACTGGGATTCCGCTAATGAATTTACGCGACTCGCTGTTTGAAAAAATTAGAGAGATAATTGTTTTGGTGTGCAACAAATTCCAGAACTGATTCTGCACCGATCGGAGAAGAGACGGTTACTGTTGAATGGTTATTTTCAATAAGGGATTTCGAAAACCCTGTAAAAGTTTAGAAACTCGAGACATTACCCGAGTTCGAAAGTGGAGCTGGGATGTTGATTCACCCTGTTTGCCCTCGGCATATAACGGCTATTCGGATATCAAATCGATACATTGATTCTCTGCATCAATTTTCCCACGCTGAGGAAGAAAATGCGCCGCATTTAAATGGCGAGTAATTACATTTACTTGATTTACCTAACGAACCGCGTCACCTTTTAGTTTACTCCGATGCAATTTGCAAATGTCGTTCGTCACTTGAATCTAAT
Organism: Neodiprion pinetum; assembly: GCF_021155775.2. Taxonomy (NCBI): domain Eukaryota; kingdom Metazoa; phylum Arthropoda; class Insecta; order Hymenoptera; family Diprionidae; genus Neodiprion; species Neodiprion pinetum. The sequence continues at coordinate 25,398,799 of NC_060232.1, forward strand.
GAATTCATTCGTTGTGGTTCGATTTGATCGAATATTTTTACGAAACAACTAAACGAATCGTTCTAAGAATTTGAGTCCAGCGTTTTAAATGAACTTGCATGAGAAACTATCGAACATTTATCAAAGAAGTATAAATGTACTTAATATTTGATTGGATACAGGAAGAACGTATCATTCGAATATAATCACTTGACCGTCATTCGTTTAGTACAATAATCATATTGTATAATTAAATTTATAAGAATGCTCAGATTCGAAAAGTTTATATCAAACAGAGTGTAATTCGGTTGAATTAATTAAACTGGCGGTAGGGGGATTAATTACAGTTACAGAGAATTATCTTCTCTGGTTAATTATTTTGCTTATGATAATAATAGTAATAAGGATTTAATGAAGGGTTAAGATCGAAGAGCTTCTAACTAATTTACCCGCTTCCCAACAGCGATCATTGAAACTTTATTGCGGGGAGCTCGTTAAGTTGTGCAACATTTGCGGTACACGCGCGATGCATCAGCCACTAAAGAACCGAGTGCAGACGTGATTCTGGGTACTTTCCAGACAGGTCTTCGAAAGTTAGTTGAAGAAGTGAGAGGGAATCGCGTTTCCCGTAACTTCGGGAACGTTGGGAAGCAATAAAGGGATCCCAAATACACTGAGAAGAATGAGGAAGCGAAGGGGAGGTTAAAATAAATTTGAAGAATGCGTTGAATCGTGCTGGAAAAAGGAAGAGAAACTACCTTCGGAGTGCGGAATAAAACTGATACGACGGAGACTGCAGCGGGATTCTCGGCTCTCCGACGGCCAAAAAAATTCCATATTCAAAGCACCCGTCGGATCGTCTTTCGACGAGTCGACTCGAGGTTTTCACCCGAGACAGTCGAGGAGCTGAACTCGAGGCTCGGATTAATTATTTAAAACCGCGTATTACAACCGGAGAAAAAAAATCATTAGAATGAAATATTTTTCGATGGGTTTTATTTGTTTTCCCGGCGTTGAGAAATATAGACGTGCGGGAGGGCTGGTCCCTTAAGGAAGTCGTAAATTTCACGTTTTGAAATAGAATAGTTAACCAGGGAAATCTCAAAAGGTTCGTTGGACAAACATCGATACTTTTTATCAATTTCGTTACGAGATATTCGTACATTGAGTGAATATTCGTCAACTATGAAGATTGCTTTGTAAAAGTCAAAATTGAACACGCTGCAAATTACAACAAAAAAAAAGCTCAGACATCGATGCTTTATTAAATAAACCACGTCAGAATGGATTGGAATCTGGATTGTTTGTTCGGTTTCACCTCATGATGGCTCATTTTATTCGGAAGATTATTTTTTACAAATTCACTGACACACTTTTTTTCAACGTTGAATATTTAATTTTACAACGTTACAAAATCTGTCTTAGCGACTTTTTATAAACTAATTGTTTGAATGAAATGAGTCATTGTAGAGCGAAATCGAACGAATCTATTAGATTTTTAACCGTTTATAAGAAATTTAAAATGAAGCTAATATTTCCAAGTTTTTGTTTATCATTCCAGTATTTTTTATTCTTGTACTTTTGAAGAAATATTTGCAGGTTAGTAATAGAATAATACGATAAAGACTCAAATTAATTATCGGCATTGATTTTTAACCAACCAATTTTTTTAAATGACTGAAATACTTTTTAAAATCTATCGAGATAACTAAAATTATTGGAAACGCTTACAGATCACTTAGAATTGCAAGTCTTGCGATAAAGGGCAAATGGTTTCAATCCATCCGCGTTCTACCGATTACTATCCTATCATGTGGTTTCGTTGATCTCCAGTTTACGTTAAGTATGATTTCCAATAAATTCCCAAAGTTGCAGGTGAATTCTCGTGATTCTATCTAATCCGGAAACCACTGAAAATCGCCTCAACTCCTCGAAAATCATTGAAACCATGGGTGGCATGTAAGTCAATAGAAATGACTCGGCACGATATAAATCAGCTAAACTAACACAATGAGATAGAAATCAAAGAAATCAATCGAAATCAATTTTAACGCATGGGAATCATTCGTTTGCTTTCCAAGTAAACGGCTCCTCGCGAATAAGTTCAAAGCTCAGCTGCAACGAATGTCACGTCTCTGGGCAACCAAATAAGCTGTAACTGAGGCAGGCAGGCAAATCCCTATCGACCTCGTGGTCTGCAGAGAAGGAGAAGAGAAAGAGAGAGGGAGCAGGTAAGAAACTTACAAAGTTTTCACGTGACATTTGGGATAATTCGGGATATCTCGTTGCGCTTGACGAGTCGCAGATTTGTCCCTGGCGAGAAAGCAACTCTGCAGGCTGAGAGGAACGAGGGCGGAAAGCGAATGCCGTAATTATTCAAATCAGTAAAATATTGCCCAGCGCGGGCGAAAATAACACTCGGAATTTCGCTCTCGTCAGCAAAACTAGGCTGTATCATTGCATCTTAAGGGTCTGCCAAACGCACAGAAATGTGATATAACAATGGTTTGAAAGTGCGACTCAAGCCAATCATGTCGAATTTAATTGAAACGATATTTCCCTCACGTAGAAAAAATTAAAAACCATAAATTTCACCTACGATAGCTCGATTATTTGTGACATTGAAGAGATTTCATTACTAAATAATTTCTCGAACGAAAAAATCGCATTGATTGACCGATTTTAATGTACTCGTGATCACTTTCATCGTGAACGAGTTCTGAATTTTTCACTTGGGAATTGGAGTATTTTTTATCAAGGCATCGCTAATAATGATGTCTCTAGTCACATTTATTTGACAAACTGCAAGAAACCAGAAACAAAGTGAGCCGCGATGTGTTGAAATCGGTTTCAATATGACAGTTTTTTTTTTTTATTGCAGATACCATTCGATGTTGATATCTCTATACGGGAATTATTTTTCACGCTGCGATGACAGATATTTTTATCCTAGCACAGCAGAGTTCGAAGCTACAGTTTCGTAATTTCGCTCGCTTCTACAGTTCTGCCAGTAATTATACGGAGTGATCGAGATATTTTCCTCACGGATAAATTGGTTCCTCGATCGGTCGAAGCCGTTGGAAGGAACCGGCGTGGCATGATTGGAAGGTAACAATGCGACAGCAGCCGGCTTCTGACATTCTGCCAAGCGCCAAGAGGCTCAAGACTTACTTTCCTCGTAACTCGATGCAATTTCTGCAATTTCTGCAGTTGTTCAGAGCGGAATTTATCGAGTTATTGCTCCCGAGGTGACCCAAGGAAAACCTCCATCGATATTTCCAATATATTTCTAACTCCACCGCACAATATTGTCGAGATACCGCCACCGAGAAATGTCACCTGCCTCGCCACCACTGAACAAATCGGTAAACGTTGTTCGGAGATGGAATATTTTATGAAAATGATCGGAAGCTTCAACTACGACTAGGCGGAAAGATATCCGGTGAAAAGATTTATTTTTACACGAAACTATGAGAGCATTTTTTTATTTAATTTTTTTTTTTTTCATAAGTATTGAGTGAGTATTCGGAATAAGCGCAACTAAATTTGGAATTATGTAAAGAAACATGTTCATATTAACTGACAAACGATTCTATTTTTAGTGATCACTACCTTTTCTCACAGTATTCCAAACAGTTTTAACACACGACGAGGAGTCTGAATAAATCATTCTAATCGGTTGATTTGCAAATCAAGTAATTTTTTCGAATATCAAAAAACCTTGACAAAAAATTTGTTGGTAATGTTCAACTCGTATTTTTCAAAAATAAAAATAAGAATTCATTCGAAATATTGTACGATAGAAATCGAAGAAATAAAAAAGTTATATTCAGGAGTGATTTTGGGATATGTCTCTTTTTACCGTGACTAGAAATCGAAATACATTGAGAAAAAGTAAATAACGAAACAATAAAATTGGATTACTCAATGATGTAGATCATACTAATAAATTATCCGAGATGATGCGATATTTGATTAGTTAATTCAAGCGATAGATTTTCATAGTTGGGCTGCTGCTATTTTGTAACTAAAAGTCGAAAGATATTTAAAAAAATGATGGCGTATCTGAGAATGAATGTGTCAACTATAAATAGTTGATCCTCTCCTCAAATTGCATTCAGATCAATTTAGCCGTTCGTTCGAAACCCAGAACATACATTATCAGAAATGTTACAAATTTCAAGAGTTTCGTGACACGTTTCTACCAAGTACTTGACTTATCCTAAAACTTCGTCCAAATCACTCGAGCAATTCTTTTGTAATTTAGGATACACGAAACGATTATTGAATAAGTTGAAAAATTCGTAGCAGTTTGAAAAGTTTTATGAATAGAATCGTTCTTTCGCAGTTAATAGCCAAGTTTCTCTGGGTGTGAAAGCCTTTCATAATCATGAAACGCAGAACTGAACGCGATAACTAATTATCGGTATCCAAAGTAGAGACGCGACCAGAGCAATATGGCGTCGCACTGAGTTAACAGCTGGTCGGCTTAGCTGAAATATACCGACATGTCGAGGCAGAAAACTTCTTGCAAGAGTGATTCGACTTCTGTTTAGGAAGGATGAATTGATACCGAGTAAAATACACGTTGAAGAAGGACTTCTATCGTTAAATATCGAGCCCGCATTTTTCTGCTACCAGATGGCTGGCATCATTCGATATTTGGAGCTTACCTTGTTTGGATATCCGTTGTACCGCAGGAGTTTCTTGCAGCATTTTCCCCGGTTCTCGTAGTAGAACATCTGCACCATCTCTGAGTGATCCGTCGCGGCGCTGACGGTGAATGGACCCCCGTTTCCGTTGATGTTCGGATTCTGCGGGGGCGGAAGCTGCCGACGCCCAAGCGGCACGCAGGGGCACCACCCCGAGACCATCCCACGGGCCCTGAGTCGCCCCTGACCCGAGGGGCCCCCGTCCTTCGCCCCACCCTCAAAGGGACAACAGCCCCTAATCCCGTGTGTCTCGTTCTGGGGCCCGAGGCCGCCTCAGTCGAAGCCACCAAAAATGCGCCGAGAGAAGGTTGCCATTTTGAGTGTTTCCGACGATTTCGCGACTTTTCCTGGAAATAAAAAAAGGGGCTCGTTGTTACCTTTGGAATTGAAGAAAGTTGAGGATTTATCGAACGTAGAGTCCAGTGAGAACCATGCCCGAGCGGAGGATTACGAAGTAAAAATCGGAAAAGTGAAGCTTTGATCAATTATAGGTCGAAGTGATGTCCGTTCTCGGTATATGAAAAAATAAGATGTAATGTTGATGATTAATAATTTTTGAGACATTGTAGTATGCTGCATTCGTCAAATAAGTTACAAACATTTATTGCATATTCGATATTACACCGAATACAACTTATTTTGTTACGAGATGAAAGTTAGCGGTGATTAAGTATGTTTAAAAATGAATAACCTAACAACGACCAAAACGTAAATTTTCACTCAGCTATTGAATCGAGCAATAAAGGCAAGTAGCATTTAAGAAATAACTACCGCTATATTTTAAAATGTATTCATGGTATATCAAAACTCCATGCCGAGTGATTTTTTGCAGAATTTATGTAAGAACAAAAAGAATCCAACTATTTGTTGAAATTAAATATGCTTTGCAAATCTTACGCTAACAAAATGTGCTCGATAATGCAATCTGTCTCAGATAATTGATCCCAAATTTATTACGATCAGAATTTTCGACAGTCAATTTTTGCTTTTATTTCTGTAGTAACAAGGGGATAGTTTTTTGATACGAGTTATCGGGACTTCAATCAGCTATTGATTCTACACTTTTGTTTTCTAAAATATTTTCACATTTTAATACGTTTTTGACTGGACTATGAAGCTGATTCAGCATTAAGCAGTAAATTGAGAGGGAATGTGCAAAATATAATGACACGATAAAACTTGTACGAGTAAAAAATTTGAAAATAAGTTCGAGGTGACAACTATATTAATTTGATATTTCAAACAAAACGTAAGTTTCGACCATTGTGTAAACAATGCCAACATGCTGAGAATTTAAACGAGAAAAGATTTTTCACAAACCAATAAAAAGTTGCGATGTGAATTTCGCGATGCATAAAGTTTTCGGTCGCATAAAAAATACGTGGTGCACGAGGAACAAAATTCTTCACGTTTCAAAGCTTGCGTTTCTCCAGCGTTTCCCTTCGTTCCCTTTCTTCTTCTTGTTCGTCCTTGATATCACGATTGGGCGGCAAGGCGGAAAGTTAAAATGCGAAAGAAGCGGTTAGGAGGACGACGAAGAGGGTGGCGTGGCCCGCACTCAAAAACACCCAGGAGGACTCTTTCGTCCCGTGCAGGCGTTTAAGGAGGGCGAGACTCGAGGGGGTCGCCTATTAACCGAGCTGTTATTTTACGCTAGTAAAATACCCCGGAATCGGAGGGCTTTCAGAATTTTAATGGATTTCCCTGCGCCGTCTTTTCCGACACGACGCGGCAATTTTACCCCGCGCGTCCTCCCGACGGTGGAAATTAACGAGGCTTTCCCCGGACCTGACCTAGGAGGAGGAAACGGGACCGGGACGCCTCTATCGTGTTTTCCGAGGAGATGAGACCGCCGGTGCAATGGAAGAGTCCGGAAGAAAAGTGAGCCGGAAATACCGACTGCACGGGTTCTTATCATTATTTATTTCACTAGCTCGCCTCCCTCTCATTTTACCGAACATCTCTGCGCTTTTCTCTCTTTTCTCTTTCAATTTTCTCAACTCCCCCGGCGAATTTGAAACTCCGCAGACCTGATCACCTCCTACACATTTCTCCGTATCACGGGATGCGCGATATTCCGAGCTCCAGACGTCTGATTTATAAGCTCCTGAGTTTCGAAGTGAGCACGTCCTCTAAGCTTTCTTGCATTGGTTAAGAAACTATTTTTATGAAATCAATCTTTGATCTGGTCGAACTCGAGATTGACGACGATACAAATCGTCACGTAAGGCTGCTACTCTCGATAAATTTTCGGTAAGGTTTTATCCAGAAAATTATATCTTACTTTAACATTACTGCGCATCTGTGTGAAAATTTTTTGAAGTTATACTTCTTTAGGCGCGTTATGAAAAACTGATGAGAGTGAAATTTCAAGATGCGCGCGCATCACTGTAACACAAAATTGTAACACAAAATTAACAGGATGAAGTTGCCCACTCAACCGAATTCATTAAGTCTCGAAAAATTTGTGAATATTCGTGAAAAAATTGTGCTAAAATACTTTTTCAAGTGCTCCAATATAATTGAGGTTAGTTATCCGTATGTATTATTTATTGATATAAATTAAAATGTCATTATTTAATATAATTAATACTAAATATTATTAAATTATCAATGTTGAATATTTATTATTGGTTTTTTAATATTTACAAAATAAAGAAATAAATTTAATAGAACATTTAATAAAAAGTTCGTGACAAAAATTTAATAGATTATTTAAATATAATGTAAGACATCCGTTATTTGTTTTATTGTTTTTTATTATATACTTTTTTTCTTTATCATTGTGTGACAGAAGATTTTGACATGTTGTGTATTTTTTAATGATGCCAAAGAAGTATAACTTCTCACGCGCGTACATAAGTACACGCACCCATTTTTATCCATCTATTTTAATCGGGCTTCTTTCCCATTCTACGTTCGTAAATTTCGAAAGTGTATTTTTTAGTAAAAAAAAAAAAAATTGCTGTTCTCCGATTTCGAAACATTCGCTTATGTATTGCCTAAAAGCCAAGCTCATTCAATACTTCAGACATTTATTTCTAATGTGATATAAAACCGGACTTTCTTTGTAGTATAATCATTAATGCTAACATTAATACTAATAATAACAGCTTTGCATGTTCAAGATACACGAGAATCTTGGTAAATCTTTGTAAAAATACCTTCTGATTTTTAGTGCAAATTAACGCGAGAGCGTTATCTTTGTGGCTTGTTCCTTGCAATCTTTTCAGTATACTTTAGTCGACAAGTTGTGCAGAAATATCGTAAGGAGAGGATTTCATACCTCTAAAATAATCAGCTGAATATCTTTGAATCAAAAGTTTATATCAAAGTGAATTTGTTATCCGTTTAACTGGTATTGTCGATCAAAGTGTTGCTCAAGACCCTTTGATACTTAAAATTGTTTGGCATGGGAAAAAAAATTTACATTGCCACATACGGGAATGAGTTAATTTTTTTCTTCCTTCACCGCACGAAATTTTCGGTGAAAGTCTGCGACATAATCGAAGGAGCAGGATTTTAAATTCTGAGGAAGCAAAATAAAAGAGTAAAGTTACGCAACTGAGTTTATGTGCTTATTCGAAAGCTGACGTATTTGGATTCCCGAACCTGGTATAATCAATTTCGCCGAATTATATAATTACTGAAAAAACCAACTATGAAATTCATTTTCACGATACGTGAAACGGGTCGCTATTCGTATTCTAGACACAGGTTAAGATATTCCCCGCAGTACAGTTTGAATGCGAAACTAACCCCCGACTGTTTGAGCCTACGCGCAATTAATTAGCCTGATCGTTCCCCGGAGGATCTGCATTTTCATCGAATTAACAGAATATATCCAAGACACAATTTGGTTTTCCCGAGAGGCGTTTGTATCCCGAGAAAAAAATATGATTCAAAAACGGCAACAAAAGGATTAAAAAACTGGCATTATACACTTCTGTTAAGAAAAATTCAGAATGCCAAAGAAAATGCGGGAAATTTCAACAATTTTAACCTTCCAACGGTGCCGTTCTTTCCAAGAAATCAACGGTCATTCAAGCGAAAAGCACATCTAACCAATATTTAAAGACCCCTGGGTGAGCCACGAAAAATTTTCTGAATATAACGATATCACCGCGACCAAGGAAAAGGGAAAAAAAAATTGCCGATGCATTAAAAGACTGAGAGGTCGATTCCCCGTTGGTCGTTGAGAAAAGTTATAGCTGCAGGGTCTTGGAGAGTTTCTCCAGGGCAATTCATAGCGGCCCTTCGAAGAAAGTCCTAAATTAGTAAACTTCTTTCTCGACTTTCGCCGACTCTTGGTGTTTTATTTTTATTTTTTTTTTTTTTGTCGTTTCTATTGCTACGTTTTTTACTCTCTTTTTGCAACCTCCTGCTTCGTTTTAATTTTTTAATCCTCTTAGCAAGTTTTCTTCGTCTTGTGCGTATTCGCAACTAATTTAGCTCACGTTGTCCTCGAACCGTCACCGCGTTGGCTCCCCAAGATCATCAACTTCGTATTTCACCCTCGGAGCTTCGTACCTATTTTTTTTTTTTTTCTCCCCACCGTGTTTTCAGCCTTCCCTATCCGAGATACTTGTCTTGTTCACCTATGGGTGAGGCGAAATCTACTCAGCAATTTGCACCGTGAAATAAAGAACACGCGGACGCCTACGGCGATAGCAACTGGTGTCCAGTCTAATCTCTCCGACCCTCACGAGTAGGAGTTACTATCGGCTGCGAACGCGTATGGACGTGTGGCGTTAACGTGTATCTACCACGTGTGGATACATACGCGGCAATTTCAATGATAACCTGGAATCCTGCAGCCGAAAAGTACAACGATGGATGAATTATTTTTATTTCAGGATGTATAAATTGTTGGGCCAAAGGTTTCAACGGTACTGCAAAAGTTAATCGAGTTCAATTTGATTGGAAAAGTTTATAAATGAACTTCTGTTTAATTAATTATACGTTGAAAGTTTAAACTGGTAAACCTTTGGCAAAAAATTTTTATACAAAAACTGCCGAAGGATTCGGCTTTATTTTTTCAGTATTATTCATCAAGTGCCTTTTTTTTTTTTTTTTCTTTTCGGAAACGATGAATTAGGTATCGCTGAAATTTATAAAATACTCTAATTTGTATGAAACATAATTTGTAATTCAGATGAATTTTTCATCCAATTGGTAAACTGATTTTTACGACTCCGGCAAAAGCATTTCCATTTAAAGAAGACTAATTTTCTCGCAAATATATTCACAAATAAACGTTTGGTGAGAAAAAAAGTATTGCCTACGTAAAGTTACCGATCTCAATGAAATGCATGTTGTTTTTTTTTTCTTTTCTTTTTTTATAGGAACAACTTCGCTCAACGTAACGCTGAAAAAAAAACAAACAAAAAAAAATTATTATTTCCAGAATAAAGAATTCTGCATTAATCAAGCGACCTATAAGAGTTACATTTGCAGATGTGCTGATTCGCGAAATGTATATTACAACCGGACAATGTGGCAGGTCTGCATTGCAGTCGCGGAAAAAAAGCTTGCGGGCGAGTTCGCTTCACAAATAAAGCAAATAACGCTCTTTTCTCTCTCTTCTTTTTTCTATGCAGAGAGAGAGAGAGAGAGAGAGAGAGAGAGAGATCTCCCCGGGAGTTTGCACCTCGAGTTTTTGCGTCCCGGAATCCCGCTTCTTCGCGCACGCATTATATAGGTACATATAAGATCCTCTTCCGACGGTGGGATCGAACCTTCGACGTCCCGCTTCGTATACAAGCTGCCTTGAGGGATGCTAGCTTTTTACGCACCCTTCTTCGCGCGCTCAGCTTTGACGTGTCAGGAATGGAGACGAGATCTTGTGACGACTTGAAAATATTCAAACAACCGCGGAGGCCAATTTGAAATAAGAGATTCGTTTTTATTCCCTCACAGAATCAAATAATTAAAGTAAACAAAAAGTTTCGGAGTATTAAATTGCAGTGGAGAGTATCGATACATCGAAATCTGCGGAAAGCATGTATTAAATTTTCAATTTTTACTGTACGGTAGTTGAATAAAAATACACTAATTTCTCAACATTTGAAAACAATTTTCTGAACTTCAGCTTATGATGAGGCTGATTTATTGATAAACGAAATAATAGCAACACTTCGGAACTATAATTCAGTTTACATAAAAATGCGCAGGATCTTTTTTAATTAGTAGATTTTCTGAGGCGTTCACTATCAACGATACGATCTTATCACAATGTCTCGAAAATACAAATGCATTTGCGAATTCCGGGAAAGAATCGAGGGATGTGATATGCGATCGTCCGGTGTTACAGCCAGTGAATAGTGGAGAACGTAAAGAGCCTACGAAGTAAAGTTGACGGACGAGAAGAGAGATGCGGAAGCTGGGTGATATCGAGGAGGATCCATTACCCGGGAGAAATCACTCAAAAGTTTGATTGATTCTATCGTAAGGGAGAATTTATACGATGAAATTGGAAGACGAGCTGCAGGAATCGAAGCGAAAGCGGGCGGGTAGGAAGGAAGTCAGAGAAAATTGACTTAAAGATAACAAACACACGCGATGCTAAGGTGAAGCCACTCTCCCGTAAGACAGACCAAAGTGTCAAACTGGTCGACGAATTTGCTCGGCTCTCGGTATTATAGCGGGAAAAAACGGCCTCAATTTTCACCCTAACAGCCCGAACCACCCTGCCAACTGTCAGAGAGATAAAAGAGTAGAAGCTGGAAAAGAAGAGAAAGTAACCGTCGACCGGTTGCGTGTGGGTGTATACAACGTACAACATCCTCAGATCTTGTGTGCGTGGGGAAAAGTTTTCGAAAAAAACTGTAAGGGGGGGAAAAAAAAAATCCCTAAACGAACAAGAGCCGCAGACTCGCACGCGATGTTTCTTCGTCAGGTGGAACGGAAAGGATATAAAGACGCGAGAAGACCGCACAAAAAGAAGAAGGAAAAAATAATAAATAAAAAATTCAAGGAAGATCGTGAAATTAATTACACGGTTTGTTATACCTGCGCCGCGGGTCAAAGCTGTAACGAGAAATTACCGAGAAGAAAAATTGCGGCCTGGAAGTGACTCGAGGTCCGTAATATTAATATCTTCTTAAGCAACGCGTATCAACGCAAAGGGCCACGTGTTCCCTCGCGCATCTATCCGCGCGTGTCAAAGTTTGTTTTCCTATTTTGCTTTGAATATTTTTCCATCATCGTTTGTTTGCTTGTCCATTTTGTTCGGTATATTATATACTATACGGTTTTTTAAACCGCCACGCGCGACTGGAAGGATCAGAATATCTGCTCCGTGTCCGCAGGCTCTCGAGGAATATAAAAGTACGAAACGACGAACCGCGAGGTTCATGAAATTTTAATGGAAATGGAAATAAGCAATGTGAAATAACGACTCACCGAATTCGGACGGAGAAAATGGCCTTGTAAATTATTCAGGTCTCGTTTATCTCTCATCTTATATTGGTATATCGGTGTTAGGATAAATGCATACGACTCTGTATCGTCGTGCTGATTGAACGAATACAATCCACCGAATGTGCTTTCGAATAAACGATTTTCCGATAGTTGTATCTGTAGGATAAATCGGCCTGCATTCGAACGATACAGATTACGGTGAATTTCCTCAAAACGCGCCTGCATTTCGGCAATCGTGAGTACATTTTCACCGATCGGCATTTGTCTCGTCTTTTACGATCAGCCGACTCCTCCTCGCTTTCCGAATTGACGATCGGTAATACGGACCCTAAATTGCATAAATGCAGGCGAATTTAACACGCGATAAATGGCCGATGGTAAATTTCCAAGAAACAAAGGAAAATTCAGCGGGACAAATTTCTGGCGGGTGTGATTCGTGATACAGAATAAAATGAACGGTTAACGAGCGAGTCAATTAGTCGGAAGCGTGCTTACGTTTAGATTCTTTCCGAGTCTCTCGAGCTTCCGGGCAGATGTCGTGTTTTCTTAGAATCCGTTTATCAGGCACACCGTGTACTCGTTTTTCTCCTTTTTACTTTAGAGCCAGGTTCAAAACTGTCCAAGCATCTCTACTGTGCGTATACACGTCTTAAGAAGGGCTGGTGAATTTGTTTCAGAAGTCCATTAGGCGTTTTTTGTATGTTTACACGGTTCCCGCGTTCAAACAAACAGCCCAAAAAGAGGATCCGGGCTTGAAGAAGACAGGGAATTAGGTAGCCCCGGATGTACCGAATGAACTTGGAACCGTTACTCTTGGCTCCTCGTACCTTGATACCCCCGATGATTATTTCCTCAGTTCAACCCTCGTTCCAGCCTTTCACAAAACTCGTATCGATCTCACCCGGTATTGTATTTAACGCGAAAATTAGCTCAGTCCCTCTTCGGCGACGAAGATTCAATTTCACCCGGATCCAATTTTCCTCGATGTGAAATCGATTGAAATTAGTCGATTCCTCGGCTGAAGAAAACAGAATATTTCAAGCTTCCGGTTCAGCTGAACAGTTCCGTTTTGAAAATCGTATGTCAAACCGGCAGACTTCCGTTAGTGTCGATTCAAGGTGAAGAGCTGTCTAAGAAACACATTTTTCGTTCCTGGTCATCGGGTTTCGAAGAGTTTTCAAGCGAGCGATCAGCTCTCCTTGAGTTCCCTGATCTGTCGGCATTTATTTTTCCCGCGAAACTTTCGTCGAAGATGCAACAACATCAGACCGGATATCAGAAGTTCGAACGGTCGTTCAGCTGTGCGAAAAAGATTTCGAGAATCCGGATGAGGGATTGCCACGCTTACACGCTCGGCGGAATTAACGGCGATAACCGAACCGGGCGAAAGCTCAAAGCTCGGATTCGTTCCCCGGTCTTTTCCAAGGGTCAAACGGCGCTTTCCAGCGACTTTGATACGCGGCTACCGAAACGGCGCGGAGAATTCTCTCTACTAATCTACGGGCGAAGTCGCGAGGAACGCTTCCTACGGCGGCGCGGGGCGTACTGACGTCGGAGGCCTCCGGACGACCGAATATTCGTTCGCCCCCACGAAGAGCGGCCGAGACGTGCTCGTGGATCAGTCGCGTTCCTCTCATCCTGGGGGATCCGGGCCATGTGCGCGGTGGAAACGGAGAAACCCGCGCTTGCGTTATGCTCGCATCCCCCAGCCTTGGGAATGCGCGAGGGAATCCGGCCGCTGCACTCGCCTCTCGATGAGAATTAGCAAATTCGGGAGCCAAAGACGTTTGGGACAATTTTTTTTTTTTTACCGAGGACGATGCGAGTTAACGATTTTTTTAACGGGGAACACTTTCGCCTCGACGAAATGAAAATCGGACCGGATTTAAGCTTTTCAACAAGGGGAAAGTTTTTCAATGATTTAATATCGAGGAGGTGGCGTCGATCTGATGAGACTAGGCAAGTTATTCCTCAAGCTGACTGTCAACCTGATTCCTTGATTAATCGGAATACTTAATCCAGTTTTATTCAACTCGGAAAACAAAAAAATTCACAACAAAGTAAGAGAAATTGATCGTCACACCTACTTACCCGTACGAAGTAGTAAATAATTTCATACGAAATTGAAGGAAGTTTTTCAGACTTCGTGAAATTATTTTATATTACAATCGTAGCGAAGATATGATATTATAGAAACTATTGTGTGGAATAATTTGATAAAATCAATGAATTCTGATCAGTTGTAAGGAAATATTTACGATAATATACTTTCGACTAGTAATCAAACTTTTCTTCTCGAGATATAGATGTTTTTTTTTCCGAATCAAGTACAGCTGAATTATATCGCAGAATTCAAGAATCGGAATCAAAGAATATTCTTTGTCAACCTATGATGTGAAAGATTCGAAAATTTAGCCATAGAAGATTCTGATAATTTAGAAATAATTTCTGACGATTTATGGAACTTCTGCTGTATTCTTATGAATCAATCTTAGTTACAGTCTGTAATATAATAGTCTACTCAAACGCTGTAAGAACCATGCTCAATCATCTTCGCAATAGCTTTTCCCCCACTTGAGCGGTAGAGAATTATTTACAAACCTGATAACGACGATTTTTGAAATGTTGACGATGAGAGTTCGAAGCACACGTGAAATGAAAAAAATACACTATCGAATTTGTCGGGAGAAATCGATGTACTTAATCACCAAGAAATTTGAGCACCGTGCAGTAGCATCAATGACACACCTACTCAACGCTTCGAAGTCACGAGAACTGTATGATCTGAACAAACCTCGAAGTTAAATTATGAAATCCGGGGCGTCGCGATGTCGTTAGCCGTTGTATACGAGGGGAGACGGTATCAGCGAAAAGGAAATCGCCAGGCCACCCATAGACTCTATGGAAATGCTTACCCCAGCGAATTTGAAACGGCGAAAGGAAGTTTTGACTGAGTAAAATAACAAAGGAAAGGGGCTTCGCGACGCAGGGAAACGAGTTGAGAACGTAATTGAATTTACTCTGTTGAAAAAATTGGCTTTCTTCTTTTCGTCGTTTCAAGCATCCCACTTTTGATGGCTTCAATTTTATTTCGGCCTGAAAACAAGGGGGTATAAGAAATTTTTTTTGCAAGAGCAAGATTCACGCACCTATAATTTGGTATAATTTCCACAAATCAGTATTCCAGGGTTTCTGAATAACTAATTCCAAATCCCGGTACCAAGTATTCAAATCTGAATCAACACCTCGAGTGTAGCAGCTGGCCTAGAGACTGCAAACAATACTTGAATTCCAAGGGAAGATGCATACTTAATTCCCAGAGTCAAGGATCGTCTACGCTCTCGGTATTTATTCATTCATTCGAACGTAATGAGTATAAAGCATTCATTCACGGAGAGTTTCGTACGTTGCACAACGAGGAATGCTGCACGTACATTTTCTACATCAGCAACGCGTTAGTTTGTATACCGAACGGCACTCTTAAGCCACTTCCTCCAATTGTGACTATTACGCTCGTCACGCAGTCCGGACATCTGACGCATGTCGATTTCATCGTCGACGAGTAAGGACGGACTCAATCTTCCGTCGCAGTCGCCTAATATGACAAACTATGTTTTTTCTTCTTTGTTTTGACACGTAACGGCTGAAAAATATCGGTGACTGAACTCGGAATCAATTCGACACAGTGGTAAAACATCGAGCATTGAAAATTATGACCGAGCACTGACAAGTTGCGTTTTTCCCCATGAAACGATGCCATGGTGGATCGGTTCCTACCGACTGAGTGAAATGTTACATACTTGGACTTGGTCGGTAATAGTATCACTGTGAAAAATTTCATTTGTTACAGTAACTGGAAAAATTCAATAAAACAGGTATCGTTAAAAAAACTGTTTGAATATTGTTGGAATTACGAAAAACGAGGTACGCGTAACCGTTTTGCGATATTGTCGATCCTTTTTTGGCAATTGCAACGCAAACTTAGTTTGTGAGGTTTCTCTACTTTTTTAGTTAAACAAGGCTTTAACGTCAATTTATTGTTGCACAAGCATTAAATTTTCGCAACAGTTACGAGAAAATATAATGACAGCGATCGTAATGAGAAAGAATAGTAACGGATATTAGACTTTCCGGTAACAGCAAGAAAACTAATTTTCATTTTCTACCTAAAACTACATTTTGCGGTCGCGGTAAAAATTAAAAATAGCTAAGGACTAAAAATTTTTCTCAGTGTGGGGAGAAAAGGTATACTACTATAATAGTAAAAATAACTGACGTTTAAAGCGATCGGTAAAAAGTGACTATCACATCCTCTCAACAGCCCCGAGAGTGGGAAGTTATGAAAAGTCCGGCGTAGTAATCCAGTAGCTGGTCCAGAAATTGAACCCCTGAGTAAGAAGCGAGTTTCCTCGTCCTCCTCCACGCGCATGTCAAAATGTATAACACAGCGAGTTCAAAAACCTCGAACCTCGAGTATAAACGAGAGTCTGTTTCGGCCGGATCGGTATTAATTATCGCAGATGTTAATTACCGTCTCAAGTCTCGATTTCCAAGATACGGAGTGACCGCGGTACAAACGGCGTTGGGCGACGCGACGCACGTGACGAAGCCACTTTGAACGCTGCTCTCGGACCCTTGAAGCTATATGGTAATTCACGTGTCGTCGTCACCGCCGGAGGAGAGACGAGCTTTGGGTGCGACACCGAGCTATGCGACGAGGCGGCGATCGGCAATCGTGGCATTTTGAACGCTCGAGTGCTGCCAGTCGAGAATTAATTGCTGATAACCCTCGATGGTGACAACGACGGCAGTGTAGGTAGCTTCAGGTTGGTAACGACACGTGAACGATACCCGAGGTTTATCGCTGTACAGAGTTACGGCTCTTCTTGGAAGACATTTTTATCGCCCTTACCACTGGCGTCCCACGTTTCAATCAAATACTGTAACTTTTTTTTTAATCGTTTTGTTTCCGTTCCTATACCATAGACTCGGTGGATATACCTGCGGTATCACGTGATTGTGGTTAAAAATTTAACAGCCCTATAAAACGTTTCTTGATACAGTGTGTGAACGGAGAATACGATCGCTTCTCTAGCTCGGTCTTTACTTTGGAAAGGCCATGGACTTCGAATCACGCGTTTCCTCGATTTAAGAGTGAACCAGTTGACGAATGACCTAAAAAACTTTTCACACCAAACTTCGATGCTTTGTCCAGTTGGATTCTTCGTTTCTTTTTCGAAAAAAAAAAAAAAAAACAACCGATCAGTAGCAAATTGATCAAAAGTTGCGGTGACGCAGCTCTTGAAAATGCAATTTGTACAATTTTTGAAGAGTCCAAATAGGCGAGGAAAATCTGACGAATTCTGGCCGGGTTCCAAATGAGATTACAGAATACTTTTTTGCTACTTCGAAGGTTCATCGATTTCAAGGTATTTCTAAAGCTCCAGAGCTTTCGCGGAATCGCTGGACACCCTGTTCTTTAAATCCAAGTGATCCCCTCCACTTCCAAAGCCTCTCCATCGATCTTGTCCGACCTTTGAACTTTATATCAAGTCTGATAAATTGCTACCAATTGTACTTGGAATTAGATTACAGATACGTCCAGGAATATTCGGAGGCGCTTTGTGTCGTCTATGTTTCTTTATGCCGATGAGATTATGGGCGTGCTTGAAGCGATCATATTAAATTACAGGGTCAAAAAAATTGTTCCGATGAATTTAATAATCTATAGTAGTTGAAACGTGTATAGTTTTATACCACAACCGATCCGTTTATTGCACGGGTTTTCACTTGATATTCGCCTAAATTGACTATGAATCTGATAATTCTGTACAAGTTCGACCGACAATAAAAGATCACTTGTAATTAATTGTACAAATATGAATTCAGAATGTTAAAAGTGGTCAGTTTTACGAGGCTGAAGTTAGTAACGTTGGCGCAACGAAACGTCAGGGACAAAAGTCGTCATCGTGCAATATCCGAATGACTTCCAAGAAGTTAACTTTTCGAAACATATCAGTATATTTTGTTTACCAAATTTCAGATAATCCTAAATGTGCGAAGTGACGCGATTTTTCCTCAATATACATCGGTACTTTAACGTTACTAACTTCATCCTCATTAAATTTACCACAAGTTTGGGCAACTGTCACTGGATTCAACCAAAAGTCTCAGGAGCTTGCACGACAATTTCAGTTCAAATTTTCAGCCCCTGGCACTGGACTTTGCAGTATAATTTTGAAAAAATACAAGGTCTTTCGTAATAGAAAAAGAAATAATAATGATAAAAACTATCGACCATATTTTATTTATTTTTTGTCTTCCGGAGCGAGGGTGCGGTTTTGGAGCCTATCAAATAGCGAGGGTGCGATTCGGGTAACGGGGAACAAATGAGGATGCGACCCGACTTCCCTCCCATCAAGCCTAGCGATATTCGACCGAACGACGCAATTAGGAGAGCAAGTGGCGTCGCCAGTCGGTGCAGACAATGGGGACTTGGCTGAACGCGTGGCGATGGTGGTGATGGTGGTGATGGTGGTGATGGTGGTTCAGACAGAGGCCTGATCCCGGTGCACCTGTCACGATGCGTGCGTGTAAGGCTGCGGACCAAAACGAGGCGACGCATCGCGGCCGACACGTACTTCCGGTCTCCTTTTGCCTACGTGCACCGAGAACGAGTGGCGCGGGAGAATCTCGTCAGCCCCCTTCGGCGGAGGGAATTACGATCGCCTCTCCACTTCTCGCTTCAACGGGTGTTCGGCTTCGCAGTCACTGCAGGATGAAGAGTGTCACGGATCCCGTCCGATCTCATCCCCCCTCCGAATGGATGTGCGTCAAAAATGCGAGAGGATTTTCATACGCGCGCGATGATTTCGGTCTTCGCTCGTATCGCGTTACCTTACGGATCCGGTTTCTTGTAGCCTTACTTTATAAAGAAAATCGCTGACATCTTTTCTAATTTAGTGTTGGAAGCAGTTATTTTAAAAACCATCCAGCGAGGCTACGGCGTGAGATCAATTGAGATGGAATGAATGGCTCGATTTATTCGAAATCATTCGTCTGTTTCATAAATTTTGGAACGAAACTTTGTATTATATCAATCTGCAGTCACAAGTCACGATCAGTCGGGTCACAATTGGTCTAAATAAAGATTTCCTTGTTTACTGGAATCTAGAAAATTTCGGAAAAACTTTGTTACATTTTTTGAACACTGTATAAAGTATGTAAATATCTCCAATGCTCGCTGACTGATCTTGACAAAGTTGGAATTTTTCAGTTCTCGTAAGAAAATCATCTGTTCATCCATCAAATCCAACCATTATATACACATAGCTGGCTGATAACGTATCAAAGTTTAAAAAAAAATGATGTTTCAAAATCCAGGGCTTTTATTTCCCACAGTATTTTTTCTACGAACGTTTCATGATAAATCCTACAGGAATCTTAATATTCGTCAGATTGAGTGAAGCTAACTGAATCGAAGACACAATGATATTGCGCGAAAATCTCTCCTCGCGTGAAAAGTCCTGCAATTCGTTTATCCCGGTAGCAAAGAGAAGCTACGGCAAAAGTACATACATTATACACAAGCCGTAAAGCACTTTGTAACTTTATAGATTTTCGATAACCACGAATAGGTTTCCGCAGACGTATATGCGTATATTTTCGATAAACGTCACGTGCCGAACGCCTCGACGTCGCAAACCTCGTTGGAAAATGGTCAACATCTACACTCTCCAACACTGTGAAGGTAAAGTAAAAAGATCAGCTCAAAACTGACTCGAACAGCGTATAATCCGGTTTTTCCACCGTTAAAAAATCATCGCGCGAGCTTTTCCACCCTTCGTAAAATTATCCATGCGGCGGTTCTGCAGGAAGAGGTGAAAAGCTTTAGACCGGGTGAGTACATTACACGAGTATATGCCCACGTTAAAGGCTAAATTGAAGCTGGGACGCGTACACAAAGAGATCGTTTGAACTTTGTAATACGCCCCCAGCGTCAGGTCGTGATTAAAATTTATTCTCCACCCACGCGGAGACGTACCTGTTTTACAAACAACGAGTCAAATAGGTCGAATCTATTAGGCAAATATGCACCGATATCGACGGCACCTCATCCCCGAAAGCGATAAGTCCCAGATTTCGGTAAAGGTACGGAATTTTGTAGCGGACTCATGGCAGCGCCCTTCGTACCGTAAAACGATGTCGTTACGGTTCGCGAGGGTTCGCTGTAAGCTCGGTCCGCAAGCTGAACCTCTGATACAGCTCACCCTTCGCACGCCTCCGTTCGCGACGTGTGCGAGGAATAGCGGATGCTGGCAAATACATTAGCCCGATTGTGTTATCGCATTATACTAAACGCCTCGTCAAAATTGGATCCATAATGAGATACGCGAAACGCTGCAGCATCGCCGCGGCTCTCTCAGATATATACGGATTTTGGCCGAGAGCCGGGTGAACCATTCGTTAACCAATTTGCTACGGGTGACGCAACACTACGGAGTAATTCTGACGCCCCGCAAATACTGTCTCGAGCACGGTTTTCCTCATGCGAAAAACGGATCAGAATTTATTCACGACCCTCCAATAAAACGTTGTAAGACCCTTAAAGAGAGCTTCACTGAAATTTAAAATATTTCCTATTGGCTTGAAATTTTAGCCGCACTATCCGAGTTTCGTAAAACGAATGTTTTTCTGCCTACACGGAGAGAAATTTTTAGTTTCGGTTACCGATCAGTTCTTAACTATTTTCATTTTTTATCAGAATCGAAAAATATAGTTCTAGGTACAAAATGAAAATTAGTTTTCTAACTGTTACCGGAAAGTCTAGTATCCGTTACTATTCTTTCTCATTACGATCACTGTTACTATATTTTCTTGTAACTGTTGCAAGAATAAATTTTGCTAGTTACTATAACAAATGAAATTCTTCTTGATGTATATTTGTATTTACGGTACTCGGTACAGTAATTAATGACTGGCTTATGATCTGTTATATCTAAAAATAGAGAATTTGCAATGCAAAGTGAAGAGCTTGAAGAAAGTGAGTCTGTCGTCTATTTCGTAGGTTTTTGGTTATTGCAGATTCAAATACCGTTAAAATTAGTAAGTTTTAAAAGGTTCTGAGCGGCACTCTAGTTTTCCTTACAAATATTAGAAACAATTTTATAACTATCCCGAAAACACAAAGAACAGAAGTTGGTGTCAAATTCTAATATGATAATTGACTATCAGATTATGTCACTTGTTTACAATTAATATTCAGATGAATTTAAATTTGAAAAAAGAAGAATTTAATCTCAGATTTTATAGATTTTAACACATTTATTATACTTCTCTTGATTTGAAAGTTTATTTTTTCAAACAAGTACAATGATTTGAGAATTTATCATCGGATTGCCAATTGAATAACCACTTTTGGCGCAAGGAGTTTTTAAAAGAGCACCAATTTTTGGGACCATACCAAATACACTCAATTCAAACCAGATTGAAGTTAGTAACGTTAATATAACGAAACATTGAAACTAAAATCATAGTTTCGCAAATTTAGACCAACTTTAAAGGAGTTCAATCTTCAAAATCTGAATACACTTTACTCGTTAAAAATAGATTACTCATTTCAATTCAGAAAAACAGGACGATGCTTGTTTTCTCGAAACTTTATTGATACCTAAAATTGCACGTCAATCGAAAAAGATTAAAGATTGACTGACACGTCCCCATAAAACGGTCCTACATACGACTAACGATAAGAAAACACTGGAACCCCATGCCCATGGTGAAAAGAGAATGCCAGAAGTACTGGCAGAGAACAACGGAAAGCTCTGTGGATCGCTCTTAGGATCCCTGCAACCCCTTCGCAGATTCCGGGGGCTTTTTCACCCCCCCCCCCCCCCCCCTCTCGCTGCCCCTTGGCGTCGCCCCTTTGCTGTACGCACTCTTCGGTAGTCTCCGGATGAGGTTCGCCCTCCTTGATTAATAATCCAACTAAAAACCACGGCAGGACATTGTCTTAACGTTTCTATGGGCTTCTCGATGGGAGGAAGAGAGCCGTGAGGGAGGATGACTCACGACCCTATCAAAGGTTTACCTTCGCCCCCGGCAACGTAACGTGTATGCCGTTACACCGCCGAGCGACTACATCCACTCAGAATTTTCACAGCTCCGCTGTCTCGCTTTTGAGAAAAGTCTTCGCGATTCGCTGATCTTGGAGCGTGAAAAGAATAGCGTCTCTTCTTTTTTCCCTCCCTCGTTTTTGTTTTCTTTAACAAGATTGGGGCGCGAAGGATTGTGAGTTTTCTTAAGTTATGCTTCGCTGAAAGTTGAAATGTAGGTTTACTTTAACTCGTTTGAAAAATTTTCATCGCTTTTACAATACATTCGGGAGAAATTCAGATCGTATTCTTGTTTCAACCACGTATGAATTACACTTTGGCATAGAATGCTGTTGTTCAAAACTCGGAAGCCAAGGTATCGAGCGCAGGATTTTCTAAGTACAATTTTCCAGATAGCTAAACATCGTTGATTATCCCAAAATTATTCAACGTTTTTTGCATATAATTTAGTATAACGAGAAGCGACCATTAGCGAAAATTAAGAAAGCTCACTTATTCGGCTTTCAACTTAGGCAATCAATTCTTGAAAAATGTGCCTTGGATGATTAACAAGTCACAATTAAGATAATTGAGATCATTCCTCGGGAAAAAAAGCACGGAAAATGCAGTCGAGTTATATATTATTATTATCACTACAGCTGAGTTCTGTAGGAATGTAAAAACCTGTCAGTACTAAAATAATTCATATTTGACTCGTGAGTTGGATATAACGAACGAATTCACCCGCGAATCCGCGACCCTCGAAAGAGGTCTGCAGGCCGGATGCCTCGCAATTTCGACGCGAATAATTGGATACTTTTTATCCCCTATAATTGAAGCATTTTCGTTCCTGCGCCCCGACACATCAATGCGAATTTCGACCGTGGAGGGAAGTATGGAGATGGAACGTGTGCAGTATTCTCTTTAGCGAATCTATATGAGAGTGCAGCAACTGGTACAGGAACTCTACAGCTTGGTGTCCAGGACTGCATGGCACGTTTGTTAATGGATGTACCGAGGTTGCCAACGGCACATAATTGTTCTCGTTTTTCAGGACTTTGTTTGCAATTTTCCAGCCACTACGATTCGTCCACCCTTGTTTTCCCGCGTCTGTCCGTGTGTGGGTGACTTTATTTCTGCAAAAAAACATGCACACATACAGTGCAGGTAGCGGTTGGTACGAAGAGCGGCGCCACCCGGTGAACCTATCCAACGATGGACCAGACCGTAAAATTTTTCATTTTCGTTGAGAAATAATTTCCCCACTTGCGCACAGATAATCGGAGAACGTTTGAATTCCGTTGCCGTTGTATGTGTAACGTCGTTTCGTTCATCGAATGGAAGATCAGGGCGTTTGAATGCTCGGTGTTTTGGTCAAATTCAATGAAGTTTCAAACCAAAGCAAACACGGACATGGGAATGGGGAAATCGGCTTTCCAATTCACTTGTAAGAGACGGAGACTATGGGTTAGCTTATTATCTCCGAAGCTACGGAGCTCCGACTCCGAAACGAGTCTAGACGGATAAGCGTGCCAAAAGTACCTCTAAAAGAAAATTGACCTATGAGTCACCTAATGCTTTCTACACTGATAAAAAATACTAACTCTCGCCAAGTTAGTATCGTGGATAAATATTTCCTGAAAATTATATTTTTCGAGTGGTAGATCAGTCGATATTTTTGCTATTCTCTAATTCATTCGAGACGAAAATTTTCTATAATATTTTTCTAACTCGAGTCTGTTGTGCTTGAGAGAGCTACGAACAAAAATCAGATTTCAACATTTTCCATGTAATGAACAACGGAAGATAAAGTTTGTAAAATATATTGAATATTCCTCGCTTCCTGAACTTCGAAATCATCCCTTTTTTCATAACCACCAGTTTATATTTTCTACCATTCGGGGAAGCAAAAATTATTACGCAAAACCAAAATCGCATTCTCGCGCACGACTCATTTTCCAAACATGCCACATACAATTTGCCTGCAATCAAACACATTGAACAGAGAGCAAACAACAATCGATCCTGTCGATTGTGCTCCAGTAACTTGGTAGTAGCGAAATCAGTATGCTCAAAGCTCTAAACCACGCGTTCAAATTTGCAGCAATCAGCGCTCGGTAATTTTCTTCTCGCATGCTCAAGTTTCAAATGGACCCCAACAGTTTTGTACTTCGATAATCGGTTATTGGACCGAGCCAATCCTTATCGGAGTCTACATTGGCTACATCTGTGTAATTGAATTCCACGAAATGCCATTTCAGTTAATGGAGCGAGTAGGTGTTGTTGGACCGTAGAAGCATAAGATCTTCTAATTATCTCGAGAAAATTGAACGGGTGGTTTTAAATTTTTTTTAATCATTATCACAGATAAGTCTTCACTCTTCGAGTTGGCTTTACAACATCTAAGCGTTCGAAAATATCACCCAATGATATAGTACGTATAGTACGTTCACTGTCGAAGTGACGGCCAGTTAGAAAGGCAATAATTGCTGCAGGGAACGCGGTCGTTTGAAGTGGCTGCAAAACATCCAAGCCCCGTGGGTCGTAAAGATTTCAAATGTGTTTGTACTGGGGATGATCGCCTAGACGTGAGCACCGTCTAGTCTAAGACCAAACTAGCCGGACACCTGTTGGAAAAGTGGAGCGACATGCGACTTGCGAGCATCTTGGCCAGCGTAACTTTAAGGCGATTCATTTTACTTGGCAAAACGAACGGCGGTGATTCGTCAAACAAAAAAGAGTGATCGATACCTGATTCACATAGCAATTTCAAGACTTGGATATCATGATTTGCGATGACTGACTTTCTGCGTGTTTCCAAAAGTCTACATTTGTATGGTACAGAGTCAGAGTTGCGGATGACAACTTCAAAAGTGATATTCTCTGTAGTAGTGGAAAGGAGTCTAGGTGCAAACATCGATAAAAGTTGTAGGCAGACGCTTTAAAGTCGAGGAACGCTACGGAGCGAAGAAAATAAACGTTCCTTGGAGTCGTTATTTTACGTTCTCCTCCTCGGTTCAAGCTCAGTTGGGATGAATGTTGAGCCCTTTTCTTATCGCATTCACAAACGACTCGTCGTTTCAAATGTCGACCGAAACTAAGACTGGCATTCCAGGCATGCTTCGAATCATCGGCGAGTCTGCGGCCTTGGATTCTATCACTTCTTAATCGATGCTGATTACGCTTATACTTAGGACTCTGACTGTTTTTCCTGACTCATTTTTCGGTTCAACAGAACTAGAAAATAAAACAGCTTTTTACCATCGAAGAATAAAGAACTAAGGCTAACCGGTATTCTGATTCAACAAAGTTCATCAGCTGGCTAACAGATTCGTCAACCTTCAAGGTTATTGATGTGGTCCTCAACTTTGATGAGCGGTAAAAGAAGAACAGAAATTGTTCACATCAGTCCTTTTGACTTTTGGCACACCATGCTTGGATCAATTCAATTGGTTAACTGATTCCATTTAAGTGACGTACCTTAGCTGGAATATTAGAGTTCTATCTTCACTGTACCACCAGGCTTGGTTGACGCTTGTCGTGGAATAGTTTTCCTTCTCGATGTTCTCCGGTATAAAATAAGCGACCAAAAATTAGCGCGGGCAGTAAATTCACATGACCAGTAACACTGGCCTCTGTATTTCACTATGGCATAGTAGTCCACACACTTCCAAGGTCTTATATCTCCCCCGCAACACAAGATTTGTATCCTCATATCGGTCAGCCCCATCGTTCACAAACCGTATTAAAGACATCGATCAATCGAGAAGTGGCCCGGTAGGTAAGTCTGGAAGCCAAAAACCCGCAGCAAGTCTGTCCCAAGGATATCGCGTCGTTTCGATTTAGTTCCGTCGCGAATACTTCACTTGTTCGGTCCAGAGAAGGGGAGCGATGAGGGTTTTTATATCAACGATTGCCGACTCAGGCTGCCGGGGGACACCAGCGGTGTTATCTCTGGCTGAACTGGCCCGGACATGAGCACAATGGACACCCGGATCAGGACTCGAACGAACCTCGAGCCTCTCGGTCGGCATTGTCGGTTCTACTCCTTCTTGCAGAGCAAAATGACTTCCAGGAAAGGTCGGAGCACTCCGCCTTTGACTCTATTTTTACCTTTGACCCCGCCACTCCCGGCGCCGGTCTAGAAACGAGCGAATACACGGACTGACTGACGGAGTTTATTCCAACCGCTGAATGTTCTGTCTTGATGTACGACTGCAGACTGGTGATATTGACTGAGCTGGGATTTAGATCCGTGCTGGAACCCGACGCCCCATCTTCGAGATTGGCTCGACACCGCACAGTGTCGATATCGCACCGGGATCGAGATCTCTTTTATACCTCGCTCGCGTCTCTCCTTAGGACAAAGTCGATTGACCCAATGAACGATAATCCTCCTCAATCATTGGTGAAGGCCTCATTAATTGGCTTCGGATTGAAGATGTCGTTATCTGAACAACAAAGATTCTGCGTTTCTTACTGTGAACAGGACTTTCACCGGATCATATTCGTTCATCTTCTCATCGCACTGCTGGATGGTTGAAAATGAGATTTGTGCGTAGCACTCATCTCACAGACCGTGTTCGTTTATTTTCAACCTGAATATTCGTTCTTGGTCGAGTTCTACAGGCACCTCGATCATTGTTCTTTCCGTCTGTTCAACTTTGCAACATTTCTCCACGTATTGGCTGTCGTTCGAACCATTAGACCATCGTTCCCCAGACGGAATCCCGTGCTATCGGCACGAAACAACATTCGTTCATCAATTATCGGCGAAGGACGCTGTCCAGGAATATAAATAAAGTATCCATCAATCTCTCCGTTCGTATTTCGTTCGCACAGCAGAGGTACTTAGATATATAAGATGTATCGGCGAGGAGGATACATCTGCTATACCGATGCTCGGATTCGTTTTAGTTTCCGGATCTAATAAACAATTCCGCGAGGCCTTTCTACGGCAGACGAAATGTGATTTCCGGAGAGATCCGCGCCGCAGTGTGAATCTCGGAAATGGAAATCAAGCCTACAAAGTATCCGAAGAGGAAAAGAGAGCCGTCCGTGATGACTCGAGCTTTTACCCCGTGACTGGTGTGATCTATCGTTATCGTTCCTTCGGGCGATTCGGATATTTCATCTGCACCTTTTCCGCCGTTTGATGCCCGTTCCACCCGCAGGTTTTCAAGTTGGCAAATCGTCGCATGGCTGTGAGCAACGAACCGTGTGACCTATTTATAACAATGAGAAGAAGTAGATTATCCTGAATTGTGTTGGCTGACGCGCCAGACAAAGATACTTAACGAGCACCCAAAGGAGTATGCATAAGAAAGAGAATGGAAAAGTATTATTCGGACGTGGATGTCGCGAGCTTTCAGCGCAGTCCGAGGATCGATGGTGCCGGTGGTTGGTAAGTATGCATCGCGAAAGGGAACCGAGACGGCGAAGAAACAAAAGGACCCGCGGATACACTCGAAGCTCTGCATTTCCACTCGGAGACGCTTTACTTCCATGCCGCGATACTCAAGGCGAAACTCCTCAAGGCTTTATGCAGAGGATATCCTTCGTATAGTGACGAGGTCCGACCGACGAATTTAACGAATTTATGTAAATATATTCAGCACGCATGCCAGAATCTCAAGGAACAACGAAGACCCGGGAAACTCGGAAGCGTGAAAATACCCTGCCGACAACGTCAACGAGGCGACGTTCCTGCAACACCGAGAGAGTGTGCTTTTACCTCTACGTATTAAGAGACATGATTCGGCAACACTGTAATTTTATATAGGTCATTCTCGAATTTTCGCAACAAATATGTGGCCTCGCTTTTGCGAGGGGATGAATTAAGCTGGTCAGCGGTGGTTTTTTTGCGCCGAGATATTTGAGTGGCCTTAGCAAGATTTGACGTCGACGATCCTAAGAGTAAGCGTAGTTTTTCGAAATTGCCTCCAGTTATTTATTTTATCGACAATTTCATACATGACTCAAAGAAGCAATATTTAGATGAAAAATTCGATTCTTTTTTTTCATAACTTTTTTGTTGCCCTATTTTTTTCCGTGAATTTCGTTTTTGAGAACGAAAAAGTTACGACTAATATCATGATTGTATTAAAAAACATGCTCCTCCTTACAATACTTCAATAGCATAAAAACTAGAGCCAATCTTAGGTATATAATGACGATTCCATTCGTAAATTCTGCGTTCTCTAACATCAAATTTCACGGAAAAAATCATGCCAACGGAAGAAAAATCTTTTCTTTTTTTTTTGTTGAGCCGTAATTTCGCATTCTGACATTCTGATTACTTGCAGCCGAGGGCGTACCTGTAATACATTGACTAATGAAAAAGTGGTAAGACGATAGGTTTATTCAATCGAACGTTGCGTCTCCTCTACAAATATTTACTCGTTACTCGTGCGGGTGAGGTTTGACCAGCCTCTAAACCTCGATATATTGACACTGACATTGTTTGACCGACGTGCCTTAACGTGACCGATTTGGCTGTCCTTACCGAGATGTTCGAAGAAGAGACGGTTGAGCTAGGCGCGTGGGTAAATTCGCGTTATTGATTACTGATAGGGGGAAATTCGAGGTGGCGCGAAGCGGCCTCGGCAGGCGGGAAGATAATACTTCCGAAAATCATAACTAACGAAGATAACCGTCATAAATACAAAACGAACATTCCGAGGCCGTTCCCGCAACGACGAGCCTCGAGGATCTGGGGGAGCCAGGCATTTTATCTCCGGCGTGAGTTGTTGTCTGTCGGGGGTTGAGGGGGGCGGGGTTCGTACCCTAAGATGAGTCGGCAGGTGGGGGAGTGCTGGGAATTTTTCCGAGTGATAAAAGCGAGCCGGCGGTCATTCCCTTGCCAGCAGCTCTCTTTCCGCGCTGACGAGAGGAGAATCATCCTCGGAATACTAAGACGCTAAAAAAGGTCCCCGGGGCTCCGGAGGGCCGACTATGGATCCCCGGGACCGGTCGGCCGGATGTACAGCCGGATTATACATCCTCTTGGGAATAAAAATCTTAATCCCTCGTTCACTTGGGCGAAAACAATTTTCGTCCCTCTCGAAGGGGTTGCCGCTGTCGCTCGAGACGAGATACTCGTAACTACACGCGCTTTACGGTCCGTTGGTTAGTTGTCGTGGTTTACAATCACCCTCCGAATTCCTACCAGTTTTAGGATTTTGCCCGTTATAATAAATTGTTGACTGTCGAGGTAGCGAAATTGTGCGCCAAAATGCTTTGTACATCGTTTGTCTAATACCTATGACTTTTGGTATGTGTTTTGTAACGGACCTTTCGCTACAACATTACATACAGACGTAAACGCAACGAGATATATATATAGTTAATAGCGAGAGGTATAATTTATTCAGAGAATGATTCTCCTGTTAGATTTATTTTCAACATCTGATTTGTAACAAAAGTCTGAAACTCGACTCATTCGTAATATTTATAATTTACTAATGTTGACCTTCGGAACTTTACGTACTCAAATCTTTTCAAACAGATATAACAATATGTCTTCACTTGATTGAAAAGCAGTCACTTTTAATTTTTAATTGTATATGAGGCTAATCAATATAATCAATAAAGAAAAAAACAATAAGGTATAAAAGACCCTAAATCGTTTAATGATCGAAAATTCTTTAGACATAATTTAGTATTGAATCTACAATCCATAGACAACGTTGTAACGATATTACATGCGAGTCACATAGAATATAAAGTAATTCGTATGTACGCGCCTTAAGCACATACAACGTTTCAAAATAAAGGGCAAACGCTTAACTCTAGGTGTCACGTCGGTCAAGATCACCTATCCGGTGAAATAAGTGTAACTCTCTCTCTCTGCGAGCCGGGGTCGAAGCGAACGGTCGATATAAAGTCTAGTCCTGTCATATTCACATTCTTATAATTTCGTTAACATTTGGGAAAACAAAACAAGCCAAAAAAAAAAAAAAAAAGGAATTTGAGACGACGATTCATACAAGAAGTGTAACCCAACGCAATCCCAATCTTTCGGAGCCTGTGAGCCTAAAGAACAAATCCAAATATCTGATCGACGAACGACCACGCAGTATAATCGGTGAAGACCGATTCTATAAAAGGAATATCAAAGAACTTCAACATCCATGATCATCTACGGAGCCGTTAGGCCACCTCGCTTCATCAGAGATATTCCGAGCTAAGTCATCTTTTCATTACTGATTTGTAGGTGGATTGTGCCACAAATCTGTAATAGCCTTCTTAAGTCAGTATTTTATATCTTCGTCTGTTAACTTTATTGTAATCTCACCATAATTTAGAGTCCTTTGTCAGTAGATTCATTCTTTCACTAGAATCATTTTTAAATTTGAACCATAAAGGAAAAGAGAGCCAGTCTTTCGTTAATATGGTACAAAAATTTTACCAGAATAATTATATACAAAACGTCGGTAATCGCATTGAGTAATTTTAACGTGTGAATGAAAGAGTGAATGAGATTTTCTATGATTGCCTGTTCTTTTAAAAGGTTATACCAAAACTCAATAAATCTGTGTTCTACATTGTTTCCTCCTGATTTAATGTATTTTGTTTATTGAATATATCTAGATTTCTAATATAACATAAAATCAAAACGTATCGGTTGAACCTCAAAAAAAAAAAACCGTTACAAAATGGCGCCCGAACATAAAGTTTAGACATAAAGAAAGTAAACATAGGATTAAATTTGAAACTTCGTCGTTGAATGTTTGTATGATTGACCTTAGGTAGTAATTGTAAGAAACATATATTACGCGATAAATAGAAATATAAGAATTTCAAAAGTACATGGCACCAACGATTAAAAGAACACCTGTTAAAACTAGGTCAAGGATCACAAATAAACCAAGGAGGTCAGAACCTGACATATCAAAAGCAGGCAATAGTCAAATACGAAATAATACAGGCGAGATGGAGGGAGAACTGGAGCGTTTGAAGGAGGAAATGGCGAGTTTCGCGGGTTTACGAAATGCGATTGAACAGCTACAGGCACAACAAGCAACTAACGCACAGCTGGCAAACGAAGTCGCATTGTTGAAGCTCCAGAACGAACAACAAAGACAGGCTCTTCAACAGATACAGAATCCAGTTCAACAACCAGTTACCAATAACGATCAAATATCGGTGAGTGAGTTAATAGTAAGTTTGCAACGAAGTCACATTGATGCCAAAGCTCCCGAGTTTACAGATGAAGAAGTTATAAATCCTATTGAATATTTGGAAAATTTGGAAAATTATTTCAGGTTAAAATGTGTGAAGGAAGAGTGTAAATTGTCGATAGTCGAAAGTAAATTATCAGGTAGAGCAAAAATATGGTGGGAAGCGAGTAAAGAAACTATCAACACGTATAATGATTTTAAAGAAGCCTTTAAAAATAAATTTTATTCCATTCCAATCCAAGTTAAAGTCAAAACAAGGTGGAGTTCAAGAAGGTATAATCAACAGGATGGTTCACTTCAAACATATTTTTTTAAACAGCTTAAGGAAGCAAAATACCTATTACCGAAACTAGACCAGTTCGAAATAAACTATACCATTATCCAACAATTACCATATAAAATTCGTGATACTCTAGCAACTGTGAATATGGCGGATACAAAAATAATAGAACAAGCTTTATCGCAATTAGATGTAAATTATGAAGAAAGAAACAATAATAAACACAAATATCAAAATCAAAGTAACAACAATCAAGTGAATAATGTAAACAACATGCAAATTCAACATAAACAACAGCAACAGATAAATAATACAAGTAGGCAACAAAATTATCCAAATGCTGCAAACAACTTTTATCAAAATCCTCAATTTGGTACAAACTTATCACCATGGCAATATCAACCGCAAGTTCAAACATCAACAAGCAACCAAATGAATTTACCAAACGTCAATTATCCACCACCTTATTTCTCAGGAACCAATAATCAGATACAGTCATTACAAACTCAAATGCAAACTAACACCAATAATTTACAAACCAGTCCAAATAGAAATTTAAACTAATAAACAGCTCGATGTGTATAAGTCCGACATCGAGTTGGGATTATGCAAATTTAGTTGAGGACTTAATGCACGAAATTGGTAATGCTGAAGAAAAAATTGAAAGAGTAAAACAAAACTTATCGAAGGGTCCAAATGTAGTAATAAATGTGTTAAATTATCGAATGGTAGCTTTATTTGATTCAGGAAGCCAAGTAACATGTATGTCTGAAAAAGTATATAAATCTCTCAAAGGTAATCATAGTTTAAATGAACTACCAGTTACAAATGTAGTAGTTTTACCAGCAATTGGGAAAAAGCCCACAGCGGTTAAGCGACAAATTTTGGTTGATGTTCATATGGGATCGCAGAAAATCACAACAGCTTTTTTAATTATACCGCATCTGTCTAGTAGTGTGATTTTTGGTAACGATTGGCTTGATATTAATAAAGTAGTTTTAGATTACGGTCAGAAAACAATTAGTATTAAAGGTAAAGTAATAGCTCCACCACTTTTCTCATACGACCGGGAACCTGCGGAAAGGTTGAGCTCATTTGCACAAAACGCGAAAATATATATCAAAATTTTAAGAACTGAAGATTCAGAAAAAGAACATGAAAAAATAGGTAAAGAAATATTTAAAAAGAATTCAAAGAAAGAGAATAATAATGAAGAAAATAAAAATGATGATGAAGATATAAAAACAGTTTTTGAAAATATCACAACTAAAGATCCTGAATGTGATAATGATGATAAAATGTCAGAAACACATGAAAATGTGATGCAAATTGACAATGAATCTGATTGTGTAGAAGAGAATAAAATTGATGAAGAAACAGAAATAAATTTAAAATATATCTTTGTAGAAAATGATGAAATTGATAAAAATATTTTAGTAGATAAGGAAAATATATGTGTAGCAATAAGTGAATTTGATAAAATTGCATCGGTAGATCAAAGAGATAATCCGAGAAATAATGAATTAGAAAATCTAAATTTGATGTGTGTAAAAAATAATATAAAATGTAATGAATCTGTATTTCAAAATGTAAACGAACATGAACAAAATAACGCAGAAACAATAGAATCACAAGACCATAATTTTTACAAAAAGAATTTAGTTTGCCAGAAAACAGTAGAATCGGAAGATCACAATTTTTTGAAAGATAAATTGGATGAAAATATCGAATCAATTTTAATAGAACAAATTCAAGTAACAAGATCTCAAACAAATGATCAAAACTTTTTCGAATCTGTCCGGTCGATCGCGAATAATCTTATGGGTACAAGTGAAGAGCAAAAAGCTGAGCTGGAAAAATTGCTAATTAAATATGAAAAACTATTTTCAGAGAAAGCCGGATGTACAAACATTTATGAACACTCTATCAAATTACTAAAAGACAAGCCAATCGTTAAAAAATCATACCCGGTACCATTTAAACTTAGAGAAGCAGTAGATGCAGAGATAAAGAAAATGCTTCAAGCAGGAATTATAGAAAGATCAAATAGTCAATACTGCAATCCATTGCGAATAGTACAAAAGAGGGAGAATGGAGTGAGGTTATGTTTAGATGCCAGATATATAAATGACATAATTGAGTCTGATAACGAATGTCCACCACCAATAAATGAATTATTAAGAAAATATCATGGTGTAAAATACATGACATCTACTGATCTAACACATGGATATTGGCAAATCCCGCTAGAGAGAAATTCACGTCAATATACAGCTTTTTTACACGGTGGCACTTTATACCACTTTTGCAGAATTCCATTTGGTCTCAAGACGGCAGGAAGTGGATTCATACGTGCCCTAAATATGGCATTAGGTAATGAATTTACCTCCTTTCTGACTTGTTATATAGATGATCTTTTAATAACCTCAACTGATTTTGATTCTCATATGAAACACCTAAGCCTAATATTTGATCGTTTAATGAAACACAATTTTACACTTCGTCTAAATAAGTCACTTTTTTGTAAGAAGTCAATCGCATTTCTCGGATACGTTATAACACCTGAGGGAGTTAGTCCCAACCCAGACAAAATCAAGGTGATTAGAGAATTTCCAGTACCAACAAGTAAATTGATTTTACAACGATTTTTAGGAGCGTGTAACTTTTACCGGCAGTTTAGCATAAAATATTCGAACTATGTCACGCCCTTGAGAGATTTATTAACAGACAATACACCGTTTAGATGGACAGAGAAACATACGAAAGCATTTAAAGAGATAAAGGAAAGTTTTATAAACTGTGTAACCCTTAATCACTATTTACCTGGCGTCATATGTAGAGTACAAACAGACGCAAGCGATCTTGGAATAAGTGCGATTTTGTACCAAATTGATGAGGAAGATAACCATAAAATTATTTCACTTATAAGTAAATGTTTGTCGAAAGCAGAATTAAATTACACAACTACGGAAAAGGAATTACTGGCAATAATGTATGCATTAGATAAATTTAGAATTTGGTTAATTGGAAGTCCATTTGAAATAATAACAGATCATAAAGCATTAACTTTTATAAATACAGCACCGTTTTTAAGTCCACGATTATCACGATGGGTTGTAATCTTACAACAGTACACATTCACAGTCAAGCATTGCAAAGGAAAAGATAATGTGGTGGCAGATTTTTTCAGCCGAAATATCAACGGGAAACAAAGTACAAACGAACGTAACAAGTTACTAATAGCAAAAATAAACCAACTGCTAGTAGATAATGTAGAACTCGAACTAAACAAAATCGCATCTCAAACTATTAAAATGAATCCAACGTTGATAAGAAACCTGAAAAATTTAAAACAATTGCAAATAAAAGATGAGGAATTGAAAAATATCATAAATAAATGCAATACAGATTCATCTGATGGTTGTTACAAAGTACATGAAGACTTGTTGTTTTATAAAAGTAAATTCGATCAAAATTGGCGAGTAGTAATCCCACAAAGTATAGTAGATTTACTCGTAATTTCTGTACATGAAAAAATAGGTCATATGGGTGTATATAAAACATACCAATATATTAACAGATATTATTACTGGCGAAAAATGAGAGAAGGTATCAAAAAACGTATTCAAGCATGTGACACATGTCAAAGAACAAAGGCATTATCCTACAGCATGCAAGGAAAGTACAAGCAGGTAACAGCTGATCACCCGAACGAATTGACTACAATTGACTTCTATGGCCCTCTGCCGAGATCTATTGGGGGAGTCCAATATTTGTTAGTTGCAATAGATGCATTTTCAAAACTAGTTACGTTATACCCCATAAAACGAGCTACTACAACAATAGCATTAAATAAAATAATCAACGAGTACTTTAAAAACGTAGGAAAACCAAAAAGATTGCTATCCGACAATGGAACTCAATTCACAGCTGCTAGATGGAAAGTCGAATTAGAAAAACAAGGAGTAGAAGTTTGCTATTCATCAATTAGACACCCACAATCCAATCCTACTGAACGAGTGATGAGAGAACTGGGGAGATTTTTCCGTACCTTCTGCAATGATAAGCATACTAGATGGGCAAAATATGTCAAAGAAATCGAAAAATTATTAAATTTAACAACACACCATAGCACCGGTTTTATTCCATACGAACTTCATTTTAATAAAACAGCGCATGATGAATTAACAAAAATTGTAAAATTTCCAGACAGAATTGAAAATAGTCACGATATTAAAATATTGTTAGCCAAAGAAAACTTGAAGAAAAATTTTGAATATAGAAGCCGGAATCAAAAATCAATTTCAACTGTAATTTTAAATGAAGGAGATCTAGTTTTACTACGTGTACCATATCCATCCTCCGCTATCGATAAATTAACACACAAATTCTTCCATTTGTTTAAAGGTCCGTACAAAATAAACAAAAAAGTTAATGAAAATGCATATAATTTAATAGATACAAAAAATAAAAACAAAAACTTGGGAACTTTCAATCGTGTGAGTTTACGCAAATATTATCAGCCCACAAATCCAAGTGCTAAATAACAGATAATTTTTTGTAATGAAAATTCACGAAAAACTCGTCATGAATCCTTCAAATGTTCTAATAAGTCCAACATGCATAGATTATAGAATTTTTTAGATGTAAGTCCAGTTAAACAAAATGTTTGCTAAAAGAAAATGTGATTAGATTTTAAAATGATAATTTTAATGATGAATGATGAAGGATGAATGGATTGAATGATTGATAAGTAAGAAGTAATTTAAAGAGAGGTTTTTAGATTTTACTGCAAATATAGGATAACGAGTAATTTTCGATATTTTCGTTCTCACAACAATCTCGAAAATGGGGGGGGTGATGTAACGATATTACATGCGAGTCACATAGAATATAAAGTAATTCGTATGTACGCGCCTTAAGCACATACAACGTTTCAAAATAAAGGGCAAACGCTTAACTCTAGGTGTCACGTCGGTCAAGATCACCTATCCGGTGAAATAAGTGTAACTCTCTCTCTCTGCGAGCCGGGGTCGAAGCGAACGGTCGATATAAAGTCTAGTCCTGTCATATTCACATTCTTATAATTTCGTTAACATTTGGGAAAACAAAACAAGCCAAAAAAAAAAAAAAAAAGGAATTTGAGACGACGATTCATACAAGAAGTGTAACCCAACGCAATCCCAATCTTTCGGAGCCTGTGAGCCTAAAGAACAAATCCAAATATCTGATCGACGAACGACCACGCAGTATAATCGGTGAAGACCGATTCTATAAAAGGAATATCAAAGAACTTCAACATCCATGATCATCTACGGAGCCGTTAGGCCACCTCGCTTCATCAGAGATATTCCGAGCTAAGTCATCTTTTCATTACTGATTTGTAGGTGGATTGTGCCACAAATCTGTAATAGCCTTCTTAAGTCAGTATTTTATATCTTCGTCTGTTAACTTTATTGTAATCTCACCATAATTTAGAGTCCTTTGTCAGTAGATTCATTCTTTCACTAGAATCATTTTTAAATTTGAACCATAAAGGAAAAGAGAGCCAGTCTTTCGTTAATATGGTACAAAAATTTTACCAGAATAATTATATACAAAACGTCGGTAATCGCATTGAGTAATTTTAACGTGTGAATGAAAGAGTGAATGAGATTTTCTATGATTGCCTGTTCTTTTAAAAGGTTATACCAAAACTCAATAAATCTGTGTTCTACATTGTTTCCTCCTGATTTAATGTATTTTGTTTATTGAATATATCTAGATTTCTAATATAACATAAAATCAAAACGTATCGGTTGAACCTCAAAAAAAAAAAACCGTTACAACGTAGAAGGAGAAAATGACTTATCTTATTACGATTGGAGACCGATAATTGCTGTCAAATTTCCTGAATATATCCTGTTGTGTAAATTTTGAATAGTCGCCAAAAGTAGGCTTAAAAGAGTGGTGCTGGTCTAGATAGTTCTCACAGCATTTTTCCTTTCGATCTAATTATGTCGTCAATTACGAGATTGGTATCGCTTTCGTGGGTCTCGGGGCGATTTATAAAAATGAAGTAACACGTGAGAAGATAAACTGGGCTTACCACAATATACACAGAAAAGAAACGATGAACAAACAAGTTGATATTGAGATATAATTATGTTTAACTATTCGAAAGAATTTAATTGAAAATAAGTAGACCCATTTGGAAACAATAGATCAGAAGACTAGACAAGACAAAACGCCGATAGCTGGCTGCACGGTTAGACGAAGAGTGGTTTTGAAATAGTAGAAAAAGCCCTTCTTTGTTTGTATTTTGACGCCGTCAGTGAAACGAACGACGTAGTTCAGTCCCTAATTTTCAATTTCGCGCTATTTACAAATGTCACAGTTTTAGCTTACCATTTCAAGGAAAATGAGGAAATGGCGTAAAAGAGTTGAGGCACGATGTGATATCATTTATTTGGTATCTCATAAAACTGACGTCACTATCGTTAAGTTGACACAGATTGGAAGACGGAACTTATGCTTGTAGAAGAATATTTCCAACAATGGAATTATAAGGTACAGAAAAATAACGACGTCGGTTTCTCCTTAATTAACATATCGTGTGGTATTATAGCTGCGTAGGGTGAGAGCGCAGAATAAATTCGGTTAAATTTCACGAGAACAAAAGTAACCAGGAAGAAAAAGCGAAAGAGAAGTTGCCTTAGGTGATGCGAGCACTTCGGCCGTCCAGCGCCCTCATCTCGGATCCTCTGCCTTGCTTCGGGGCAAATCGTGACTTGACATGGCAAATTTAACCTTCTACAAGAACGGAAAAAGAAAACAATATCTATCGGTACGAGGCACTGGCCACGCCGAGAGGGTGAGGGAGGGTTGCTTTTGATTTGTTGTGCACAATTTCGGTGCAACGCATGCAGAACACCGGAGTGCAACGATGGATTTTCATGAAATTACTGCATGGTGGTTGAACCTCTTCAAAGTACTTGACGGAGTGAAAACGTGCATTAATTTCGGAGAATAGATTGTTCAACTTGTTAATTTCGATCTGTTCAATAGTTACCAACGATAGCTCAAAGATGACGGACAATCTGCAAATCAAACCGAGAATTTCAAACAGTGACCTAGAAATAAAGCTCAATTGTTCGCCGATTGTCTGGCCAAGCGCGATATGAAATATTCATCCACATTTATCACATGCATCGTGACCGTGAGGAAATACCGACAAACGTGGCGACGACTTGGATAATGGAATTTGCGATAATGAATCTATCTATAAAATTTTCACAGTTTCACAAATTGTCAGCTATTCTTTTCAGGCGCTTAACCGGCTGATGAAATTGGATTCGAGATCCGAGATAAAAGCCTGATGAAACTCCGGACTGCCTTCGGAATGAGAACAAGTAAAACGACCTTGAAAGTTTATCCATCCAGCTGAGGCGATAATCCGAAGTCATCGAGCCATTGGATCGCCGAAAAAAGTCATAAAGAAAAATCGATGCGCGTTAATTTTTTCGACAGATCAAATTTCGCTAAAATTTCACTGAATTTTATCGTACGGGAAGAAAAGCACGCTCGCCGACTCTCTGATAGTTTTTAGTTCGCCTTTACGAAAGTACCCGGTAAACGCGGGTCGTTCATCACAGCAAGTCTCGCGGGGCCAGCGAGACAAGACAAATGACCTTACTCGTACAGCTTGGCTGCGAATACGTCGAGGAACGAGTATTCGCTCCCCGACCAACCTTCAGGTATTAAACCTTCTTGGCTGTCGTGAAAAGCTGAACCACAAAGAGCAGCCACCGAGAACCTTCCCTCAATTTCCGCGCCTCGAGACGCCCTTATTGTTCCAGCTAATCTGTCTCGCCAAGGGCCAATCATAATCAGCTTGAGGAAAAAGTTTTCGCAACGATAATATTTTTTTCCCATTTTTACCAGGATCGAGGCTGAGTTTTTCAGAGTTGGTTAATTCGGTGGAAAGGTCGTAGGTGCAGAAAATTCTGCAGCCTTGAGGTTAAGGTATAAATTTTTATAACAATTGCGATCGGTCGGCGCGAGACGTGCGCATCGATGAAAAATGGGAAACGCTCAAGGGATCGGGGCAAGGATGCTGAGATTACAAAGACCGAAGATAATCCTTCCGGCTGCTGCTCCGTATAGATTGCGTAATATCGCTCCTTTGATAGAACCTTCCCACGTGGGGTGAGGCTCGACAGGATGCAATATAAAGATTGCTTCTGAGTGCGTCGATAAAGACAACGGCGACATCGAGAGAGTCTGGGAGGAAGCTGCAGGAGCGGGTGAAACGGGAAAAAGACCTCGTGAAGAAGGAAAAACAACAGGCGGTGAAAACTCGAGGGAACCCGGAGCTTCGAAGCGTTTCCGCTGCCAACGAGAAGCTTTCGTTGGCTCTTTGAAAAATCAGCCAAGAAATTCGCCTCCTTGCGAAATATTTCCCGCTCGAATGCTTCTGCGGCTATGGTACGCGTCTCGCGGACTTTCGGAAATCCTTGCGGAGGCTGGTTGGACCCGGAAAATTTATACCAAAGGTCAAAAAGTTGACCGATGATTTTTTTCACTCTTGCAAATTAAGACCCTAACGATAAATCGTGCGTAATGTAACTAGGCGAAGGTTATGGCAATTTTTTTATTTTTATTCTTTCAATTATTATTGTTAAGTTCGATAGCAAATATTCAGTAGAAGTTTATATGAAATAAGTTTTTTTCATTGCTAGTAAATGTTCAGGATAAATCTGGAAATTTAATATTACAAAATATCTTTGGATTGATATATTATTTTAAGATTATAAATAGACGACCAGTAATCTTGAAAAATTGCGACCAAAGATTGTTTACATATTTACACGGTGAGTTAGAGACTCATTTTCGAAACACAGAACTAGGATTTTTTCATCAAGCCCAAAAATCATGAAAATTTGACGCTTCGCATGCGTCGAAGATGTGATAAAAAAATACGATCTTACCCGAAATGAAATGTCGCCATGTATGTTTGGCAGGAAGACGAATTAAAGGTAAAATACAAAACTGATAAAAATTTCGTAGCGTGTGAGATAGTCGGTGGGGAAATTGTATTAATGGACAGAAAAAGAAGGTTTAATTGCAATACGGATTAATTATTTATCCAAGGTCGTACTCGACGAGGTAAGCTCGACTATATTGCGGTCCTATATCAGAATTAACGCGTCT
The DNA here is from genome assembly GCF_021155775.2 of Neodiprion pinetum. Taxonomy (NCBI): domain Eukaryota; kingdom Metazoa; phylum Arthropoda; class Insecta; order Hymenoptera; family Diprionidae; genus Neodiprion; species Neodiprion pinetum. The sequence goes on from NC_060232.1 coordinate 25,439,660, forward strand.
GCAGCAACCCGGTTTACGATGTACAGCCAGCTGAGGCCGGAGCTTAGAAGCAGCGGGTACGAAGCTCTTCGGCATGGCATGATTCCGTCTTGCACATCGGTCGAAAGATAACTCGGTAAAAATAGCTCTGCGAGGGTAATAAATAAATTAGAGAGAGACTAATTGACAAATCGGTAATTTCGCTGCGGTCTGCGTCCGTTTTGCGGGGGATGGTAACGGATGGGGCAATAACACCGCCGTTCCGCGGAACCAGATCTGACTCCGCAAAGAAACGCAATACCGCACTGCTCGCTGAGGAAAAAGATATGTTTCAATGTGAACCCGTTCAACGGTTTATTTATGACAGGTGAATTTTTGTCGGTCATGAAGCAAATGTCTTTGGAACGAAGGAAAAATCATTTCTCTCGCTTGTGGTTACTACCGCAACAATTAACAATTGATAAATTTAGAAAATTTTACTTTTTTCGTGTCGCAGCTGTTCATCTGCCACGAAAAAAATAAAATACACTTGATTTATCAATTGTTAATTATTGCCGAAGTAACTGACAGAGAGAAATGATTTTTCCTTCGTTCCAAAATCAAAAGTATTTTACTTTTTTCATGGCACAGCTGTTCGTCTGTTCAACAGAGCAACGATAAAAAATAATCGATTTTTATTAGATCGTTTTTTTTTTCAAACTCCATTAATCGACCGATTCGATTATTTTTCCTCAGAATTGGTTCTTGCTCTTTACTCGTATGAACGAAGCAATACAATACCAATTTATGTGATCAGAGTGTGAATTATTATTGTTGTCTTACTTACTAAGCACCTACTGGACGTAATAAGTGAAAGATGAATGAATATTTTTATTTGAAATTGAAAAATATTTTGAATGAAACTATAAGTAATCAAAAAACTTTTTCGCTATTTGGACTACACATTGAAATTTACGAAATTTTGTTTTAAAATGTAACGTTTCAAAAAAATACGAAGTGATCGATTCATTTTTACCGATTCAATGAAATCGTATTCGATTATTTTTTCAGACTCGATTAATCGATTCATCGATTATTTTTAGTTTAGTGGTCATCGCTACAAATCCGTCCACCAATAAACTTTTTGATAATTGAAAACTTGAAGCTTTCGGGCAATGTTCGCTGTTTTTTTTTTTTTTTTTCTTTGCTTCTATTCGGTTAATGCGGCGAGCTCTTTGAATGGAATAATCTGTCGTTGCATTTTGTGTACGTAGGATCGACGTTGCAAAATTAATGACAATTCCATGTTCCTATAAACTCGTTGTAATATATAGGACCGAATGACGCGACGCGAATCTGACCGAAATGGGGATTAAAACCCGTCTAGTTGTGGACGGGAGAAATCGATTTGACACTCGAATAAATTTTTACGCTTGGCAACGACTAGGATCGTTTGTAAAAGCTCGACCTCGGTTGGATTGACGGGATGGCAATTAAAAGCTTGCATTTCTGGGTGACCTAAACTCTACTCTACATGCAGCTGTACACGCAGCAGAGTATAAAATCGTGTAAAGTGTATCGAGCTGTAATACCCAGTATACCATTAATAGAATATTCATGTGTAAAATTTTTCAATTCACCCTGTATTTCTCGTCTATAAAAATAGATCGGCAGCCGATACAAATATCATTTTTTAATCGGCTTGACGAATTCTCTTTCGACTTTTTGAATTTTGTCTTGACAATAACGTGATTCTGACAATTTCACAGCGATATTTTAACGTTCATCGACTAAAGTTTCGTGTGAGTATATAAAAAATTTTCTCAACATCGTTGAATGTTTAATAAATTTATACCAATCTTCCAGGTTTTCTTGACGCTGTTCCGGATAAGAGATTGCAAAAATTATTTCACGATACCTTCGGAGAAAAATGCATGGGCGACGAAATTAGGCAGCCTCTGCGCTAGGCTACTAATTGTTTTCGGGAAAAACAAAGGCTCGCTTTATCAGGTGGGCGATTGTTGGGCGTTCGAGATTAGCCAAGGCGTCCGTTGGATCCTCCGACATCCCGAAGCCGCCCCCTAACGCGCACTTAATGTTGCGGCACTGACAAATCGGCGGCCAAGAGAAGCCCTAAATAAAAATAACCCCTGCGGCCAGACGTTAGCCGCGAGCTTTTCGATGAAAAAACAACGTCGCTGAACGGGAAACGCATCAGTCTTGCAGATTCGAAAAAAAGGGAGATGAAAAAACGCAAACGGGGCCGTCGCGCGAAGCCGGGGTTGACCGAAATTCAGCCTCATTCGGAAACCAAGGTGACCGAGCATTCGGTTATTCACACTTCGCGGAACAACTCCCGAAATAATACAGTTTTCATGGGATCTAATTTCACGGGGTTTGCCGGGTAGCTAATTACGAAATTTAAAATGGCGTGTGTGGAGTTCGAGGAGCTGTTCTAAACGGTACAAATGACGTGAGAAAATTTTACAGAAGATTCAAATTCGAAAAAGTTAAATTCAGAACGACAACAAATCGCTCAACTTACTTAATTTCTGTTCGCTATTTGCAATCCACTCGTGTTAGTTTCTGAAATTCTTAATCAGATTTTAGATCCACCAAGAAACTCGCTAATAATCAATTTTCACGCAAATTAAACGGTGTATTTTACATTTTCAGACTTTTATGTGCTTTGCACTAGATTCCATATTCCATCCCCTAAGATGAAGGCAATGTAGAACTTTACGGCAAGTTCTCGTCGATGTGTTTTAAGGATTCTAGAAAGCTGTCACTGCCAAGTTGGTTGAACTCAAATTTCGCTGTGAGGCTTATGATGAATTTTTTACTCGTACATTGAATTTATAACACCGATCACACTGGCTTATAAGTGTTTTTGATAAATTGAACCATCGTCTTTTAATCTCCGAACATTCTCTCATTGTCTAGGACTGCACGGTTAACCAATAAATGGTTGACTTCGAATCATCGTTTTTTTAATTAGTCAATCACTCGGCCCTTTGAATTAGTTACTTGTGTTTTCTATTTCTCTCAACGCAAGTCGGAAAATTGCCGAACTTTTCCAGTTGTTCTTACAGTATTAGAACATCGGCTATACTCGAATGAGTTTCGAACCTTTACATAAAGCGAGACGCCGAAGCAGCGGCGTGATAAATACACCCAGCGAATGAGATTAGGTGTCGAGCGAGTACCCGGCAATTTTTTTTTTTTTTTTTTTTCATATCCTCCCCGGTGTATACGAATCGCTTGAATTTGTTACCAACGCCGCATTAACCCGTCGCGTACGGGAATGAAAATTCGAAAAGTCTGAAGCCAGCGGAGAGGAACGAATGAAATGGCGCCGGGTAAAAAAGGGCGTCGAAATAAAAAGGAGAAAAATAAAGTTAAGAGGGAAAAATCGAGATGCCAGCGCTCTGAGTGCACCCCGGTGTCTCCGGAGCCCGAATTTCGGAATTGAGATCAATTTTCGCCGACGACGCGTGATTCTGCTGCCTTGCCGCTAGGGCTTCTTTTTATCCAGGGCCAACAGCCAACGGCCAAGGGCCAACTGCCCGATCGTACGTGTATTCGCTTCCTACCCCATCGTACCAGTTTCGAAGGTATACCAATCTTGCGCACAATTTCCAGCCAATCTTCTTCTGCTGACGTTGCCTCTTACGCCCAAATACGTACATGTATATAATCGGGAATTCCAGGCGAACCCAACCTAACTCTGACCCTCGCCATTTTTGATTTGTGTGAAATTTTTTCTGCAACTATCCCAACTTTGAAAGAATACCCCGAATTTTTTCACATTTTTTATCCAACTGCTCTATTGTTTGTGAATATTAAGAGTGATTTTGAAAAGACCTTTTTTAAAATTCTTAATAACTGTATTCCCTATTTTTTATTTATTTTTTTTTTTCTTCTTCATTAGGATATTCCATTTTTAGGATCAACTGAAACATTGTTCGAACGATCTGAAAATATCCAGAAACTTCTCAGAACTTCTATTTTTGACTTGCAACATTTTTAGACCGGCTCCATTGTGGAGCGATTTTTGTCTACTTTTTAGCACATTCAACTTTGTTTTGTCAATTTCACATTGATACCGGTTTAGAATTGTTTTCAGTGAAAAACAGAATTAAAAAAATAAGATAGACCGATTAAATTCGTTCCAAGTCCGGCTCTAAGACAATAAAATTTATTTTTTATAATTACGTTAAAACGTTTCAGTTGCCAAAAATTGATTGCAAAATGGAGATCAAAAGTTTCGTTGGTTACATTATTTTTAATAATTTTCGGTAATTACTTTCCGATGCTACACAATTTTTAACAGATTCTCAAGACCTAAAGAATCGATTCTCATTTACCGCGAAACAAACAAAATAAAACTGACAGTGAGATCTAAAAATGGGCCACTCCACGTGTAACCATTCATCTGCAAAATACAACAGAAAGTGAGATAAATTTCCCTGTGTAGGGGGAAAAAAAAAAACAAAATGTGATTATAACAATTAAAGGACATTTCTGAAAATACCGAATTTGGCAACCCGCATGCGATTTCAGTGAAACCCACCGTTTATACCTGATATATCCGTTTAGCGGCGAGTGAGTTAGATGTAACTTTCAGAGCTGGGGCGTAGTGGAGAGATAGCCGTAAATTTTTCCTATCGAACAGGAAGGATCGTTACGAATTGTTCGATAACAGACGGGAGTGAAGCGGGTCCTTTGATTCAAAGTTACCGCGTGTTTCGCCGGGCGTGTAAACGGCGAACAATTATAACGCTAATTAGAAGTTCGACGCGTTCTAGATCCATGCAAATAGGTACCTAATTAATTGGGAACGTTGAGATTTCCTAGAACGGTACCCACTGTTATTGTAACGGATATGCCGGGGGTGTGTTTATCTTATTCTACGTAGAACAAGCTGATATAACTGAAACAACAATCCGCATCGGCTGTTTCCGAGGCAAACAACGAAATAAAACATTCGCCAAGGCAATAAAAGATATCATCTCAACTTCGCCCCACCTTCACTCCTTCCGCTTCGACTATCTTTACTGTCCGATCGCCCAATTCAAACTGCGAATTCTTGGCTCTGCCAGATCACTCGGGGCTCTTGATTGTCCCGTGATTAAACAGAAACCCCTCCGCGTTTTGCTTTCTTGCGGAAGATCCTCGGACGATATTTTTCGCTTTTTTACCTTGGCCATTCGTGTAACGAGAATGACTCGTACGAGGATCGAAAAGAACGAGAAGAAAGTTGACTTCGAGATAATTTAGCCTACGTAACGATGATCTTCGACATTACGTATCGGAAAGAAAAATATTTGACGCTAAAAAATTGCTCGGCTTTCGAGAATTGTAATCTGTGTAGTTACATTAGTTACGGAAGATCAAACTGTACGGCTGAAACTGAATTGGATTTCTTATGACGCTATCTTGAAGTAAAAGGATCCGTATAGGATCCTGTAGCCAAATCCGACTTTCCGGAATCTGCCATTTAGATGTATCGAGGAAATAGGTACCGCCATAACCGTGCCAACGGCAATTCGGTGTTCGGGTTTCTTATAAAAGCTCGTTTATTTCTCCATCAAGTATCGTTTTCTCTGCGATTCCATCGACTATGAACGTATATACTTCGATTTTTAAACTCCCACTCACTCTGTTTTCAGAAAATATTGGAAATAATTACAGTCACCAATATCGATCAGGATTTTTGGTCGTAATAGAACTTCTTACAATATCTCGTCAGATTTGCAGTTTACTCAAAGAGATCTTTTTATCGGATAACTTTCTCGACTTTTTTTCTACCTAACTGTTTTCAAGGTCAAACTAATTTCTAACTCTTCGCACATACCGAGTTCCTAAAATCATACGAAAATTACTATTTCGATTCTCCGTCGGCTCGGAAAACAGAAAACGTTCAGAGAGAAGAGAGATGAAAACGAGTATCGATCGGTATCACTCGAGTAATTAAGGTATCACGCAATTTACGAAGGAACTTGACGAAGCGGCGATAATTGAATGACCCCAAGGCGTCGCGGCTCTTCGGGAAACTGAAACGATGAACTAAGCAGAACTGTCGAAAATTCTCACGAACAATGAATACTTGTAAAAAATCTCTCTGCGGTTGTGGCTGCAGGCTTTCTAAGCCGCGAATTTCCACCATAATACCGCACCAGACGAAGTTGAAGGAGGCTGAGAACGGGGTCCAGCTAGATTCGGACTTCTCGTGGTTTTTCGATAAGCGGGAATAAACGCTCGGAACAAAGCGACGTGACATGCCAGTATATTGCGTGGGGGCAATGGCGGACGGGAAAGAGACGGATAATCCTTGGGGAATCCCCGAAGGATACCGAGCGACACGCACGCGGCCCACGCACGTCACTCACTCGCTGGGAACCTGAGAGAATTCACGCGTTCGTGAAAATACGCGCTCGATCGACTATCGCCGACGGCTCTTCTCATCCTCTCTCCGAGAAAATCACTCGGCTCTTGTGCTCCCGGACTTTCCGCGATTCAATACCTGGAAAACAGATCGCCTCGTCCCGCTCTCTCCGAATTAAATTGCGGTTTTTTAAAACCTTTTTTTTAACCATTCTCGGGACAGGGTTGAAATTCCGAATTTTAAGAGCTCCGAAGACGCCTAATTCCAAATTTTTTTGCGGTGAAACTTCAAGTAAAGAAATAAAGTTTCGAAGGAAAAAAATGACGAAGGAGCATAAAGCCTGACAAGTCAAAGTTCTGAAAGTGCGAAAATTTGAAAATTTAATCTAGAACATCGAAATTACGAATGATCCAAGATTTTCAATTCCCTGAATTTCTGGTTTGAAATTTCATCACTGTGATCTTTTTTTGTTTTGGCTGTTCGATATTTTTACGTTCGGAATCCTGGTCTTTTCTGATTTTTTATACCGACTCGTTGAGTAAACAACGCCGTGCGAGTATATTTTAATTATCGGAATTTTACTTAATCGATACTTTATTTTTCGGAGTTTGGCTATCTCGGAACTTTACTTTTCGGAACTTTGCTCTATCGTAACTTGAATTTTCAGAATCTTGCATTTCGGAACTTTAAGCCGTCGGCTTTCCGACCATTCGAAATTTTGTCCTTTCGTAAAAATTTGATTTCTTTGCTTCAAGTTTCACCACCAAATAATTCGGAATTAGACGCTTTCGGAACTTCAACCCCGTCTCCAATTTTCCAACGCCGACACGGAACGTTGCTGACAAGTCGTGATTCTATGATAGGCATCACGCTCCAGATTTTATTGGGAGAAAAATTATTCCAGTCACGATACCTACGTTTTCCCGCATTTGCACGGTTTGCACCGCCTTGTACGGGGTTCCACGCAAATCGACATTCTAGTTTCACGAAATTGATGTGGACTTACAAGTAAAATATCAGACATTGAGACGAAGACGCATCGCTAAAAGTTTCAGTAGTGTCTATGGTTCGAAGGTTCGATACTCTCTCCTTGTAAGCTATTTTCAGAAGCGATTGAAAAATTACTTTACTTCATTTTGTGACACGAACCTTTCGCTTTTGGGACGATGCCTCGAGCCTTGAATAAACCACCGATAATATCCTACCGAAAGAATCTCAGGATCCCTTTTTCATCAAATTTTACAAACTTCTCAAGAATTTATCAAAGAGGGCGAACATTTCGCTCGCCGCTAAGCTCTCGCGTAATGTTTCCATGCGACGTCTGTCCGGTGCAACATTCACCCAGCCACATAATTTCCACGGCTCTTGCGTCTCGTGGTGCGAAAAATAAAGCCAGATCCAACATCCATTTTTTACCAGACTGTAATGAGATTGTACGAGTAAAAATAACCGGGTATTGCTGCTGTCCCATGTAATACCAGAGAAAAAGAAAAAAAAAAAAAAAAACTTGCTCAAGACTCGGGAAAATTGTACGTAACAAATAGTAATTGAAATAAATGAAATTTTGACAGTGATAAATTATGCGACTGACGTCATGTTCGTATCCTTGTTCTTCTTTTTCATTTCACGTTAATTTCAAAGCAATGGATTTCTCGGTTGTCTTAACTTTTTAAAGGATCGTTCAACTTTGAAACTGTTTACACTCGATAAGACCCAAAGTTTGTTTCAATTGTCTCGAGAAATTACGCATTTTCCAAAAAATTACATGTTACTTTCATTTTTACCCGCCGGTGTCATTTTGACTTTTAACTTTGACGAACTGCAGCAGGATGATTTTCAAATTCGGTTAACGAGAAACGATGATTAAAATTATCATTCAAATGACGAATGATTTGTGATACAACATATTCTCCGCTGACGCCTTGAAAAGTCATTGTCAATACTTACTTTTAAACGCAAATTCGTTATTCATGCAGATGCGATTGTGCAACATACGAAGAGAACCAGCTTCAACGGTAGAAATATTTGATTCATATCTGACTGGTGATTTCGTTAAACTAGACAATTTTGTTACTAAAATTCTCCATACTACATTATTGACCCGTAATACGAAATCAAAGAATAGTTTTAAACTAATCACTGGATGAATACGGTCTCTGGGGTTTTGTCTAATTTCAAAATATCACGATTGATAGTCATCACCGCGTAATAATACTGTTGTTAATTCAATTACAATTTCTTATACCAAGCAGTAGAAGCGGAACATTAACAAACCGTGAATTTAAGATTCATGAGGTCAGAGATCATTGAAAACGTGTTCCAAAGTTTGGCAAAGAAGAAAATAAACACGAAAGTCACTGACCCGATGAACAGTCTATTCAAATACGTACAAGTCGAGTGAATTCGGGTTAGTAAACTCGAGATTGCTCGGTACGATAATTTCACACTGTTCATACACATCTCTATTCCAAAAGTAAACGAGATTTCAAGTTGTCTTCAGCAGAACGTGGTTCGTTAAAAAGTTACAAGATATTGTAACCAGTTATCTCAAGTACAGTAGAAACTTTTTCAACGTCTCTACGGTTGGATAAAGTCGAACATTTTACAGACGAATACGGACAGGACACCACTCATTGCTAAACCTGGCACCTTTTTGCCCCATTAGCGTTTCCGAAGGGTGCATAAGGTGCAATATGCAATTTGAGTGGTCATCGCCGCAGAGTTACTAACGCGAACGGTAAACCAGCCGTAATATTCATCAAACGTAAATGAGTTTATTCCGGAGTATTTGATCAGGATATATCCGCACCCTCTCTCCCTCTCTCTCTCTCTCTCTATGATATTCTGCAAATGGTCACCGATCAAAAGCTCCCCAATACAGGCTGACGACAAAATTGTTTCCAATTGATTTTGGGAACTAAAGTATCAATTCTGTTGCTGAAACGGGTGGAACGAAAGCACGCTTTTCAAGTATTATAACCAAGTATCCTGCACGTGTCACTGATGTTTGGAAAATTCGAAAGCTAAATCTCCGAGTACTCTTATCTAAGGCTGAACCATTTCGGAGGCAATATCGCCGACCGTGCAGCGATTACGGAATAATATTCCTATTGACGATCACTAAAATAGACATAGCCCACACAATGCCTGCAGAGTTTAACGCTAACGTGACGTATTATTCTATTCACTAGTAGAATACGACCCGGTAGTATCCGTAAAAATATCGCGGGTCATCGACAGGTCGAAGGGTGACTCTCTGAACCAGAAGTGGAAACACATACCTCGTGTTCCAAGTGGACGCGCATAAATATAACCCCTGACAAAGAAATCGGTGCCCGACAATACGTTGCCAGATATATACTCGTATATAGTAAAAGAACCTTCGGAGATAAGGGAGGAGAGGTCTTAGGGTGGGTGACTGGATTTTTATGACGAAAGGAGAGAAGCTTCCCGTCTTGCGTCGGTCGCTTCTCTTCTATCTCCTTTGAATTGTTGGTCCTCCTTCGTAAATCGAACAAGATGGCCAATTCTGCGGCCAGATTTGAGAGCCTGAAGTACTACTCAACCCGGAACCCGTAACTATGAATGCCTATGCTCGGGCTTCCCAGACACGAGCGTTGACCATGCACTCGAATCTACACCCGCTCTTCGATATCAAAGAGATTACAGGTTTCGCCGAATACCGAGGGGTTCCTTTGAATTCTGTACAATTGAAAACGAACCTTATAGACGACACAGGAACACGATTTTCGGCGTTTTCAGTCATCCACTGACTACGGGAAAACCATTCAGCCAAAACTTACGGTACTTTGGAATTTTGGCAGCCCTCAAAAATTACAGGATCAACTTTGTGAATTCGTTCGAGCTTTGGATGAAAATATTGTGTCAATGTTAGTTAGTTGATGAATTTTGATTCAGAACTTCCTATGCCTTGAGATAACAACATGTAAAGTTATAGAATCTTGCTTAGCTTGTTCAAAAGATTCATAAATTATTAGTGAAACAATTTGACGCAACACATAATTCGATATAAGTTCGGCGAAAACGAGTCGGGAGTAATTATCTGTAATTTTTGTCTGGAGCTACGCTAGCTTTCACGATTCAGAAAAATAGATATCTACGAACTGTAAATTTATTCGAACAAAAAACGAAGTTTCGATATCGGATATTCTGCCATTTTATTCATATTGCGTTTACAGAGCTGGAGTTCAATCTTCTGCATAACTTGACAAGATCGACTGAATAATATCAGCGGTCCCAATTCAAGCTGAAGACAGTAATTCTAGTCTGGTTCCAAGGGAAACATCACAAGTGGATTTATACAGAACCCCAGAAATTATACCGCAAAATGCAGTTGAAATTGCTTCACTGGTACAAGCTGCACGAGGATTATTGTAATGTGCAAAGTTGATGCGAGCGTTCGAGATGCCGGTCCCAGCGATGATAGCCTCATATCAGCGATCTCTCGACAGTCTGAAGACAGCAATTTAGAGTCGAAAAATCGGGCGTTTACACCCTCGGAAAAAATGGGCCCTGAACCCAGATCTCCATTCTCGGGTTTGCGGAGCCAAGAGTCGAACAAATTGCCGCTTCAGATACACAGTTCAATCTTTCACAGCGCGATCGTGTCTATAAGCCGCGTCGGTTTTTCTCGTTCGCGTCTCAATTTCTGTTCGTCAAAGCTATGAGATTCGAGGGACTTTGAAGCCCCGCTTACGAAGGAATTCAACGCGTGATAACCGGCTCTAAATACATCGTTCTCGTTACCGAGAGTCTCGAGAGAGCTTCACGTGCCCTGATTCCTGGGTCAGGTGGGTAATGTATAAGCTGGTTATACCTCGGCAGAATTTGCAGGCATGAGTTGGACGGTGGACAAATATTGACGTGGGGTAATAGCGGATCACCGAGAGAAACGCCTTCGGTTTGTTTATAAGCCGGTGAAACACGCGAGCTTGACGACACGGGGCGAAGAGATAGGCGAGACGAAGCTTCGATGACAGTTGACCGATGACGACGAGCACAAGGGGTAAATATTGGATGTTGGGAGCGAACGCCGCCGGGAAAACACGGAATTTCCTGAGGTGAGAAAACGCGGGTCATTCTCGCCTCAGGGTTCGCAAACCGTTCGGAGGACGAGCAGATCTGTTCGGATCGGACGGCCCAACGACGTTATCCGCATCTGGCTATCTTATCGTATTCCGATCATTAGACCGGGCCGCAATCCGCGCTCCGAAATTCAACCCTTTTGTACCCAACGACAAGAGGCACTTTCGCATAGCCGTTGTAAACGGAACGGGATTTCCTCCGGCACAAAAGAGACTCGCAATTCTGACTGAGGCCGTGCCCTGCTCGAGGTGAAATTGTTACTCTGAACGCCAGCGGAGGGAAAGGGTGAAGAGACGTGTCGCGAAATTTAACACCAGGAGAGAAAGAGATAGAGAGAGAGAGAGAGAGAGAGAGAGAGAGAGAGAGAGAGAAATTTCCGCGCGATAAAGAGTGCTTTCGAAATAAATTCCATGTTTTTAGGGTTCCGTATCTCAAAAGGTAAAACGGAACCCTTGTAGGATCGCTTCGTTGTCCGTCCGTCGGTCTGTCCGTCTGTAGAGACTCTTTTTCTCAGGAGCCGGTTCGAGTATCAAGTTGCAATTAATAACGGTCAAAACCTTCGAACAAGGTGCAAAAAATTCAAACTTCCAAGTCAGCGTAATCAAAAGATACGCCCGTTCATGTCACATATTTTGATATGCTCAAACTCGCTCATTAAAACCTAAATCATGAAATTTGGAGAGAAGCGACGTCTCGGCACACAAGTAGAGGAAAAAATCCGAAAACAGTTAATTCGTAGTTGTATCAAACAAAAAAAAAAAAGACAATCAACTTTGTACGGAACTCTCAGCGCGCAAGATCCGCTCGCATTTATCCGGTTTTTTTATGTTTTTATTTTATCATTTTCCAAAAAATTGTCCGTCTGACGGTAAGTTGAGGAGAAAATTCTTTCGAGAATCTAGCTATGCCTCCTCGACGAGGCTCCAACTTTCAATGGTTGGATCCTTTGTGCAGCTCGCGTGCTCCAATTACCGCTGCGGGGGTGGACCAAAGTAACCCAGGACTTAACTTCGTTTCGTCGAACTTTGATCCCTTGGTACCTGTGACGCGTTTTCCCAGTGGTATTCAATCTCGAACTATCTGGTTGTGTTCTCTCTGAATGCGAGTTGCTTTTAGCCCGGAATTTCGTTATGAGAAATAACGCGCGGGCTGAATCGCTCGCCATTTTAATTGCCGGAACGCGTCGAAGGATCGAGAAATATAATCGGGTGTGCGTGGGAAAGGGAAAGACCTGCCATAAGGTGGGAAGGAATTTTACGAAGTAGAGGTTGGTAAAATGAGCCGGGTAAATAAAAAGCATAATGCACACAATATTATGAGGAAAAAAAGTTTTTCTCCTCTAGCCTGCACAGACGTTTCAAGTTAGCCAGTTGCCCCGTAATTTCAAACGGCTACTGACGTTGGCGGTAATAAAGAGTGAGAGCCAGAAAGAGAGAGAGAGAGAGAGAGAGAGAGAGAGAGAGAGAAGTGGGGAGGAAATTAAAGATTTTTTCATGTAAATTTTGGCTAATATGATTTTGCAGCAATTTGAATAGAGAACGCCCCATAATATCAGTTAGCATACATTTGAATAAATTGTAAGTTATGGCCTCATTAAGCTACACGAATTTTTACAAGATACTCGCTTGGCCGTCGGCAAACTTTACCCCAGTAGGTAGTTACTTGTGTAGACACACAGCGGCGTCGAGTAGTCTCGAGGAAAAAGTCGTCGCCGTTGTTGACCAAACATTTTGATAATTGCAGATCGGTTCTCATCGGGATTCGCTTTTGCGAATTCCGGACGCTGAGCGCCACTGTAGCTCAGCGGCTGGGGCTGAATTGTGCGTGCGGATCAATAAATAGCGTTGCGTTATACGTTCTAGTGTGCGTCGACAGACGCCTCCCGAGAAGACGCCTGGCGTCGCGCAGACAGGCGGCCGACGGATTCACCGGTTCAACCGGTTGTCGCCGTCGGATCGACGCCGAGCGTCGCGACGCGCCCCCGCCGCTCTGGATAATGATTCATGCATCACATCCGCGTGTCTCTTCCTCGATCTACAGCATCGGCAATTTCGGAAAGGCGAATGTCGGCCCAGTTGTAATCGCTGCTTGTGTTCGCCAATCATTCCCGATTTACTACGCGGTCATCTGTGCCACTGTGCCATCGGTAGATGAAACTCGATGAAATTGATAGGCTAATCGTAAGTACTCGAGGTGTGCCTCACGGATTGTTTTTTTATTCTGGGATACGTTGTATAAGTACGTATAAAAATGTTGCTCATTCGTCCGTTTGAGGGGTAAGAACGACCCCTGAAATTTACCTGCAAAAAATTGAGGATGATACACGTGAGGGTAAGAAACTGATAGTGGATAACGTTGAATTGATTTTGTGAGTAAAAATTTACGTCATGATCCAGTAATCTGCACCGAAATCGATTTTTGACCCGTTGACCGCTGAATTAGCATATTGACAAAATTAAAAAAGAACCTCGCAAGTATTTTCCTTCTGAAGAAAAACTACCCTTGAACTCTCGCAGTTCAATGAACATACGAGGTTATCATCACTGTTACTGAAATTGATCAATTAGATCGATTCATCGTGAAACGATAAAATAAGATGAAGATCCTAATCCGCCTGGATAAATTTTGGCTTCTTCTCCTTCTCAATCAATCAATTTTATCAGTAATCGATCGTTTCCGTATATCATGACGAGAAATCTTCATATGTGACTGTATAAATTCATTTCCAAGTTCTTTAGAACGCCTGTGGCTACGAAAATGTTGCGGATCGTTGTTGAAAGAATTTCTCCAAGAATTTAACGTGCTTTATCACGACTACTTTTGACAATCTAAGCTCGACATTAATTTTCGAAGAGTTAACTTCGAACAAGAACTAATCACGAGATATTGAATTATTCCCCTGCAGGCTTACATCGCGTGTTATGTAAAAGCCTTGAGCTCATCACGGGAACTTTTACTAATTGAGAGGGTTGATACATAATATACCTTAGAACGAAGAACGTTTTGCGAAGTCGGAGGGAATTTCTTGATAACCAAGTTCCACGTACCTCGCGCTTCGAGCTTGACTGCACGTCGTTGAAACATGACTGAGTAAAGCTCCGAAGTTTCGCTACGATCAAGAATCAAACATTATTTTTTCTCCAGGACTGCTTTAATTTGATGATTTTCCGAGTGCCGCAATCCAATTGAGAGTTCCTGATGTCTCTGATCTAACGATGCCCCGGGTGATAGAAATTTAGTGAAGTACGGTTAAAAGGTGAAGGTTCGGTAGGCCTAAAACGGAAGGGCTAAGTTTAACGGAAGTGCCGAGCCGCAAGGATACGGACTCCCCTGTGCTTTCGAGCCTCTGCCGCATTGTGGCCTCGGGCAAAAGATTCGTGGTTTCGTGTCGAGCGGTTAGAGTATAAGGCAGGCTTGCCTGATTGAGGTGAAAACGAAGAGAAGGCCCCTCGAAGGCATGTGAAACAAACTGTTTTAAACTCTGCATCGTCGCTGTGCCTTACCTAGAGGGGGTGGAAAGAATGCCAAGTGAATTTCCCCGAGGGTACGCCACGCTCGGCGGTCTGGTCTCCTTTCCTTTCGTTATGACTCTGGATCAAAGCGAACAGCGTAAAGAGCGCGCGGAGACAGAAGTTTTTCACTTATCGAAATACGAGTCGAATTCTACGTCATGGAGGAAATCGCGGGGAAGTCCGGATCTCGACAGAGACGTTATAATGACTTCTTAACAAGATGGGAATGCGAGCTTCCGGGAGTCCCGCGGAAACGGATGGAGGCCATTTTGGAGCTCAAGTCCCACAGGATATCCCCTTACAGTCTTCCGACACAACGAGTCTCCCTCAGACTGAGACCACCGGCTTTGTTCCGTACTCGAGTTCGAACAGCACGCTGTGCGTCTGTCTCTAATTGCTGCTGCAGACAGCGCTTTTCGCTCGAACTATGAACAAGTGAAAATATAAACGTGGGTACACACCCGTTTCGAATTTTCACCGGAAATTATTTTATCGAATCCTGTGATCTGATTCGCAAATGAGCATTGGAGAGGGCAGGTTGTTAAATAACTGCGCTGCACGTGAATATCTCTGAATCGGTTATGGCACCCAACCGTGTACATAAAATAGCTTATAGTACCCCGTTCTGTCTACATGTGTGCACAAATGTTCCCGGGGGGTCCATTCCCATGCAAATATCTGGACTGATCTGAACAATCGGCTTTGAAGCTGCACGTCCCGAGTGTTAAATAGCAGTATACTTTACGCACTTGTAACGGGAATGGAATGACAGTCTGCGCTCAATGTCGACACAGGGAATCCTTTATCAGGACAATTTTCTCAAGTCAGCTTGGGAGATACTGTTTTCTTGTTCTTTAAAATCCGCTCTGCGTGAAGAGAATCTACACTTTATCCGTCTACATGCCATTAAAAGGGACTTGATATAACCAGAAGAGTAATCGCAAGCAGAATTTTTATACTTTTTGATAAATAATACATCAAAGGCACGAGCTGACTGAAATGCAGAGTGATCTTTGAGTGTCTACGTGACATTTGATAAAATCAATTCCTTGCGGTCTGTTATGGTTATCCGACTGAGTGGAGTAGTTTTTTGTAATCGAACATCGTCCTTGGAGAGAAGGGATTCATCGAATTTCATACATTCATTTCAACAGTAGAATTGACCATCGAAATCAATGGTTGTCGAGTTAACAACGCAGATCATCACAAGTGCCTAGGATTCGTGGGAAGAGTATCGGTTATGCTTTGGCGGTTCCTTTGTTCCTTATGCAGGAGACGCCTTGACTGGAGCGATAAACTTACAAGAAGAAAAATAAAGAAGCACGGACATGGTGAGCAAACAGAGAAACGCTACGTAAGCTCATTGTCAGTCGCAAAGTTTAAATCCTTGCTGCCAAGCAGTCTCACGTTTTGACTGAAGAGTCCGTGTCATCGAAAAGATTCTGGACTCCCCTTAACGCACCTTTTGTGGCTTATAGCCCTCACTCGCGTCACCGTCACGATTTATCGGGAGGCTGTAAGCTGCAACGTCAGCAACCGAAAGCTCTCGTTTCATCGACGAGTCCTAGAAACATTGAAATTCTAATGGAGTACCAGCAACGATGGATGCTAATGCACAGCTTAATTGAATACCGCAAATGAGCTGGGCGATGTGCTTTTCGAGTATATTTTCTGTTTCAAAGATTAAAGGCTTTAATTCTCGAATCGGTTTTCAAATTGAGGCTTCTTTTTTTCTCTGAAGAGAAGGTAAGCCGTAACACATCGGGATAGTTCCAGACGATAACGAAACCTACCGTTAAGTACCTACTCCATTATAATCCCTGTATCATCAAAGGATTCCTGATGGATTCAAGCTCGCTGCACAGACCTTCAATAGTGCCCCACGTCGATATCATATCCTTTCTAGCCGAATGATCAACTAATGCATGGAAAATCGAACCACGTTTAGATTCTGAATGGGTTATATTTAGACGAATAAAATGGTGATGAATGTGCAAATGTTACATCATTTCATTGACCTATATTCCACAACGAGGTCTGACTCAAACAATTATTCGATTTAAATCGTGAGTCTTAAATAATTAATCAAGTTGGTACTTGAAATGTATGAGCAAAGTGCACCTAGTTGAAAAAGTCTGGCAAAATATCACGTCGGTTCGAAGTTACTGAATTGAGTGATGCGCGACTTATGACTAGCGGACGTTTTGAATGGTACGTGAACAGACGGATCGACAAATACCTGTCGCGATTCGCGGCTTTCAGTATTCAGAAAAGCACACGATGGTACTGCGAGGACATTTTTTCAAAGCAAACTGTCAACCTGGGACTCGATTGTGAGGCGAGCGTGTTTATAGGAAAGAGCTTTAACGCGTAACCAACGAAAGTGAGGACGATTGAAAAGTGGAAACTTCACTTACTCGCAAATGGCGTTCTTCCTTTCGATGTTTTAACATTAATTATTCACCTTCATGCTAGGGTGCGAATCCCGGACAAAATCTGATCGCGAACATCGAGGTTAGTGCCGGACTAAATTGGGGGATTAACAGGAGCTGCGCTTGATTCCTGTCAGGGGGTGACTCCGCGGTACAGTAAATCAAGCATCGAAGCTCGTCACGAATTGGGTGGCAAAATAATGGAGAATAATTTATAATTACAACGAACTGCCATCCGTTTGACTTCGAGTGTAGGGTTCGTTCAAAAGTTTGATTCGGAGTTAGTTTAAGGAGACGAATTAGCCAAAAATCGAGGTTTGTTGTTGATTTTATAATGCGGTTATCGTAGAACTGACAAAGAGAGTATCAGACTTCGGGTTCCAAGATTCTGCTGAAACTTACAGGGACGTTTCTTTGGGCCAAAAATTGGAGTTTCTAATGCGTGGTTTCATCCGTCAGGCCTTATTTCGCTAGATTTGCAATGTATCAGGTTGTTACCGATATATATTTAATTTCACATTATTGCATTGATATCGATTATGATCAACAAATGGCAGTATTGAATGAAGAACGAAAGAAGAAATCTGTTACAGTAATTTTGTAGAAAATAGTCTTTCGAAAATATTGAATTGATTTTATCGAGTAAACAATTTTGACTCCTTGGTTCGTGACGTCTTCTGGCACGTGTTTAAATTGAACGCTTGTTTTGAACCGACTGTTTCACGAGTGATGAACATCCTCAACAACACTGGGGACAGAGTTGGAACGCAATACATTTTTGGGTATTGATTCGAGGTTAATTATTGCGTAATATTTTACTTCAAACGCACGGAGAGAATAAAAGTGCAGATTTTACTCAAAACCGCAGGAAAAAAGGGATACATTAGGTTGTTCGGTAAGACATACTTCGTAAAATTCAGAATTTACTCTAGAAACAGTGAAAACCACCGTGTGCAGAATAAAATCTGTAAATTTATAGCAATCATTTTTTGACGTCGGTATTTTCTACCGAAAACCTTAATGGCTTCCTCTTTTCTCGTAGATTTGAGTAAAATCTGTTCTTTTTCTTCTCTCCGTGCGCGAAAGGTTGAACCCGAAACTGTCCACAAGCGACACGCAGACTCTGATTGAAAAAAAGTTAATTGAGCGAGATACTCTAACCAGGTTAACTGAATACTCTTAGAGTCACGTATGTGTCAACATATGCGTGCAAGTGAATTTGTTTGTGGATAATTTTCCACTAACTAAACTTTCAACCAAGTCAGCAGCGAGCGATCCTTCCTCGAGTCGTAAGCCGCATGAACCAAGGTAAACCGGGTGATGAATTTTCTAGGTGGCGGTTTAATGAGAGATTTTATTAAAGCCTCTTCTTACTTTCCCCCATCTCGTCAAAGTTGGATGCACGAAAAATTTCCGCGCTGAATATTTTTTGAAACAAGTCACCGCGGGACGAGTTTGAATTTGTTTTCAACGATCGGGACGGTATTTTTTGGCATCTCAAATAACGCACGCGGGACGGGACGGGTGGGTTGTATAATATTTTTCACTTCACCCCTAGCTCGTTGACCGATGCGATGTCGAGAGCGCCCGAGGGCTCCGAAGTTTAGAAAGTCCGGAATTGAATATATATTTAAAATCCGCGACAGGACCCTCGCGAGTCTCGGCCGAATGGCGGGGGCGGAGAAAAACGCAGCCCCTTTCTCGAGGAGGGCTCGAAGCTCGCGTAAATTCTCACCGTAGAATTTAAATGCGCATAAAGTGGTAAATGATGCTCTCTCTCCCGACTCGCGTAACTCCCCGTGTATGATAAGTCGATGCGCAATGACGCCGAAATGGTAATAGGAGTAGGTAGGCACGCGCCACCATTCCGTATTCAATGTTTCCTCACTCCACGGAAATTTAAAAATTTCTCTCCTCCACATCGAAATCTCTTTTCACGTCTATGTATTCTCGTTGCACTTTGAATGGATAAAGAACATCGGTATTTCGTCAATGAATTTCACCGAGAACGTTCGTATCCGTCATAACTTCCGATATGTAAAGTAACGAATACACACGTATGCGTATGTTACATGCATGTATATATCAAATCCAGCCGTTATCATCCAGCCTCACAATGTCGGTTTTAATACCCGCATCGTACAATAGGTTGTGTAGAAATACGCGAATACCGAGCTCATATTGACATTTCATGAATATTTTAGAATCACGCGTTAATCAATCATTCTACACCGTTATCAGAGATTCAACCTAGGTGGGAAAAAACTAGAATATGGTACTTTAAAAATTCATACTAGCATCGGGGTGTTACTGACAAGAAGTAACAATTCATCATCCAATAAGAGCGATGGTTGAAAAAACTGTCCCGTGTACTGCTCAATTATTTGAAACCTCTAAAAGTATTTCAGCAATTGAAAAATTATACGTCACGCTTACAATATTTCGAAATAACGGATGAGAAATGGTGAAGAATTTTTCCAAACTCTTGCGACGAGTTATCGAACACCGCGGAAATTAATTTTCAACCGCAAATCTCACTCGCGCAATTTTTCACCGCTCGATTCATCTCCACACAATTGTTCTCGACTGCTCGAAAAATAATCCCAAAGTATAGGTTTTCGAAAGTACGTGAAAATCGATCGAGAAAGTTTCGCGCACAGAATTCGTACAGGAATTTTTTTCTGTTTTGAAGTTTCAGTAAAATCGCTCTGTCCTATGTGAAAAATTGAGGATAATAATCATTATTGTTCTCAATATTCCACGGAATAAAGTCCAGCCGTCATCGAATTTCCAAAATGACGTAAAAAGAAAAAAAAAAAAAAAAAAAATGAAATATCGAACTATTCGTGGGAAAAAGATTGCATGGCGCGTATAGAACTGTCGAAACCACATCAGAAACGATGATGGAAGGGGAGCGAAAACGGCGCGGGAACTTCGGAGGTATAAAGTTCAGAAATTGAAGTAAGCCCTCGGTAGATACGACGCGTAGTCTACGCCTGCTGAAATATGGTCCAACTTTTAATCCGCAGGACTTACTCAAAAACGCGCTCCCTCGAAAGAGCTTAGGCCTCGTTCGCTCGCGTCACGTGTGTCCAGGACTTCCGAGCTCGTTGCCGAAGGATTACCGCCGGACTTTATATCCGGTGCAGATTTCACTCCCACCGAGATATATTTCCAGTTTCGCTTGCTGACCAGTCCTTAACTTCGTTAATTTTCACTTTCTACCACAGCCAAATAATTTAGTGGTGGATACAACGTGTGAAGATTTCTTCCCCATTATTATCACTCGTATATACATTGTGTCGTAACTATTCAGGCAATGCGATGTTGATTGAATTGGAAACATTGCGGTAAACTGAACAGATATATTCAATGTTGAAGTAACCAGAAAATTTATAGTCTTAACAAGTGTCATGACACTCAATGGTTAATTGTACCGTATTTTCCTGTAATTAAAACAATATTTGAACCGGTATTGCAACGATACTCATTTTACGAAAACTTTCCAGTTACAACTGCAATAAATGTTATTTTTCTCAGTGTGGTACTTTTTTTCAAACGTGCAGAAAGGCGAATCGGCGGCTGTATTTGAACGAACTTTTCTGAAATAACGTAATTTATACTTATGTTTTATAGCGTCACAATGAATTCATACTCGAGTTGGGTGGTTGTATTTACACGTTTTACAACGTTGCGGCGAACATTTTCTACCGGTAAAACTTTACCGCGTCATGTAGGGGACTTGGCCCAACAGTTTTCGCACCGTTTCGCATCACCGAGTTCAACCGAAAGCTTTCATTGCAAGCTCGTGCCGACTACGATGTGAGCGACTGCGTTTTAGGACGGTGGAAAAAATATCCTTGCTTCGATATGCTTTCTGTACTTTTTCGGAAGCTGAAATAAATATCAAAAAGCACAACTCGTCGATTTGAAATAAATTTCCATTACTGATATAATTTATAAGCATACGAACCTTTCGTGTATGCCGTTTAAACTGGTTACATTAAATACATTCCTTGAAAATATTTTCGAAGACGGCTATCAGCGTTGGAAGAAAAGTTTTTTTTTTTAAATTTTCGCGTAGGTATTTAAATTTTTGTCAGGAAAGACTCATTGAGGTTCCATTTGCTGCAGTGGCACGAAAAAAAACAGCTGTCACGCAAATTGTGATCTGATAAGGAAACACTTATATAAAAGTAACGATTTTTGATGACACAAAAAACTTAGACATTGAATCGTTAAGAATGGATCACAATTTAAGCAGCAAATCTATATCGTAAGGTGACTTTCGAAAACCCTTCTTTTCAATCTGAGTAGAGCTGATATTTAAAAGTTTTTTACTTTAAATAAAACCGTGTTAAGTTTCGGCGATGAGAAGAAGATAGAGGATAAAATCTGCGAAAGAATCGTTCAACACGTTTCAGAGATCGATGTAAATTTATTATATAACAATACGTAAGATCCACTTGAAAAAGGCGCGAATTTGACGCTTAAAAAGCCAAGCATTTGCATAAATTATTTCTAACAAAAGCGGGATTGTGTACAAGACTCGCACTGATTGGAGAAGGCGGAGAATCCATGTTCATGCATGAAGGTGAACTCATCCGTCGGTGCGTGATCGCCCCCGGCATTACATTGTCTAAAAATTGCACGGCAGCGAGCGAGCGAACGGCAATTTTGAAACGTCCCTGCAGAAGGCGAGAAGTGTCCCGGGAAATCAATTCAGTCAAGTAAAATTTATCCGAGGACCCCGGTGCTTCTAGCGAGTCTCCTACTTCGCATCCTTATTATAAAATTCTTCACTTTCATCCCTGCAGAGAAGCACTCTCGGAAACTCGGCGATTGTTATTTTAATTCGACTCTTTGTCGTTAGACTTTTATTCGCTTCATTGCAGCGAGTCCAGCCCCCGGCAGTACAATATTCGTAACACCCATTTCCACTCTACTGATCCACCCTCTATTGCTTCTTTTCTCTCCGTCCACGCCGTAATCGCAACAATACGCGTTGTAGTCTCATTAAAATTATCTCGAATGAAAAGAGGCAGGAATACGTGGAAAAAGAGAACGGCGGCGAAAGCAGCATGAGTAGTTGATTATAGGTACGTTTGTCCGAATGATATGTTCGTGCGGCAGATCGAAGAAGTTTACTGTACGGTGCAATGACCAACGTAAAAAAAAAACTATCCTTAAGTTGGGATGTTCTTCTTTGTCGTTTAAAATCGCAAAAGAAAGTCAAAAATTTATGCGGAATTACGAAAACTGATCTTTTGAAAAATTCTTATCATTATTGCCACCCCAAATGGGTAAACTTTTCATGTTGACAGTATTATTGTACTATAAATTTCATATTGCGATTGTTTTACTCGTATTGAATTATAATCCTTGCATGCTTATCAAGTTTCAATTCGGAGATAGAAGGTGGGAACTTGGGATTTGACAAAATTACGTAAAGCTTCATCTTTCTGTAAAGCATGACGGGACTTACGGAAGCTCGAAGATTCTATTATATATATATTATTATATATAATAGGACTCTGATTGTAGACAAATCAGAATACAAGACAACTTTAAGCAGCTCCGAGTTTCAGCGGTTCACTTGTACCCTGATTTGCGTACAATTAGGATTACGAGACGTGAAATTAGATGCATAAAATTTTGTCTATTATTGTTTGAAAAACCTACACGTTATTTTGAATTCCGAACGAATGGTTCAGATTCATCTGAAACACCGCACCTTTCTGCGAGAGTAAATCCTTCTATTTGTAAACGCGCGGGAATGAAGTCGGCATTATTGTAAAGAAGTGGACGTGAAACGCTGGCGGCGGGAATTTTGAATCTAAAATTCTAAGCTACGGTACCAAAGGCTTAATAAAACTTGTAAAAAACGAGGAGTGATAAGGATGTAAAATACGTCGCTGGAGACGTGATCGGCTGTTTACTTCGCACTTTCATCCCGGTATAGATTCGCAAGGCACGTACGAGTTCGCTTGTTTCGTTCGAGTTGGCGATTTCGTTGATTCCCGAAGCAGTATTTCACGTTCCCGCACCGTCGTTGCTCCCATATTTTCCTCTCTCCTTTGCGAAATTGGTAGCGCCGCCACCCGGCAGGCAACGAGCCGTATCTTCACGCGGGTATCGCGAGTCTGGAAAAACTTGCACATAAACTCCTAAGAAACAACATTCTCGATGTTTATATTACGCCGCCGCGCCTCTCGGCTTATAACGCAGACGGGGCACCGGCACAAAATTGTAATGGTGGAAAATGGAGAAAAATAATGTATTCGTCTGGCGGGCTGCTCGCCCTGTGTCTACGTTCGCCCTGATATACGTACGCGCACACTTGTACACGTAACGTCCCGGCGCAACCCCCAGAAAGCAATGACGGCGTGCCTCGGGCTCGTTGAATATTTCATCGAGTAGCCACCATGGCAAACCTGCACGGGGGTGCCGAGGGTGAAACCAACCATCCGCCTTTCCGCCTGCACTTCGTGCCCTTCGCGCCACCCCGCGGCTGCTGCTGCACCGCCGCACGATCCAAACCAACCGAACCACCCTCTTTCCCCCGCGAAGTAGCTGTCAAAAATTTACAATTCCCGAAGGACCCCGCCGAGATAACGGGCGCGAGGCTAAGCTGGAATGTAATACTCGGGTATACACCGATATGGATGATTGTAATCTGCCAAAGTTCACCTCGGGATTTCAATGTACGTATCTGCTTCCGTCAATTTTATTTCCAATTCTTACAGGTACGTTAGGCTGGTACTTGATAGGGTTGTTGTTGAATTTTTATTCTCCCACGCTGAGAAAAATTTCATTTGTCATAGTAAGTAGAAAAATTCAGTAAATCGGGTGTCGTTGAAAAAAACTGTTTCAATATTGCACGTAACCGTTTTGCGCTATTGTCGATCCTTTTTTGGTAATTGCAACGCAAAATCAGTTTGTAAGGTTTACTCTACTTTTTTAGTTAAACGAGGCTTTAACGTCAATTTATTCTTGCACAAGCATTAAATTTTCGCAACAGTTGCAAGAAAATATAGCAACAGCGATTGTAATGAGAAAGAATAGTAACGGATAATAGACTTTCTGGTAACAGCTGGAAAACTAATTTTTATTTTGTACCTAGAACTATATTTTTCGATTGTGGAAAAAAAATAAAAATAGTTAAGGATTGAGCGGTAAACGGAAGTAAAAATTTCTCTCAGTGCAGGGGCTTAAACGCTTTCAAATTGATAAAAAAGAATTCCCTGAAAATTTGAGCTCTCTGCATCAACCCTAAGATAGTCCTGTTTATGATCGAAGTATCTTATGGAAATAAAGTGGAAGAAACATTTTTTTCGTAGTATGTATTTTATTGTAAGAGTAATAATGTTACAAAAAATCTCTAACTGCGAGATTATGGTGGGTGTTAGTGCTACTATCTGAAAAAAATGCACATCATCATACCAGGCAATCTATGCGAATTGCAGTTCCTCTAAATAACAAAAAAAGTCACATTTCGAGAGTGTGCAATTCGTCTAGATTGCATGGTATGATGATGTGTATTTTTTTTCAGATAGTAGCACTAATGCCCACTATAACCTCGCAGTTACAGATTTTTTGCAACATTATTACTCTTGCAATAAAATATATACCGAGAAACTAAGTTTTTTCCTTGTTATTTCCGTAAAATACTTCGATCACAAAGCGGACTATCAATTGACATGGGAGGGCAGAAATTTTCAGAGAACTTTTTTTAATCATTTTGAAAACGTTTAAGCCGATGGGAGCATCATCGGATTGTGGTATTTTACAAGTTGAAAGAACTTTCTTGAATGTAATATTGCCATAATTATAAGTGTAACGTATTTCTCACCACGAACCCTGTAATTTTTACTTTCTATCATTTCCATTTGAGAAAGTTTGTTTCGTTTCTTTTTCCATCACGTTTTTGTTTTTATATTTATTTTGAGCGCAATATATTCTTGTCGGTTGATGAAAATTAATTTTCTACCAACATTTCTTCGTATCAGTATAACCACTTGATTATTATTGATATTCACAGAATATTTTTATTAAAGTAAAATTGATATTCATAAAAAATCATCAAACATCATCATGCCGATGAAATGAATTTAAAAAATCATGCTGAGATACGTAAACTCTCGGTGTGATTTCATACAGTCAGCTGTTATGGGAATACGTTAGAATATTCCATGAATATCCTTCGACTACGGCCGATGAATATTTTAAAGTTCGCGCTTTCTGAGGAGAAAATATTATTTCAGGATGAACATGAATCATTTCGAAGAAAAGTGAGTCTGCCTATAACTATTCTATAGCTAGTTTATGCGATATACGATTCAATTTATTTTAAAGTTGGTAAAAAAAATTCCGTTCACAGAATATTCCCATTAATATTATTCTTGGTGGAATGGTTGATCGCATGTTTTAAATTATGGCGTCCCCAAAGTGTCAAGACAACTTTTCCTCAATATTGATTGATGATTTCTGTGCCATTCGCTGGCTGACTTAACGTATTTTGTTATTCGATGTATAAAATTCGAGTAAAATGTCTTAATTCAAATTCGAATTAGGATTCTACATGATATAAAAATATCCGACCCAATTTCAACGTCGGCGAATTTACGATTTCCAATCATCCAAACGTGAATGTAGGTATATACCTATACCGTAAAATTTCCGGCGTCTTAATTTATTCACACAGTTTAAACAGTGGTGTAAAATAGTGGCACAATGCAACTAATGCACAAGGATAACCGGAAGGACCGTGAAAGATAGATACCAGGCTCTAGGAATGTCCCCCTCGTAACCCGAATCGTTTCAAATCGATAAAGAGGTAGGCAAGCGCGAACGAGATTCGATTCGGGTTTCCATAAAATAGAAATTCACTGTGGAGTAGCGGGATGGGATTTGAAGGGGTTTAATAAAAGTAATTGGATTTTATCGCTTTTATCGAGGGCGTGCATGAGAGGCCGAGAGAGAGAGAGAGAGAGAGAGGCGATGTTGGCTGCGACCATCGATGGTTTGGTTCGCCCAGCACTCCGGGTACCCGACTAATTCACTATTCACCATTTGTTCGACACGTATTGCTGATTAGCGGGAAATTAATGCAACGGCGACGAACCAGGCGATGGGTTCAATAATGACAAAAAAATAAAGGGATGATTTGTTTCGAATTTAATACACAATGCACAATGCGGCAAAGATCCCTTTTTGCAACGTTATAAGTTATATTATAAAATTTTTTTTACCTGGGTTTGAAAACTTGCCGCGAAAACAGTGACGTAAATATCACGAATAAAAAGAAACGGAAACGCAGCTTTGAAAGATAGAAGACGTGACACGGTATTGCATTTACCAAATGGTTCAGCTTAGTCACGAGACGAGAATGTGAGACACTCGCCAAGGTTTGCTTGGCTCCGTTCTTCGTGAATTTTATATAAAGCACGGTCCCAGAAATTATTCAAAATATTGTGTGACGTATGACACGGACGCATGTTGTAACCTCTGGATGAGAGATTTTCCTGCTTCTCGCGTCTTGAGCTTTTTTTAACGAACCGCAAGCTATGCAGGCGAAAAAGTTGCGATTCTAACTTTCTCAAAGTGATGAAGAATCGCATTTCGAGAGAATTTCTTTGTCGATACGAAACTCGGTGCCGTTCGCCCAGCGGACCGGAAATGCATTTCGGAATGTGTCGAGTGCAGCGATTCAAAATCCAATATAGTGCCGATCTCTGTTTGTGCGGTAAATGCGCGGAGATAATCGGACGGTTGAAATACCGAGGTTGAACGAGGGTGAGGTTGGGGGGGCGGAAGATATCGGCGATGTTGGTTGCAGGCGAGGCTGGTTTACCTAGCTCGACGTAAAGCATTCACGAAGCAATCTTTTGTCAAGATATTGTGAAAATTTTACCCGTACCTTCCTCCGGCTGAATGTTATACCTAAATATACCAAGATGCGAAAACCGCTACCGCAAGGCAGCCTCGTAAATACGTTACAAGATTGCACCGCGTGCGGAGAATTCCGCGGGGAACTGACGCCAACGCAACGGACCTTCGTGCCAAATTAATAACCGCAATTAGGCGAACGTCTGCTGAACGTTTACCCTTGAATTTATGACAGTTCCTCCCTTCGAATTCCCAAAACTGGCAGAACTCCTGGAGGAAATTCGTGCGCCCTTCTTGCAAACATCGCAATGCAGAATCTGTCGAATGAAATCGATCGAATGATGGAGGTTAAATCGGAATAACTGTTCATCTTTTCACGATCTACATCGACGCCTGACTTTGCAGACCAATGAATGAACCCCTGATGCGATCGAGGCAACCTGCGCTTGGTAGGGAATAATTCTTTGGAAGAAAATCTGTAGTTTCATGGCCTACGGAGTGGACAAGTAAAACAAACGAGCCTCCCTATCCAGCAAATTACCTAAAGAAATGTTCACGCCAAGTCTCGATAGCCCCTTCAGTCGGACAAATTGATTCGAGTGCAGCATGTATGTAGAAACTAGAGGTGAGATTTACCAAATTGCACCGAGGCTCGCTTCAATCAGCGAGTGTGGCGTGGTTTGAAAATCCAGTTGACCTGATTTTTCGGTCGAGCCGTGCGTCAGTTTCAATTCTGAATTACCGCGGGCGGTTTTTTGAAACTCGAAATAAGCGAAGAAAAAAATATTCCTAGAAACTTCAGCTGGGCTGTAATAATTTTCACATTTTTTAATTTCGGCTTCAAGAGAGAAAAGTAAGAATAAAGTAAAAAATGAGGCTAGAAAGCTGGTCGAGGGTGGAATACAGCTTCTGAGACATGCGAAAAACTCTGTCCATAAATTTTAACTTCCGATACAGGGTTTAGGCAAGTAAGGAAATGAAAATACGGTGCACGAAAAAAGTATAAGCAAACAAGAAGCAATCTTAATCAGTCGCTGGAAGTTCGGAACTTGGACTTGGGGGTTGTTTTGCAAGCCTGAGGTTCATCTATGAAAATATATTAGGGAAGAGAGACGAAAGGAAGACCCAAATCACGGTCCGCGCTGTTATGTTCAGAGGTTACAGAAACGACTCGTGAAAAATTGCAGACCTTTCAAAGTGAGTGGTTCAGACGTATAATCGTTATCTCTCGGATTTGCACGCATATCCCCCTTTCACCTCCATGGAAACGGGGACTTTTTCAAGAACTATGCTTTATTTTCTTCGCTGTAACTTTCCCGCCTGCCATTCCTCTCCGTTATAGTGTTTAACACGCTTACACACACACAGTTTTCATCGCTTTTCCCGCTTCCCGGCTGCCTGAGTGACGGTTCTGTTGCATCTCCAAGGATTTCAGTGAAAGTCTTGGAGCGCTACAAGCACCGAGCTTCTTCGTTAAATCCGACGTTAATCCGGAAACTCTTGATTTCTGTCACAACGTTAATTAAACCGGTGAGTTTTGGAAACTGGTACAACTCGGGGGACCCGTGTGGTCGTATCACGAAGGTCAGGAACTCGGTCAGTTTGTGTGTATACCTGATTTCGAGCTTCGACGATTTAAAAAAATTTCACGTGATTTGAAAGATTTCACATGCTTTCATTGGATTTCAAATGACTTCGACAGATTCAACAAGACACTGCATGAGATTTCAGAGATTCCAAATGATTTCACAACCCTTCACGAGTAGTGTGACCAGATTTCAAGGGTGGTCAACTTTCCCTGCTAATAAAAGTTGGTCGAATCGAATCATCGATTCAACTTTGCCAAGAGGATGGCACTTGCCGGGAAGGTGGAATGCCGACTGAGAGATGGTCCGATCGGAAGGGTCCCCGTGGAATGAGTATGGAAATTACGATGGAGTGGGAGTTTAATCACGTCATACAAGATCGCATTAATACCCAGTGGTAGGGGGGCTTACATAAACGGTGAAGGCAACAACGCTCGCGGGGCAACAACATCGCCCCCTGTACGAGCGGAATACTCAACCGGTTAGGCCCTTCCATATATTACGTCGGCAGGCGTGCCTACCCTCGTTACTTGAGACGTTGTAATTAAGACCTTGCGCCGTGGTCCGGGGCAATTGCTATTTTCACACTTGATTTAGAACCCCGAAACTTTCCGCAGCGGGACGAATGAACGGACGGACGGATGGACGGAGCATAACTGAGCTCGCGAATTATTTTGTCACCCCTTGTTTTATGGACGTCACTATAATAATCGTGTCTGCGCTTGGATATTTATCATCTGAACACACTTCGCAATTACTGTTTCCGGTTTCGCAATTCAGGCATGCGGCACTTCCCTTCGTTCATTATGAAACCGGAAACTTCAACTCTTCTAGTAGCGATGGTCACTGACAAGCTAAATATAATCGATGCATCGATTAACGGAGTTCGAAAAAATAATCGAACACGACTTGATTGAATCGGTAAAAATTAGTCGATTACTTCGTATTTTTTTGAAACGGTGCAGTTGAAAGCAAAATTTCGTAAATTTCAATATGTAGTTCAAATGGCGGAAATTTTTTTTGATAATTTACAGTTTCATTCAAAATATTTTTCAATTTTAAATAAAAATATTCATTCATCTTTCACTTATTATATCCAATACGTGCTTGGTAAGTAAGACAATCATAATCATTGATACTCTCTAATCACATAAATTGATATTTATGTACTGCGTGGTTCATGAGAGTAAGAAATAAAAAACGATTGTGAGGGAAAATAATCGAGTTTGGAAAATAATCGATTGTACTCGATTGAACGGGAAAGTATAATCAATTGTTTTTGGTAATTCTTATCTCGTACTGAACCTGACATTTGATGGTATACCGCCTTACACCATTTCAGGATAGTAAGACTTGAATTCTCAGCCTTGGAACGGGTCTATGAATAAGCTTTACTTATTCGAGATGCAAAAAAAAAAGGACAACCGTTTTGGTCACTTGTTTTTCTCGAGCAGCTTTTTCCCATTCGCAACGTTTCTCGTCTCGTATTTCTCATTTCCTACCGCCTCGCATTATGCCACAGAGTCATAAGTTGAATGAGTAACAGTTATTACAGTGGTCCATGAAATCCGAGCATTAACAGGGTGAGCTCTGCGTGTATTCGAGGAAAAGGACTCTCCGGGTAAAAAGATACAACGTCGACAGTCTCTGGCCCCCCTCAACTTTCACTAATTAAACGAACCCACCTCAGTCTGCATAATAACCATGAAAACCAAGTCGCCGGTGCTCGGCTCTCCTTCTGCGCTAAAATTAAGCGACTGGCGTAAAGACGAACCAGGGTGTTACCAGTCCCATTCGTTACCCTTACGGTTAGCCGTTCCCTCGCTGCTTCCTCACCTTTGCAAATGACCACCTCCGTATATTACAAGTCAAATGAGTACAGTACCAAGGCCTAACTAATTCCGATAGTTAATATTAATATTATACGCTGGGATTTAGCGTGGCGGAACAATGTATTACAATTTTCATCCCTCGTGCATGCGGAGCTGTGAAAATTTACACTCGCGCATTGTCAACGGATTTCGAAATTCCATTCAAGGGATAACCGCGACTTGATCCTCGGCAACGTGATCCCGTCCCTTATTCTCCATTATCAACAATAAGGACAGTGGTTAATAATTCAGGGTGTCCGGTAACTTCGACTCATAGTATTTCAGCATTGGAAACTGGTCCATCCAATCATTTACCGTGGATCGAAATCGAAGAAATTTCATTGCACTTCGACGAGAATTGAAACTTTGTATATGGGGGGTTCCACGTCAAATCGAACGAAAAAACACGATTTTTTCCCCCTTTTACTAACTTGGAGTTCGTATTGAAAGCTTCAAATCTAAATTTTTTCAGATTTTCCTGACCAAGCATTTTCTTACCACAGCTAGTCGAAAAATCAGTTTTCGGCGATTTCTCATTGTGTCAAGTTAACGTAGCTTCAAATTCAAATGACATGTGGAGAAAGTTCCTACACAAAGGGTTCGCATCTTTGTATAGAATTTAAAAAAATAGTTTTGTTCGATTTTTCGTGCCTGGTTAAAGTATAGTTTTCATGAAAGATCTTCGAAAATCTTCCACAAAATAGTGCCCTAATCGAAGTGGCTAAAATTTTTACACAGCTTATCTTTTTCAATATCAACTATTGTCTATAAGTTTAGCAGCGGGCGGAAAAGTAGTTCAAAAGTTACAAGTTATAGTACTATAATAATGTGGCGGTATGAATAGTAAAAGTTATACAGTCGGTATTACGATACGAAACACATCGTTGATTTCTTACCTTGGTTGAATATGCTTCAAAACTATTGTCCGGCGGTACGGAACTCACATATCATGTCAGGAATCGTAATAAATCGTAGACTGAAGTATACTTCTCAAGAAAAAGTCGTCAACTGAGGTTATAAACAACACGCGCAACAATTGAAGATCGCGCTTGAGTGCGCAGCAGTGCCACGCGCAGGATAAGCAAATAACTTGCCGCGCCGCGAAATTTGAACCGAATTCTCGCCACTGTGTGAATATTTCTTGATATATCTTCTGACCCACTGCACTGCCCACTATGAAATTTTTATACAATTTGTTGCATCGAAGAAGGCACGCTGTGTATAAATTGTAACCCATTAAATTCGTGCATTTTTTTTTTTCAATGCTAATTTGAGTTTCAAAGTTAAAACGATTAGGTTGTGTACCAGAAAAATGTTGAGCCTATAAGCGACTCAAATTACTCCGAAGCAAGCTGAATTTTTCGGAAGAAAATTCGCGGTTTAAAATTTTTGTAAATAAATATCAAATCGAAGAATAGATAGGAAAGAACAAAGTCAAAAGGATGAAATCATTAAACAGATCATAGTTATAAGAATTTCCAGGTCACAGGTAAAATTACAGGATAGATCCTCGATTTTTTCAGGAAGTCAAATTCTGGACACCCTCAAGATGTTTTTCGCACAGTTCCAGCTCCTAGAATACCACGGTATGAAAATAGTCATAATTCGTGGGTTTATTGTTTTCCCTTCCTCTTTGTGTACGTGGAAACATTCAGCTGTCACAACGATAAATTTCTGACTGCGATGTAGAAGGAAAGAGGAAAGCATTAAAAAAAAACAATTATTTTACGATTAAATTGAGCAAAAAAATTGATACACATGTGTGATGCTGATGTCGACTGTAGGATTTGTTTCAATCAAATTCAGATTGCAGGGGCATCGAACCGTTGATTGAGAGGAAAGAATCATGTCTACAACAAATTCTATAAGCGACGGTGGTAACATCGTAGAAGGAGAAGCCGTGGAAGAAATCTACGCTTGGATAGACCAAATTCAGTTCTCCAGACCAAAGAGAAACATTGCGCGTGATTTCTCAGACGCTGGTGTGTATATTAATAGTGGAACATGGAAACATGTGTTGTACACACATGTGATCGTTTCATGATAGTTTTGTAAATCTGTTAGCTATCCAAACTCCAAAAGTAATACCGTCGTTAATTTTGCACACAGGCTATAGTGTGATAAATGATTACAAGGATTTTCACTGACAAAAAAATCCTTCTTTGCCGGTGTAAATTTAGTTTTGATGGCCGAATTGTTGAAGAAGTATTATCCTCGTTACGTTGACGTTCACAATTACATCGCCGGCAGTAGCATCGCAAAGAAAATTGATAACTGGGCTACGTTGAACCGAAAGGTTTTATCGAAACTTGATATGAAACTGAGCAAGGAAGTTATCGGTCAATTGGCCAACTCTCAGCAAGGTGTAATTGAAAAGGTTTTGAGCAGTTTGAGAGCGAAGATACTGAAGGATTGCAATGCCGACAGAGATTCCCTGTATTTTGATCACGAAGAAAATGGCAGAGGTGGTAAGAACGGAGACGCTGATAGACTGGGAGGTAGAACAGACTGGATATCGCAAGCATAACTTTTCAGGCCTCGCAAAATTGCAACTTAGTTCAATCATTGAACCGCGAATTGAACCAAATTGCATGGTCTGATAAAAATATGATTTTAAATTCAAATTTTCAATTTTTTCAATCAATTATCTACTGAACAACAATACTTTTTAATACTTTTCACCCGTGCATCTGCGTAATCAAGATTTATACACTTAAGGTGACGTTTGTTCAAACTTTAAAAAAAATAGACAAACGATTTGGAGAAATATCTAATTTAACAATTTGTTATATAGAGACGGTGAGATCTTTGCTCAATCCAGATGAGATTGCGAACAGGACTGTTCCTCGTCAGGTTTTTACAAAACTGAAAACGGAGCTACAAGAGAAGAACGAAACGATACATAGTCTGAACCACAAAGTCTCGCATCTCGAAAGTTTGATGAAGCTAAAAGATCAGAGAATTTCCGATTTGACGGCGCAAATAATAAACCCACAGGAGTCATCGATCAGTAGTAAATCACATCTCTTAGGCTCTGGCTTACCAAAAAGTCGGAACAGCAAAGTGTAGGCTGATACCTCACAAGTTTGTATAGAGTCTGTTGAATCCATGTCTACAAATCGCTGTAATATGATAATCTACTTGTAGTTTGCGGGATTTCATTGAGAAATATACTATTGAACTTGCAAATTATATCTTACGGTATTAGAATCAAGTAACTGCACCAGGCAACAATGAATTCATTCAATCTGCATGTAACATTTCGAAACTAAAAGCATTCTGCCTCATGAATTATTTACTCCAATTGTGTGTAATGTGAGCTAATATATTTTGCGTTTTAAATAATCGTGAAGCAAGTAGCAAGTGAGTAATATTCCTAATTTTTTAAATCAATTTCATTGCTTCATAAAATTAGACTGAAGTAGATTGAATTTTGGCTGATAATCAGTTAAGCTTCAGCATAATACAACAATTTTTTAATATCTATTTCGAAAGAAGGACAGCGTGCCTAAGTTTTTTTCCATTCTTCACGTTTTCATACACAAAGTTCATTTTATTTGCATCAATTATTGCCTGTAATAGTAGCATAAGCTTATCCAGTGATTATTTGTTTTTAAATTATTTTAGAGTTAATTACGTCAGTAGGGATTAGATTGGCGCCCTCATGCTTGGCGGAGATACCAGAATGACACCGTCGCCACGAACAAACAACATTGGAATATTTCTTTTAGTCGTTCTGTAAACTTCCTCGTAGGTTTCTTCGTCTATCTCAACGGTTGTTACAGTTTCCTCTGCCTCACCCAGAACCATATTTAAATGTTGATCATAGGCCTGAAATTAAAATGATTAACCACCATTTGTTCAATGAATCAATTCTCATTTAAATAGATCGTAGGTCAGGTAATTGTATCAAAATATGAGTTATTATTGTTTACTTAAAATTTCCAATATTGGGAGCATTGCTGACATTCTATCTTATGTTGTGAAGAAATAGAATGTGGATCACAAAATTTTATCACAATAATGCAACTTGTTTGATTTTTATTATTTGACGAGGACCGATGGTTCTTGAAAATAACGATTGTCACTAACTTTATGTTAGCAAATCGTTATAACTTAATAAGAATAATAATACTGCAAATAGCAACTATTATTCTGCTCGCCTAACTGAAGTGCCGCTGTTATCTATCAATCAGTGTTAGAGAATCGCACTCCTAATAAGCGCTTGGTATGCATCGACACAGTACTAATTTGACAAAATAAGATTTCTAAAACAGAATTACGTGTAGTCTTCCTCTGAGTTCCCTTTCGTTTCTCATTTTGACGTAAATTCGTTCGTCCAAGCTGAGTCTGATTAGATCTAACGGTTCCTTAACGTTGATGGCAGGAACCTGTATTGAAGACCGACAAAATTTTAGGTTAGTTGAGGTTAGGGATTGAATTATCTTAACAAAAATAAAATGCGTTACCTGCTCTGCATCATCGGCCATGACGTGTTGATAGTCCCGTCACAAATTACAATGAAAATGTTGACTCGTCAATTATTTTCTGAAAACTAACAAACGTCACTTTACGACGCGACAGAAATTTAACCGACTTCGTTTCACTAACAATTGAATATCGATCTCGATCAAAACCTCGATTGTAGCCGACCTATGAATTCACTCGCGCTCAACACTCGAAGAACGGTAACGTCGGTATTGACTTCACATACTTATCCAGCCCGGACATGAGGCGTTGATTTAAATCTGAATACTTTATTCTTTAACGGTGCCGCAAAGTTACAAAATAAGGCACCCAGATCTTTAGAATCCTTTTCCAAAACCATCGCATTATTTACAATAACATTGAGATGAAACAAATGCATTCTCGTCAATACTCCCAACTCAAAAATTATCAGCGTCCCCCTTTCGGCGACCTAACCTAATAGTGAAGTCATAAAAACTGCCAACGGTGCAACTTCTCTATAATTATACACACCGGACTAATTCCAAGGGCAATTTTTGCTTCCAATTGCGCGTACACCAATTGCCATCGAGTTTCTGCTGGAACGGACCAATCAGCTACTCGGTTAGCCGAAACAGACGAATCTCGGAAATAAACTGCAGACGCGCATCTCCTCGATACGTAAGTCCGTGTTCGAGTAGTAAGTAGTTCGCAATGTGACCACCTCGTCGAGGCGGCGAGCGGCGCTCGAGTAGCAGAATCGAGTCGGTCGTGTCACTGGCAAGTGAGTAACGCCATTTTCTGTGTTTGCGGATAGATATTACGGGCGATAAAGTGACACATTAGGTGTATCGGAGGTTAATTTGTCGGGTGTTTCGAGTGTCGGTGAAATGTTTGGATACCTGGAAAGACGCGGAGCAGATATGGTGAGTGATATAGACGTCAGCCCGACAATAAATGCCTGACATCTTGCCACCGTCTGATGTTGGCCGCAGGTTCGAGCTGGGATGGGTCGTTCGGAGTATCGCACGGTATCATGTGATTGTTGTTTGACAGCACGCTCCAAGGGTCGCTCCTTGCCTTTCCGAACCTCCCATCAAAGTTACGCGCCGTTGTGATTAAACCGATCAATTTTACGCCCCGCCAATGGCCGTGGCGCTGAACCTTGTCACGGGAAAAGGTCGAGGGCGGCACATGGCAGTTGGGGCGCCGGCTATGCGGGGGGTGGTTTTCTTTTGTATCCAAAAACCGACTCCAACTCGGAACGGTGAGAATCCCGCCTCGATAAATTGCTCCCAGCAGAGTGTAGGAATGCAAACGGCGATGTATCAGGACTAATGTCCAAACGGCAATCGGCACATATTAACTATTGGTATCTCAGTTTGTCAACCGGAACTAGCGTGAGATCTAACTTCGGATAGATAACTGAATACACGCTCGTCGAGCGTCTCTTGTTCGTTGCTGGAGAAGCGTAACTCAAAACTCTTGTGTAATCTTAATCTTCCTACTCGTTCGAATTCCTCATTAGATTCGTCGATTTTCATATGTCTTGAGGTCGGGAGAACATTCCTTCACAGAGTAGAATGCTAAGGTAAATAATGATCCGCCTTTCTTTTCCGGCTATAACTGCACCGGCATAACTCGTGACAAAACGTGTGTAACTTGTGTCGGGTGGACTCAGCTTGCGGCTCGACAAACATCAACTGCATTACATAATCCACTTTTACATCCGCGCTACGAAACGAACTTCCAACCGCTGTTCTTGTTTGGCTTTGTACGATTCTCACGCCGCGTTACAAAAGCTCGGACAATCGATTCTCGGATTTCAGTTGCGCGTAACAATTAGTTTCCGAGTAAGCGATTCGAATTCCTGCATCAAGAATCTCGGAATTTACACCTGAATACACGTTACACACGTGCTGCGACAACTGGCGCAGGTATTTGATTATTCCGTATGATTATATACCGCATTCGCTTATTCACCACACGCACCGCTACTTACCTGCTATGCCTGAATGGTGAATAATAACGGAGGTGCGTAATACAGTCGGCAAAAAGCGCATCGTCACTTATCTCGGCTCGGTTCGTCAATAAAATATGCATGTGTGTACATACGGCGCGTAAAAGCGAGAGCGAAACCCGAAGTATAAAGAGCGCCAACGGGACTGATAAGATAAGATACTTGCCCAGAGCGACGATGATATCTCGTATTTCACTCTGTCTCTCTTCGTTTAATTTAAATTCAGGGTTCGTACGCACAGAGAAAACTGGAAAAACTGGCAAAAGTCAGGGAATTCTGTAAATTTACAATCCTGGAATTTGTGTCTTTAAAAAATGTCCTTGGCACGTTTTTATAGGTTCGCGTAAATGGAGCTGTAAGTGTTACGTTAATTGAATAAAAAAAAGTATAATATTACTTGTTTGTAACCAATGCTTTCTTCTGATTTTCTTTTCTTTCATTCGTTTCTAAGAAAATTAGAGCCTGTAGTTAGGAAATAGATTTGAGTATAAAGTTGACAGTTCAACGATGTTAAAGGTAATGTTATTTATTGAAAAATTTGCCGCTTTTAAGTGATTTATCAGTGAGAAACCCGTATTTATTTGGCTGGAATACCTGGAAAAATTGGGACGAACCAAACCTGATATCATATTCATTCCGATGGTAAAATTTTCCCCTGTATCCAGGTATCCGTTGTTGACCATTCGGCGCCTGCGCGTTCACCTTGAACGAACCGATTGCGAGGGAGTCGAAATTGACTCCCAGGTTCATCACTGCCTGCTGGTTAATCCCGGATTATGTGTACCTCTCCAATTCCATCAGGCAAAATTCCCGGTCAGCTTGATTTTTGACGATTAACAGATTGCCGGAGTAATCGTCGTCCGTCAAGTTGAAAACTATCGTTATAATTTAACAACCATAGAATTTTCCGAAATTCAATCAGCCCTGCTTATATTTTCCTTTCCTTCTTTTTTTTTTTTTCGTCGCAAAGTTAACTTCAGTTTATTTCAGAATCCGGAAATAGTGATTTTCTCCTGCACCGATTCGTTACATGTGTACATAATTAATTGTCAGCTAGGATGATAAAAGCTGATCTTTTGGCCATTGCGTAATTCTAATTCCTTTCTACGAAACGAACGATTTTTTTTACCACGACAAAATCCTCGAATATTCTCCAAATCAGGCTGCATGGTGTTAAATAATTGATGAAAAAACTTGTTTGGCCAATTCTTTACACACCAATTTGTCACTTTCATACGTCACAGACACGCGCGTGTACGATTACAATTAACGACACACTGCAGAGATACAAAAACTTTTGACTCGTTAGACATACGTAAACAGGTAGCAGAGTTCTTGAACATGAATTTGAATAATTAAGCGATTAGTCTCGAGTGTTATTGACTCAAGATAGGCACTGGCGTCGTACCCACGTGTAGTCTACAAACTGTACACGTATTCATTAACGATAAGCTGTTCTATTTCTGTTAAAAAAATGCAGCTATGCTTCTCAGCTTCGAACTGAGATTGTTCGTTAATTTTCAGGACTTTATTATTACACTATGCGACAATGTTGTCGCTGATTTTTTTTTTTTTCTCAATTTTTCGCACGCGATCAGTTCTTCCAGATTTATAAATTTTCAAAATTACGTGATTTTGAAACAAAGAAAAACTTTTGATCAATTTTTTTTGTCTCGGGAATAGATCTTTGTATCGATCGTTTTAGATCCAACTTCTTGAAGAATAAAGACTGTTCGTAATTTAGTTTCCTTTTACTACCGGCATATTGGGGTCAGCTGTATTATCTGCATGAATATTTTATGAACTGCATATAAAAAAATTTATTTATAGTAGCGGATGCCCGCGTGGTAAATATGTTTTCATTTGATAAAACGATTCGTTATCTGCATTATATACTATATTATACTCCAGTCATACATTCACAGAGCGCTAAAACTTTTCCACCAGTATCGATTATAAAAACTTCACAAAAATTATCTGTAATCAGTATGTGTTTTTTAAAAAAAAACCACCAACAACATTCATTTTTTGGACATCTAGTTGAAAATTTTACTAACAAATTACGTACGAACAGTGCGCATTGACGTCACGACGCATCCGCATTGCGTTTAAGATACTTTAGTAGTGATACGAAGATGTTTAATAAACTCGAAGCGATTATCTTGACAAATTGAGAATGATTCTTTTTCTTTACTTTTTCTCGCAGGACGTTTAATTCTTTATCGCAAACTCTACGGCGCTACGAATAATTTATCGTTTACAAGGGGTTAGCGTGACAGCGTGTACATAATTCGCGACAACCCGGCCATGTCTTAATTGCTAATCAGCAACGAGGTGTGACACGAAAGCCTCGCGTGATGATTTAATTATCTTCTTCAAACACCGAGTCTTCGTTACTCGTGTAACCCGTGTGTTATTATTTTTCAGTTTACCAATTATTATCGAATAAACTTCAGCTTGAATTGCATAAATTTTACCCAACCAAATTAAAGAGTGATGTATATGCGTTGCATATAGGTATTCATTATATATACTCATGTCGCGTGTCTTAGGTAAATCTGGAACTTTTTTAACTGCCTCTTGTATCGTCTTTTTTTACGTGTCACTTGTACATCATCGTTCTCGTCAGCATTGATTCTTCATTGTACAACCTCCGGAAAGAAACTAGACCGTAATGTAATTTTTATACGATCTACTATTTTTCACTCTTCTTCGTTGTGGTAAGATTACTTTTCACAAGACGTTACAAAAATGCGTTTATTTACTTTTATAATATGAAATTTAACCCTTTGAGTCACACATTGTTGTGCTGAGTCGACTTTTGTAACACGACAGTATTCTATGATTTTTGGAGCTGCTGATTACGAACCTGAAATCAGATTTTGAAAATTCGAAAAAAGATAGTGGGTCCAATATGGCGGGCGAAAGATTCGAATTTGATCAAACTCGGTCAAAAAACTCTATGCTGGGGTTTTCGGGGTCGCTCATTGGATACGCCGTAATAAATTTTGAAAATCCGATTTCAGATTCGCAATCAGCGACCCCAAAAACTTATAATTTATGTGAAGCACGTATGTGTGTAGAGGGGTAACTTTCTAGGAAATGAATTATTCCTTCAATTTTCACGACTTTTTTCAATGTATTTGTTTGTAACAATAATAACTTATATTATATCGCGATAATTACTCTCGAGTATTGAAAACCTATATTAGTACAGCATCAAAAATAGCAAAAAACTGCAAAAAAATATGTTTTCAAAGTTCTCTAAATATAAAAAAAAATTTATATAAAATAGGTGGCAAGAATACTTGCCACTGTGACTCAAAGGGTTAAAAGAGTCAACGGATCAATTTCCGAATGAAGATATGAAAGGAAAGTTATATATATATACCCGCCTTATATACTCCCAATTTTTATTTTATTTTTTCTCTTTAGTATACAAAACAAGTCCTTAAAAGCGTTCTTGACCGTCGTGTAAATGTCGAAGTAAATATGTTCCCACTGAACAACACTTCACATTGCACGGGCATCACGTAAGGAACAATAGCTATTAAAGTTCTGGCATTCCTCTTCAATAAAATATAATTACAGTGTAGGACGTTTGCGTAGGTATAACGTAATAAAGACGATAGTCTTTAACTCACGCATTAGCCTGTATCCAAATAATAATCCAAAAATTGCTACTGCAAAATGTGAGTGACACAGAATCGTCCAAGTTTCATCATATCGAAAAGTTAGTTACGTTATCGTAACGATTCACGCTGCTGAAGAAAAATCGTTATTTCGCGATTTTCGGAATTGTTTGAAATTCGGTAAACCGTAATAAAACAAAACGCATTCATATTTCTAAATATTAGGTCCTTAAAAATCGTTGCACAGATAAGAAAATAGGAATTTTTACCCGATGTTTTGTTACGATAACGTTACCGACTTCAGCATCGTGAAGATTCCGCGCTTTACTAGACAGTATCGATTATAACCACGGTTTCAAGCCGCAGCAGACAGACATATAAATTAATGCAGAAACTCGAGCTGCGGTCAGTTTGTAAGCTTCAACACGCACAGGTATACTGAGGAAAACTTGATTTCTTCTAGTAATCAGTAAATTCTCGTAAAATGGGTTGTGAGTTTTACGGCTTGACGGTATAAATATTCTTGGAACGACAAGAAAATTTTCTACAAGCAACGTTTTAGCGTGATTATGATTGTCGGTGCTAGATTCTCTGGTTATTGCAACATTGAATCTGTTTTTTTTTGTATATTTCTTCCGTTAAACAAGCTCTTATCGTTAATAATTTATTATTGCTCGAAAATATGTCAAGAATTTAATTACTGCCATTAAATGAAAAAGAATATTAACACATGCTAGAATCTTCTTTTCTTGTTACAGCTTGAAAACTGATTTTCGTTTTTTGTTTATGATGAAAAATGATATGTAACAACAGCTGAAAATCTCTAGCTCGGTAAAACAGCGATTTAAATTCGCCCTCAAAATAAACGTTGAATCGCAATCGTAGGTTCGGTACTGACGATAATTAGGATTAGCAGCGTGTAGGACGGTGATTTTTGCCTTCTTTTTGCGTCACACTTTCG
This sequence comes from Neodiprion pinetum, assembly GCF_021155775.2. Taxonomy (NCBI): domain Eukaryota; kingdom Metazoa; phylum Arthropoda; class Insecta; order Hymenoptera; family Diprionidae; genus Neodiprion; species Neodiprion pinetum. Next base: position 25,481,460 of record NC_060232.1, read on the forward strand.
ATTTGAAAAATACGCTCGGCCTTTTGACCTTACGATTAAAACTAATTGCACGCGGTGACCTCGTCGGCACGTATCGCTCTTCTTGGCAAAGGTCAAGGTGGCCTGCCTCGATTCTGCACCACCTAATCGACCCAGTTGTCACGTGCCAACGGATCGACACGCTGCGGCATAAAGCTGCAGAGAAAATAGCGAAACGGGTTTGAGAAGTTAAACTTTTTACTCGATTTTATGTACGTAAACGTACAATGATTGAAAATTATTTATAAAATTATCTGAATCAATGAATCTGAACATGATATTTTGCAGATGACAAAAAATATGTTTGCATGCTGTACAGGAAAAATGTCATGCGGATTTATCAGCAGGAATAGTTCAGAACCGAAAATTTATTGTTATTTAATTCAATGCTAATGATTTTTTCCCAGAGAAATTATTTTATTTCTCGCTCCCAAAGAAATATTGTATACATATATGCGACAAAAAAAAAAAAAGTCTGTTAAATTGTTTTAATTCCGATAAAGTATTTCAATTTCTTCAGATCGTATAAGTTCAAACGGTTACTTGTTTCAAGCTGCTTGAATCATATACATTTTTCCTCACACTGTATCAAATTCATCGAATTACATTACGGTTAACTTTGACAATTCCAAAATTCTTCTCATTGTCAATTTGTCTTCTCTAGTTTGCTTTGCTGCGTTAAAAAGCGTTCCAAACTTCTTACCATTTTGTAGCCTTAGTCAGAGTCGCGAATTCCAATTCAGCATTCGCATTACGGAATTAAAAATTCGTAAATCATCGTGTTTATGTAAGGCTTCTTGCAAGAAGCTTCCTTCTTCGTACTTCTGCACTTTTTGATCTCTGAAATAATTATACGCCTATGTAATTGCAGCCATCACAAAAACGTGGAACGTGAAATAAGTTGTAAGATATATTTCTAAGTAATATTACGATTATAATATCGCGAGTGCACCGGACAACTTTTTCCGAAAAACCAGATTTCAAATTTCTCTATCGCCGTGATATGTATAATTGCTGTGTCATTCCCTTGGTTCACGATTTTACCTTAATTCCAAACACCCGCAGGTGATCTAGTTACACACCGGAGGCTAAGACTTCGTTCTCCTTGTGCGATGTGCACGCTAGAGTTTCTCGTCATGTTAGGTACAAAGGTATGCATACAAAAACTCGTTGAACTCGTTCGCTCGCAGTAATAAACTAGACGGTTGAAAAAGAAAGAACTGAGAACTATTTTCCCTTATTTTACACGACGAACGCACAAAAACAAGCGCAATTTCGTACTCGAGCATCATTTTTACTATAGATGTACAGTAAAAATAAAAAAAAAAAAAAAAAGTGACAAGGAAAAAAAACTGTAACGAACCCGCCCAAATTAAATTCTTATAAATAAAGTTTTCAATCAAATCATGAAATTCTATTAACGCGATATTATATTTATAACACATTCTCGGTACCTTATTTTTCACATCGTTTACTTTATTAAAGTTGCTGCTTATCTATAAGCGAGGCTTTAATTGGTCCGAAGAACTTGGCGAATATTTGCAGTTTGTCGAACGACTTTAGTAACGTGATAATTATGTTACCTTCGTGATAAAATCGTACTCCATATACATTGGACTGCTTAAACAAAAAACGTTTGTTTGTTTTTTCGATAACCCACTTCATGAAACCATAGTTTTGTAAGATAATATTGAATCTCGTGAAAGGAAATCGCCGTGGGATTTTTTAAGCGGTGTCGCATTGAGTTTTTGCATTTGCTATTTGACGAACACGTAAGAGATCCAATTTTAACGGTTGGAGGGAGATAATAATTTTTCTACACAACGGGCGGATCTGTGTGTTGTAGCGTTTGACAATTTATATGTATTTTATACGTGCGAAGTTCGGGAAATCCAAAATTCTATATACTTATCGGTATTAATTATTATCATTTTTTATGACAATCGAAAAATATAGTTCTAGGTAGAAAATGAAAATTAGTTATCTAGCTGCTCTATTTTGTTACGTTAAAAGTTCATAACTTCAGCCGCATAAAGATGGCCCTCAAAATTCTGTGATCGGAATTTAAACATTATCGCGACACATTTTCCTAAAAATGGCGTATATTGAAGAATGTAAATTTTTCCCATGTTCTTTGATACGAAAGATAGACCCAAGCCAAAGAGAATATTTTCATTTCTCACGTAGGATCATGGTTTTTTTTCGGCCACTATTTCTTATGATGTTAGATAACTTGGCGAGAGAAAATCGCGGAAAAAATTTGAAAAAAGCATTTTCAAGGAGAAACTTCAAGCTGCAAAATGGTCGTGTGAAAAATCTAAAAAAAAAAAATAAAAATTATACATCGCAATGACTACACGAAGTCTAAGGTTCACTTTTCAAATTAGCGTTTTATTAAAAAAAAAAAAAAAATGTACACAGACAAAATCTATAAAATTGAGCCTAAAACCAAGATTTTCAGTTTTAAAATCGTTTTTGTTTCAATGTCGTACTTGTCGTGTGTCGTACACGAACCTGTCAAAAAATTATACACGCAGTTGCTGAGAACGTCCGTACATTCTGTTCACTCTCATGACTGTCGAGACAAAGTTAAAAAAAAAAAATATCGACAGGTTGGTGTAGAGCAATTGTTTACCTTCGTACACTCAATGCAAAGATTACAACTAGACATAGATGTTGTTTTATTTTTCATCTGGAGTTTTTCTTTACATCGTGTGGAAGTCACGCAAAGTATTTTCGATTCGTTTCGCCGATCTTACGTGCGATCGGTACGTGCGAATCGTACATGGTACAATTTTTTTGATTTTTTCCTGCTCCGAACAATTTTAACGTGTAAAATTGACTAGATATAAAAAACTTTTTATTGGGAAACGAGGCATGACTATTACTTTACGCAATCATGTCGTATCTAATTATCGCGAAAAAATGAATATATCGATAAATATGGTTTTTTTTTTTTTTTTTTATTTTACAACAAAAAACTCGTATAGATGAGATGAGAGACGTGATTGACTATTTCTTTTTGCATTAAAAAGCAAGTTTGAAAGCTTAAAGTTTTTTCTTTCTAATATTTTGTCTCAAATCTGGTAGTTTCCGAAACGCAACAACTCAACTAACGAACATTCTCCATGTTCGAACCGAAAAAATTGCTCCTCCACTCATCAGAGTCCCCAACCCAAAAATTTTGTCGATTTAAATTTTGAAGAAATTCAAGCTACTCCAGTGTGAACCTATGCAACTTTTTACCCTCTGAAAAAAAAAAAAACGTACGAACCTTTCTAAAAACGATAATGTAAGTTTTGATGTCCTTTTCAAGTTTACCGTAGAAAAAAAACGGAAGAAAAATTTTCCCCCAAGATGCGTGGTTAATCTCCGGTTGCTATAAAATAGCCGAAAAACGGCCACATTCAAAAATACGTACCAGGGCCAAACAAAAAAAAAAAATTAAAAATTGTAGGGAATCTTATGAAAAATCAAAATGAAGGTAAATTTGCCGTTTTTAAAACACCGCTTGGAACATTTCAATGAATTCATTTGCGAGTCTGCTATCTAACTTTTAGTGCGGCAAGAAATTTCGACTGGTATACCGAAACCTTTAGCCTGCAGTGTATATACATATATAAGACGTCCTGGTAGCAAGTCGATAATTTTTTGCCTCCTTGTTTTTCTTCCTTGCAACGAAAAGCTTCCTCGCTCCCCCCGAGCTTTGTTCCGTGTATGGTTCAATGAGGAGGCTGTAGATATATAAGCGAATCGAGACCGTAGAATCAACGACCTGTCGACGCGTGTATACGTGCATGTGAGGGGTACACGCAAGTATCGCAACACAGGTACACAAACGTGCAGTAGGTATTTGTATATTTGTATATTTGTATATTTAAACCAGCAATTGTATATATAATAACGTATGTAATATATAATAACGTATACACAAAAGTACGTGAAATAAAAACTCGCGCAATAAAAAGTCATGCACACGAAGGTTGTGTAACCGTATACGCAAACTCGACGTTGCATACCTTTATCATAATCTACTTGCGTACTACCTGATTCTACGTAGATGAAGAGGAAGAAGGTGAAGGTGGAGATGGAGGTGGAGGTGGAGGTGGAGGTGGAAGAGAAGAGTGCGACGCCTCCGCGCCGACCGTGACGAACTAAACCGTGAACGGGATATCCGAGTAGAGTTGAGATGCTCTCCTCCTGCAGCCTTATTCTTATTACCCTCCCGTACTTACTTACTCACTTACTTACTCACCGAGCATGTACGTATATCATATTGCCCGCGGCTTATTTTTTCACCACCCGCTCACTTTTACCTTTTATCCCGTTTCTGGTGTCGTCGCATTTTTCTGGAAATTTCATTTCATCTAGTGCCATTTCAACTTTTAAGTTCAGCGTCAAACACTTCAGGTATGATCTGTTTTAAGTCGGGGTGGAGTTGAAATTCCGAATTTGAAAAGTTCCTGTGCCGCCAAATTCTGGAAATAAATCCGAACGAAACTATTCGGATGCAAAAAATTTGTGTTTCATTTTAATTTCGACGTGTTTTCAACCTACGCGATACTATATTTGTGATATGATAATACCCAAAATTTTGTACCACTCTAGGCTTTTAGCCTCGTCTTTAACCGTGGACGAAAAATGTGTTGATTATTTTTTTGCGTTAAAATTTGTAGCGCTTGTTACGGTCGTAAGAAAAAAAAAAAAATGTTTTCCTAGCCTCTTTTTTGTTTAAAAAAAATGTATTGCAAATCTTTGCAATGTGAAATCTGATTTTGTTTTATATGGACCTTCACAGGAACGATAAAAACAAAATGATTTCTTTCAAGGATCTTTTTGCGTTCAATAATAATCATTTGATTAATGATACGTAAATGCTACGCGTCTAGACATGGAAATCAGATGAATTTTCAAAAAACCAAACGGCTGAAAGAAACTTAGAAAATTCAAAGAATTTCAAATCTTGGTCATTTTCACGAATTTTTTACAAGATACAACCATGAATTGATACGGAGTTGAAGTTTCCAACGGTAATGTAAACGATCCATTTTTAGAAAAAAACTTTATTTCGAGGTTTAGAATTGTCTAAATTACATGATCAATCATACAGGAAAACATGCGCATAATTTGGAAACTCAAGTCCTTCTTCAAAGTCATTTTAAAATTACAACATTTTCATTCTTGTCGCAGTATTTCTTTGCTTCGAAGCCACTAATTTCAACCCCATGAATTTATTTTGTATAAACCTGCTTTCTAAGGACAATTATTAAGTATCGATTCAGCAACGATCGATAAACTTAAATTAAAAATTGATCTCGATCATTTTCTATTCATCCCGCGCAATGGCGCATGAATCAATCCAGCTTCATCGTCTCGAATCGTTTCGCGGTGAACGATCGGTGCGAATGAATTTCGATCGGTGTTAAAAAAAATTACATCAAAGTCGCGGAGGAAACTGCCTGCTCGTCAAATTAATTCTTGCAGAGCGGATATACATATATATATATACATATGTATGTATACTGTAAAGTTGAACGCCTGTAACTCGTTTATACGTGTCATCACAGTGCTTTTAACGTATCCAACAGCTCGTGCTCTGCAGGGCTGCAGGTTTACTTCCGCAGCATGCAGAGAAACACGTGCTCTGCTCTGTAACGTGTGTGTGTGTGTGTATCTTGAATGTTTAAGCTTGAGCATATAAAGTACAGATGCAGTGCCTTTATAGTTATACTCGTATATACGCACGTGTGTATAGTATACTTTGTACACCGCCACGCGTGACGGGTGCCGGATGTAACATCGGGAAAGGGTTCACGAGGAACGCGCAGCTGACGAACGACGATTTACAGTCGATTTTATTGCACCGCCTTGCGTTTATTGTAAGCTGACGAGGAGTTGGTTCGGTTCAAGAGTCGATCCCAGTCGGCCGACTCGCTTGTAGATCTGTACAGAAAAGCCCTGAGCTTTTCATCATGGTTTATTGTTACACCCGTTCCGCGACATCTAGGGCATCAGTTTAGAATGTAACGTGTAAATTATTCTTGACGTCGTTGGATTAGTAATAATAATGATTGTAATTTTCTTTTTTTTTTCATAGTCATTGCTTCGAATCGAACTATCATGAATTATTAATTGGAGTCATTTCGAGAGTGGTAGAATTCTTTAGAAGTATTGTAGTACGTACTCGTATTTCGTATCACGCGAGTTTTAATCGGGTGGGGTTGAAATTCCGAATTTGATAAGTTCCGAAAGTGCCAAATTCGCATGACGGCAAACAATCTCCTTCTAGGTGTCTTTTAGACACCTATGGTAGATTTTGTTGGACTTGGCGCGAAAAAACTTTATTTTCTTATATCAATTTTTGGTCGTATAAAAAATTTCTTTTTTGTGCCTAAACACATAAAAAAGGAAATTGTTTACTATGATGGGTGTTCACCTTTCGGTATTTTTTTTTTTTTTTTTCTCTTCGTTATACAGATTTTACAAATACAGTCTTTTTCATGACCCGACAGTCACCGTTCGTATAGCAGTGAATATTTCAACAAAAAAAAAACACGGAAAAAACTGAATTCAGCTATGTCTAAGACCCTACTACACTATTGCAGAGTAACCCACTCACCTGGAAAACCTAAAAATTTCAGGGAATTTAAAAACGCTAATGGGGAAAATCTCAGATTTTCATTCGAATTGATTCCTTTTGAAAGAGCACAAAGATACCGCGAAAAAGGTACAAAAATTTTCAATCCATCGTAGGGCTAATGAAGTATCTGATAAAAATAGAAAAAAATGTCATGAAAAGACTGTCTTTTGGGTCCTGGAAAATCTGGAATTGTCGTGGAATTTAATTTCCAAAAATTAGCAGCCACTCTGGAACCAACAATAAATTACAAAATAAAAAACATATAATAATAATAACAATAATAATAATAATAATAATAATAATAATAATAATAATAATAATAATAATAATAATAATAATAACAATAACAATAACAATAATAATAATAATAATAATAATAATAATAATAATAATAATAATAATAATAATAATAATAATAATAATAATAATAATAATAATAATAATAATAATAATAATAATAATAATAATAATAATAATAATGATAATGATAATAATAATAATAATAATATATCGGGCTCCAGTTGACATGGAATAATGCCCGCTCCCGGCGGGACGTCGGGACGCCGGGCGTCGGGACGCCGGTAGCAGCGTGTGCCTGGGTGGGGCCCGTTCAACTCGCAAGTGACTCACGCTCAGCTGCGCCTCGCCCTCGCCTTCGGCTTGATCAATATTGCACACGCAGTAGACACCACGGCTGCTGCTCTCCTCTCCTCTCCTCTCCTCTCCTCTCCTCTCCTCTCTCGGTACTCGCGTAATCCTCGCTATTCTTTCTCTTCCGTTCCCGACCTCCACCATGACTGCAATATGTACCGCCGCCCTCTCGAGAAGCTCGGATGCATTTCCTACTTCCTTCGTCACATGCGTGCAATTCTGCGCCAGGGGAGGATTATTTTTATTTGCACTTCCGATGCGGTGATGTCACGTCTATCATCACGCGATATGAACTTGAATATTTTATAACGGGGAGAAAAGTTTAACCCTGACTACTTTTTTATTTACCTTGTTCTTTTCATTCTTTTATGTTTTTACACCGTTCGAATCGTTTCCGCACATTTCGACGGCGGTACGGAAGAACTTGATAAGTCAAATTGCGAAAGAAAAACGTGACACCTCAGATTGGGCCAGAAGAATGTGACATCTCAAATTGTGAATGAAGAACGTGACGTTTTGACTGAGGTCAAATTTTTCATTGTTAAGGCGCTGGAATTTTAGGCGCATGAATTATACGAGATATTTTTTTCAAGTGGATTCAACAATTGTTTCAATTGTCTTATCGTTTGTTCAATGAGACCAAACCCTCATTTTCAATTTTTAACTTCTCGTTTCTCTGTTTTCAGAGAAAACGGAAAGTTATTGTAGCCATCCTAAAATGAAAAGTTGACTTTTCATTAGATCTCCACGTTTTGAGGCTTAGAAAATCACCTCCGATCATTTTCAGATCGATGTCTGTATGTGTATGTATGTATGTACGTGATCAATTTTTTTGTCCGCCGATATCTCGAGAACGAGTTACCGGATTTCAATGACTGGGCTCAATCTTCCAAACTTCGAACCGATTAGATTTTGGCTTCGACCAGTTCAGTACCTTTTCAACTATTTAAATAACAAAATTCCAAGAAACCATATAAAAATGACATCTTGAGAATGGAAGAATGGATTTGAATGATAATTGGTACTATGAGGTGTTTTAGGTCGCTGATCATGAATCTAAGGTCAGATTTGCAACATTTAAATTTGGTGTATTTAATAAGCTAAAAAAAAACCAGAAACATTTGAATTTCTATGAAAATCGGTAAGTACTCGGTAACTACGTGAATCTGATCCCCGACATTTTAATAAAAATTTTTGTCAGTAGCACTCATTTATGCCCATTTTCGTAATTTTTGATTTCGTTTGTACCCCTGAGGGTGCGAACTCAGAGGTGATTAAAAAGGGCTAAAACTAGATCGTTCTTCGTACCTATATATTGATGATAATTGATGATGATGAGGGACAAAATTATTGAATTAAGAAGTAACCGGGGATAAATGAACTTGTTCTTCTGGTTGAGGGCTAAACAAAAAGGTATACAAGTTTGTGTTAATTCATTACTTTCGTCTTCATGTTTTTCGTTAACAAAAATTATAATATGTACCCTCAGCATGAACTATGCTAGAATGATTCTCATCCCTTGAGGATTACAATAAAATGCAAAAAACTTGCGAATATGAAGCAATGTACCAGACGTGCGTTCCAGATATTTTATGATAAAATGAGGGATCGCGTAAACTCAGCGCGCTGATTATAACGGCACCTTAGCTTTCAAGTCATCCCAAAACTGCAGACGTTCTTTGAAATAAGAATATTCAACGGTGAGAGCGAGATCGGCCATATTTCCGATGCGAAGGTCGTTGTCCGTCGCGATCGAAAACGGTTCCCACTTCGTGTCGCAGCTAAAAGCCGAAGTCGTGGGTCTCCTGGAGATATGTTTTTGAGTTGAGGTTTGAAATGATTGCTAGCAACAGATCGACTCTCATGTTTAACAGCCAAACCAACTCACCCCTGGATAGCAAACGACGTCCACAATTCTATCATAGTGTTCACCATTTCGTAATCTTTCTTGCTTCGAGTTTCGTTAAGACTGGAAAAGGTTGCCGTGTTTGGGAACAGGTATATTAGTTCATCACCGTGCGATACGCCGTAATTCGCCGTATCGCCGGCATACGCGTTCGTTGAGCTTAATACACCACGATAATCGAAGTGGTAAAAATATTGTGGATTCTCAGCCGTTGCAAACTGCTGTCGTAGTGCGTCGTAAACCGGATAGATAAAATGAACGTCACTCACGACGACTGTTAAATTCGCGAGTATCTGTGAGATAACAAAATTGTAATTTTTTGTTATTCAAAATTTTGTTGCAATTGAAATATTCATGCTACCTACCACATTTTTGTCGGCTTCGAAATCTTTGAAGTAGTATGACTTGATAGGTTCAACCCAAGCAGCTCCCGAATCCGGCAAATATTTCCAGTTCAATAAAATAGGTAAAACGTGGTCGAAGTTTGCCAGAAAGTCATCAACCATTGACTTATTTTGATAGAAAGCTGATAGGAATATAAAAACAAGTTTGATAATAAGTTGAAAAACGAAGCACCTTGAAGTTTGTCATCGGTAGTTGGTACAATTTTTTGCTTTATTGCCAAATGATGGTCAAAAAAAGTTCTGCATACGCAGTGCGAGAAATCACGTCAAGTTCTGTGATGCAAATTGCACGAGATTTGACAATCGAAAGAAGATTTCAGAAATATATAACACTGTCCTGCAAAAAAAAAACTTTTTTTTCTTCTTTTTATTATTATGTGTCATTATAATAGATTTGTCGAATTGAAATATAATAATAAAACATCTGTACCAACCACGTATACTTTTGATGTAATGTTTTTTTTTTTTTTGTAATAATACTCTATTTTTGCTTACAAATTATAATCAAAGACATAAGACTACGCAAATAGATTAAACTAGTATAAATTCAAAAATAAAACAACAACAAATTATGAATTTTAAACAATAAAAAAAAATAATATCATGTAATGTATACGTGACAGCAAAAAATGGAAAGCAAATATAGATTTGGCGCATTAAAACCTTCGTATATACAATATTTATTTTGTATTTTTTGAATGAGGAGAATTTCGTTGCAGACCTGTGTAATTATTCATTCATGAACACTTGCAAAAACATTGTTTGAATTGAATCAATTCACTTAGATAAAATCAATCAGGCACCAATAAATTCATCCGCTCGTGATCAAATTCAGATATTGAAAGTTCCTGCGGATCTAAAAAATCTTGATGATTACTTGGTAGCTATGCGTACTTACCAAAAGTCTGAATTAATCCTTCATCTTGGCAGACACCTAAAATCCGAGGCAAAACTTGAACCTGACCATTGCGAATTAAATTTTGGGGACTATCAGTGAGAATGGCACCATCGATATTTGGCTCGTCGGTTGGGCCCCACACGATTGACGGGAATGATCGCCAAGTACTGAATTTCGAGTAAGAACCTAAAATGTCCGAAACATCAACTGTCCGCAAGCATTGAATCAGTGAATCCGTTGATGTATTGGAACAGCCAACATATTTGCCAAGGTCAAATGCTTGGCCAGCATAAGGGCCGCTTGGTCTATAAGACCACGCCCCAAGGCCGGATCCACTTTCCATTATGTATCTGTGGAAGAGCCCTGCAGAAGCAGAAAATAGGTGTTCTAATATCAAAAAGCTACCGATGTATTGCACTTGAAAATATGTACGCCAGACTTTGTCACGAAGGATATGGGCCTTGAGTCGTTACAATTTGGCTGAAGACTCGTTGCAAAGAAACAAAAACCCCGCCATAAGTACCTTTTGTATCTGAGTGTCAACTGAATTTGCCCTTACCAATCGTGATATTCGTCATTGTCAGAAGATGGGCTGAAACCGCGCCTGAACTTTCTCCAAACAGCGTCACCTGATCAGGATCGCCGCCAAAGTACTCGACGTTAGCCTGAACCCATTTCAGGGCGAGGACCTGGTCCTTCAAGCCCCAGTTTCCGGAAGCCACCGTGTCACCGGTGCTCAAATATCCCAATGCTGCTAGACGATGGTTGAAGGTTACGAGAATCACATCTTTCTCGAGGAGGTATTCCGGGCCATAAATCGACGAAGTATCGCTTCCGTAGCTGAATTCTCCACCGTGAATGAACACCATCACCGGAAGTAATCGCGAGGTTGTATGTTCGGGAAGCTGAATGCAGAATCGCCTCATTAAACTGACTTACCTCATGTGTCGACATTGTTTATATGATATCTTGACCGTTTGAAGGAGTAAGTTACGTTATTTCCCATTCACAATCACCTTTGGCGTGTACACATTCAGATACAGGCAATCCTCGTCCCCCGTTATTTCGGCGCCTGGGAATGAGACTTGAGAGCATTGATTCGAATTGACAGTAGCGTTTCGAATCCCGTTCCAACAACCAGCTGCCACCGGATTCGCGAATCTACCATGTCAAAAAGTACATTAAAAATTTATTGGAAACTGCTTCAAATATATAACAGTTTTTTGCATTTAGCTCGATCTTGATCACATTTTTTAAGTTGATCATCACTGATGTTTGAAAAAAATAACATGTAGCCATCAGTGTCGCAGACTCAGAAAATTTTGTAAACGAAATGACAAATTTAGATATAATGATGTCGTTGGACGGAATTCAGAGATATGTTGTTTTTTAACCAAATTCTGAGGTACGATGTTTCTGTAACGACTTTTAATTTACATCGATGTTTTTCTCGCCCGTTTATGTGATGATATCAGCATCCGCATGTCACATCGCGCAATAACTCAAAAACTTTCAAATTCCTCACTAACGGTTACACATATCTATTAAATTTCACATATTCTACAAACCGAAGATTTCCAATCGGTGGTTGCGCATAAGGAATTCCCAGGAAAGCTGACACACTTCGATTACTGTGCGTCGTCATTATTTTTCCCCGCAGAATTCCTTGACAAATTTTCACTACAGGTTGATTATTTTTCCTCGCCAAATCACAGCTCGAAAAGAAGAAAATTGCCATGAATAAAAGCAGGATGAGATCCTTCTTCAGGCACCACGACAACGTCGCCATCTCGCGTTCAACTTCAACGCCAGGATACTTGAATCTAATATAAAGCAAAAGAGCGTGTCAATTCAAATCACGAACCAGATAGTGTTAGTTTGATACATCAAATTTAGATATTTCACTACTGTTAAATTTCGAGTACAATAATTAGTGGTATCGGTTTTGAAAGAAGTAACGTTGTTTTGCACCAGGATAGGAATAAAACGAACGGAGCATAGATACATATATACAACTGTTATTTATTGTGATATTATCGAGTTGCACGCACCTGGTACAGAGGCGTTATCACGTGTTGGCAATTTACACACAATTGCCTGTCTGAGCTTACATGATTCCAGAATCTTATACGCTCGTACACATATTTGTTTATAAGAGAATTCGAAACACACGTATCAATATCAGCTTGTCGCATATAAAATATGGTATGTAAATTAGTATAAAAGCTAAATGTGAATTTACAGTGTGACTTGAAGAACCACCTATTTGCGTTACATGAATATTCATCCTATGCATTTTTAGTTCCTTGCTGCCTAGAAACGTAGATTTTTTTAATTGCATCGAGTGTTTGCATACATAATATTTGAACGCTCCTGAATTAGCCGGGTCAAAATACTCCGCATTTGTTTGCATGTCGTTATTCAAAAATGGCAATAAATGAATATGCCGAGACGAAAGAACACAGAATGAGTTTAGGTAGATAGCAGATCTAGGAGCAAGGTATAGCAGTCCAACAGAGCGATAACTTGTCCAGCGTTGAGCGCAACATACTCAAAAGTTGTTTGCCAAGTAACTCGAGTTCTTCCGTCCAATATGTAAAACTATACGCTACAGAGCCCAAAAGCTACTGGCGTCTTTTGTGTAATGAGAGCCAGTCCAGAGCCAGTAAGAATACAAAGCTTTTTGGAGGTTCAGGTTTTGGGACTTACTAAGGTCATCAATTACTTGGCGGGCGTCATCAAAGTGTGGAAATATTAGACTTCATTCTTGGGTTGTTTTCAGGTACTCTTTGATAGATCCCGTCTGTGCTTTTTAAGAGAGACGAGTGACCGATATACTTTCCCAACTATGCTCTTGACTGGCAGCTCCCTATATTTAATGTAGAAGTGAACCCGAGTGGAAATTAACGTCAGGATTTAGGCTAGGCCCTGTGCTGGTTTGCCTGACTGCCTCGTCAGGCTGGCTGATAAGGCCCTGATCAAGCTTTTAACGCAGCATTCTAGAATCACCGAATCAATCTCTATTTGTCAGGCCCTGATCAGATTCGATGGTCACGCCCCGGTTGGGCTTGTTTATCAGGCACTCAACATATTTGATGGTCAGGCCCTAGCTGAGTAGAAATTCTAATTCGGTCGGAACCAGGATCTCATCAGGCGTGCCTTATTGGCTGATCAAGTATCGATCACAACTGGATCAGGTCCTCATCAGGCGTTTACAGAATAATTTTACGCACCGGGAAAAATACTGGCATTTTCCAGAATTTTAGTGAATAATTCGTATTTGTGGGGAACATTTTTTCACATTCTTCCCATCCGCTCAGCACGGTACGGCAATTTTAGCGCAACGGAGTAATAAGGCCTTTAAGCGCAGAACGATATC